>NC_133652.1:62351689-62720495 GCF_009905375.1 Apium graveolens
TCTCTGTTCCATCTCCAGCTCATGAGTCTTGAGCATTCCATAGATTTCGTCAAGAGTTGTTTCATCAAGATTGTAGTTGTCTCTTATTGTCGTTGCCTTCAAATCCCAGCATTCAGGAAGAGCTAACAGAAACTTAAGGTTTGAATCTTCAGATAATACTCTTTATCAACCAATGACAAATCATTCAAAAGTTTGACAAATCTATCATATAAATCATTCAATGACTCATTAGTCTTTGAGTCAAAGTGTTCATACTCTTGAGTGAGTATTGTCTTCCTGTTCTTATTAATTGTGTCAGTTCCCTGACACCTTGTTTCCAGAGCATCCCATATCTCCTTAGCAGTCTTGCAGTTGATTACCTTGTTTGACATTACATTATCAATGGCACTATACAGTAAGTGTCGTACCTTAGCATCCTTAGCAATTGATGCTATGTCTTCAGCAGTATAATCACTCTTCTCCTTTGGTACGGTCTTGCTGCTTCACCTGCAACTGCAACAGCGAGCTTGGTTGGTTTGTGAGGGCCTTCCTTGATTCTATCAAGGTATTCTGGATCTGTTGCTTCCAGGAACATGGTCATCCTTACCTTCCATATGGGATATTCAGATGGTCTCAGTATGGGAACTCTGATGGTCTCATACCGACTCTGATTTGTGTCTTTGGTGGTTCCTCAGTTTGGTAGGCTTAGTTGGAGTTTCTGTGTCCGACATGATTGTGTTTGGATCTTTAACTGTATGTATGTTAACAGATACGCTCTGATACCAATTGTTAGGTCACACACACTGTAGAGGGGGTGAATACAGTGTATAGTACACTCAAATCGAACTTTAAGAACTAAAGTAACAGAAAACAAACTTTATTGAAACAATAAACTCTGTTACAGTATGGAAATGTTACCTCTTAGTGATGAACAAATATCACGAGAGCTGCTAGGGTTACAATGAATAATCTTCTCTAATAATGATAACACTTATAGTGTAAACCCTATGTCTGTGTTTATATACTACACAGTTACAAGATAATCGCTAATTGATATGGAATATAATTCTGCTTTCTAAAATATATCAATCAGATATCTTTTCTTCCAAGTATTCCATTCTTTACAGAATTCCTTCTTCATGCATATCTCTTCTTATGTTTATCTTGATCTTCTTTCCTTTAATCAGCTACTGTCCTTATCTGATCGTCCTTCAGCACTTAAGTTCTTATATCTATCTTCTGATGATTATCTCCTGATAACATAAGTATTGATATCCTTAAGTCCTGACTTCCAGTATAAGTACTGATCAACAGTTAAGTACTGATTTATCCTGTTCAAGCAAGAACTGAAAGCTAAACATAAAACATATTAGCCATGACATTATCAAATATATCTAACACTATGCATAAGGAGTACTAGATAATTATCTTACCAATTTAGGAAGTTTGGAACTTGAATTTTGAAAATTCTTCTTCTTGAAATGAAGAAAAGCCGAGAGCTCCTTGGTTGAAGAAGAAATGAATTTGTGTTTTACTTTGTTTTGTTTTGGTTGGTTGATTTTCTTTTGATTTGTTTTGATTATTAACTTTTTAACCTTGAACTTTGTGTGGTTTTAAATCATCCAACAATTCCTTCCCTTATGTCATGCTTATGTCATCATGTGATGTCACCCTCCCCTCTTTGTCCTCTTCTCATTGGTTGGATGACATCATCCCCTCTAATCTCTTTGATTAGCTTCTAATTACTTGGCTAATGACCGCTGATCTGTTATACGGTTCGTTTAACTTTCATTTTCGTTTATCGTTTGAGGGATCATACCCGGGATCTTATTACTTAGGTTCCCTTAACCTTTCTCAATACATTATATTCCTTTTTATGATCCTCTATAAAATCCTTGAATTTAAATCCTTTTTTATCCTGTTACCTTATACTCAATTCTTTCGATATCTGGTGGATATTCGGGAAAAATCAAAAGGTTCAAATTTGGATTCTGACGATCTTTACATACACTTATATACCATATAGAGTACCAATAAAATCTCAGAATATCCATAAAAGAAACCCTACATAGTGTGGCATGGACAGTTTTCTTATTCAGCAATATCAGCAAAACACTATTCATAAGGGTTACAAAAAGTTCAAAATTTTGGGGTTATTACAGTATAACTCAACTAGAAAAGGTGGCTACAAAAACTGGATCTGTTGACATATCAAAGATAAGGTGCTTTAACTGTGATGAGTTAGGCCACTTTTCTACTGAATGTTGGAAGCCAAAGAAAGTGAAGAAGGTTAAAGCCTTTCTGAATTGGAAGCAAAGTATGAATCTCTCTTGAAGAAACAACAGGAAAAGGCTTACATAGCTGAAGGCAAGAGTTGAGATGATACTGATGAAGATGATGAGAATGAAGAATTTGGAAATTATGCATTTATGACTCTTGAGCAAGGGGAATCATCCTCATCAAAATCAGAGGTACCAACTCTAACTACCATTGATTTAAATACAAACCAATATAAAGAAACTGTTGAAAAGATGAGTGTAGAGATGTTTGATATCCACACAAGCATGATGGCAGCTACTGAGGAAGTTAGTAGACTGTCAAAGACAAATCAGAAGCTTGAGACTGAAAAGAAAGAATTGTGGCTACATCTTGTTGAGCTTGAAACTGTCAAGCAAGAAAATGAATATTTGAAAAACAAGCTCAAGTGTGCAAGTGAAATAGAATTTGTGTTGAGGGAAAAATTGGAGAAGAATGAGGTGAAATTGAAGTCTTTCAGAAATGCATCTCAGTTGGTTGAACAATACCATGAGAAGAACAAATCATGTGCCAACATTGCTATTGGTTTGGACTATGATGCCTTGAACAACAAGAAGAAAAATGAAGGTGACAAAGGTAAGGCAATTACAGATCAAGATGTCCCAGTTATGCTGAGAAAAGTTGATGCACCTTTGTTCAAGGCATGTAAAGTAAGTTTCAGTGAGGTTAAGTTGGTCATCAAGCAAGAACTTGCAGATGAAGATAATGAAAAGAAAAATGAAGAAACCACTCCCACTACTGAAATTAAGAAGAAGCCCATGGCCAATCAGGTTTCTAGACACCAAATAAGGAAATCAAGACTGAGAATGCATGAAGAAAGAATAAGAAGAAGAAGAAAAAGAAGAAGAAGAAGAAGAAGAAGAAGAACAAGAACAAGAAGAATAAGAAGAACAAGAATGGGAAAACTGGAGTGAACAAGACTAATAACTTTGAATTTATTGTAGATGCCCCCAAGAAATAATGTCAAAAGTGTGGCTCAACCGATCACCTAACTCACCTTTGTAAAAAGTTTGTTAGTGAGCCAAAAGTAGGATCATGCAAATACAATGAAGCAAAGGCTGAAGATCCCTATTCATTCTATGACAAATTTGATTGCATTCCTAGCAATATGAAAGTGATGACAAGCTGTCATAGACTGAGAGTAGATCTCAAAGAAGTTAAAATTGGATCTACAGCTAAAAAGGAAAATGCAAATCAATTATTGAACACTATTCTTTCTGAGTCATCAAATTCTAATTCTGCAACTTCTGTTAAAAAAAGAAAGTACCAAACACTACTTGGGTAGCTAAACACACTTAATCCTTATTGTGTGCAGGGAAAAATGAAGAGAGTCATACGGATCATTGACAGTGGATGCTCCAGACATATGACAGGTGATAAGGCCCTGTTATCACAATTTGAGGAGATGGATGACCCATTGGTGACTTTTGAAGACAATAACAAAGGATTCACAATGGGTTATGACAAGTAATTTCTGGGAATATTGTCATTGAAGATGTAGCGCTGGTAACTGGTCTTGAAGTAAATCTCCTAAGTGTCAGTCAATTCACAGATAGAG
Organism: Apium graveolens; assembly: GCF_009905375.1. NCBI lineage: Eukaryota > Viridiplantae > Streptophyta > Magnoliopsida > Apiales > Apiaceae > Apium > Apium graveolens. Next base: position 62,355,543 of record NC_133652.1, read on the forward strand.
GATTTAAAGTTTCATTGGACAAAGAAGATTGCTCAATTATCAGCAAAAAGACTGGTGAAGTTGCTTTGATAGGAGTAAGAAAAGAAAGCTTGTTTATTTTAGATCTGTACTCAGCAAATAAGGATGGTATATGTTGCTTCTACATTAAGGCATCTATTGAGCAAAGCAAACTATGGCATAAGAAGCTCTCTCTCACCTGAGTTACAAAGCAATTAATACCTTGGTGAAAAAGGAACTAGTGAGAGACATGCCTAATTTAGAATTTGCTCAAGATGAAGTTTGTGAGGCTTGTCAAAAAGGCAAAATGAAAAGGTACAGTCACAAAATCAAAACTATGAATTTCATAAGTGCAGCACTGCAACTTATTCACATGGACATGTTTGGACAAGTTAATGTCTTATCTATTTCTAGAAAGAAATATGCACTTGTGATGGTGGATGACTACTCAAGGTACACATGGATAGAGTTTATGCATTCAAAGGATGAAAATTCACACATCATTATTGAACACATCAAGAAGATTGAGGAACAGGCTGAAGATTAAAATTATGTGAAAAGATTGAGGAGTGACAATGGCATGGAATTCAGGAATACAATTTTAAATGAATTCTGCAAAGACAAGGGTATTGTTCAAAATTTCTCAGCTGCAAGGACACCTCAGCAAAATGAAGTAGTTGAAAGGAATAATAGAACTCTAGTTGAGGCTGGTAAAATAATGCTGCAAGATGCCAATATGCCAACAAGTTTTTGGGAAGAAGCTGTCAACATTAAATGCTACACTCAAAACAGGTATCTCATCAATAAAAATCTTGGTAAGTCACTATACTCAATTTTTTCAAAATGGAAGCCTATTGTGAAGTATCTACATGTGTTTGGAAGCAAGTGCTTTGTTCTAAAAGACAACTCTGAATATGTGTGAAAATTTGACTCTAAAGTTTTTGAAGCAACTTTTCTGGGATATTCATTGGAAAGAACTGCCTACAGAGTTTATGTGCTTGAACAAAAAAAAATTATGAAAAGCACATATGTGACTTTTGATGATGACAAGTGTCCTGGCTTGGAATGTCTTGATGAAAATGAAGTTGAAGCCCTTAAGTTTGAAAAACTAAACATTGATAGTGATTCTGAAGATGAAGATGAAATCAACACAAGCAACAGAATGAATGAAGAGTCAACTGAGAAAGTGAATCATGAGAATGAAAACTCATCTCATAAACCTGAATTTGATAGCACAATCTCAGAGGGAGAATGAGGAAAAAGTTCTAGAGGTCATGTCAATGGTGAAGAAAATGCTGAAAATTCAAGTCAACAAAATCACACCAGAAAATGGGATAGGAGTCACACAAGAGATACAATTATTGGTGATCCAAATACTGAAGTGAGGACTAGAAGTGCAGCTGCAAATAAATGTCTATATGCATGCTTTCTTTCACAAATTGAGCCTAAGAAAACTGAGGAATCTCTACTTGATCCTGACTAGATATCTGCCATGCAAGAAGAGCTAAATCAATTTGAGAGAAACAAATTTTAGAAGTTGGTTCTTGCCCCAAAGAACAGAAGAATAATTGGAACAAAGTGGGTGTACAGGAACAAAGTGGATGAAAATGGAATTTTTACAAGAAACAAAGCAAGGTTGGTTGCAAAAGCCTACTCACAAGAAGAAGGAATTGATTATGATGAAATATTTGCTCCAGTTGCAAAATTTGAAGCAATAAGGATCTTTCTTGCATTTGTTGCACACTCAAATTTTAAAGTGTATCAAATGGATATAAAGAGTGCATTCCTTAATGGTGAGTTGGAAGAATAGGTTTATGTGCAACAGCCCCTGACTTTGAAGATCCCGAATTTCCAAATTTTGTTTATCAATTGCTAAAGGCTCTCTATGGATTGAAGTAAGTACCTAGAGCTTGGTATGACACAATGTCAGATTTTTTGCTTAAACATGGATTCACTAGAGGAACAATTGACAAGACTCTATTCTACAAGCAGCATGGTGGTGATATAAACCTAGTTTAAATCTATGTGGATGATATTATTTTTGGTTCTACAAATGAAAAATTATGTCAAAGATTCTCAAGAATCATGCAGAGTGAATATGAGATGAGCATGATGGGAGAATTAAGTTACTTTCTTGGACTCCAAGTCAGCCAAAGAAGTGATGGAATCTTCATCAGCCAAACCAAGTATGTTAAAAATTTATTAAAGAAATTTGAAATGGTTGATTGTTCATCTGTATCAACATCTATGTCTACAGCTACAAAGTTGGATGAAGATAAGAAAGGAAAAAGTGTAGACATTTCAGGTTATAGAGGAATGATTGGATCTTTGCTATAATTAACTGCTAGTGTACCAAACATTATGTTTGTAACATGTATGGGTGCAAGATTTTAAGCCAATCCAAAGGAATCACATTTGATGGTTGTGAAGAGAATTTCCAGATACTTAAAGGGAACACCAAACTTGGGATTGTGGTATCATAAGGGAACTGGATTTGAAGTTGTTGGATGCACAGATGCAGATTTTGCTGGATACAGAGTTGACAGAAAGAGTACTAGTGGAATCTGTCAATTTCTTGGTCAAAGACTTATATCTTGGTATAGTAATAAACAACAATTTGTGTCAACTTTCATAGCTGAGGCTGAATACATAGCTGTTGGAAGTTGTTGTGCTCAAGTGCTTTGGATTAGAAATCAACTAATGGATTATGGCCTAGTGTTACACAAAATTCTAAGTATGTTTGACAATACTAGTGCTATATCTATTGTTGCTAATCCAGTTAATCATTCTAGAACTCAGCACATTGATATAAGGAACCATTTTATTAGAGAACATGTTGCAATGGTACTATTGAGCTCATTTTTGTTCCAACAGAAAAACAATTAGTTGACATTTTCTTTAAACTTTTGGATGAAGCAACTTTCCTACACTTCTTGGTGAAATTGGAATGTTAAATTCTTCATTCTAAAGACAAGAACTCAGCTAATGTGTTGCAGCAGATTAATTTCTAGTGAATCAAAATTAATTTGATTTAATTAGAAATTAACTGGAATATTAAATTCTTCATCCTAAAGACAAGAACTTAGCTAATACGTTACAGCAGATTAATTTCTAATGAATCAAAATTAATTTGATTTAATTGGAAATTAACTGGAATATGATTTATAAATATTTTAGAACTCTCTATATATTTATTTTTCAAAATTCAAAATTCAACTTGGAATTTTTCAATTTCTAAGAAAAACTGTCTAAATGTTTATTTACATTTTTAATACGTGAAATTAATTTAAGATAGAATCAAAAAGAACCAAAATTATATACAAAACTGAATTCTCGATAAGTCTAACTGACTTCTCGACAAGTCATTTTGAGACTTCTCGATAGAGTTCTCGATAAGTCTTTTACTTAACTTCTCGAAGGTCTTCTCGCCAAGTCTCATTATGACTTCTCGATAAGTCTTGTAGAGATCTAGACATATGTTGATTCATAGAGTTCTCTACAAGTATACATTTTAGACTTCTTTATAACTTAGAACTGAAGTAATTTAATTTAATAAATTATTTTAGTAAAATACTGTTAATATAAAATCATTCTAATTTTATTTTGATTTATTCAAATAAAAATTGAAAAAAATCAGTCCATTTAGGACAAACTGGGTATTTATTTAACATCTCGATAAGTCACTATCCAGTTCTCGACAAGAGTCAGGAAAGTGACATATCGATATGTATATATTCTTTCACGTGACTTCTTTGTTAGGTCACACACACTGTAGAGGGGGTGAATACAGTGTATAATACAATCAAATCGAACTTTAATATATTAAGTAACAGAAAACAAAATTTATTGAAACAATAAACTCGGTTACAGTATGGAACTGTTACCTCTCAGTGATGAAAAATATCACGAGAGCTGCTAGGGTTACAATGAATAATCTTCTTGAATATATGATAACACTTATAGTGTAAACCCTATGTCTGTGTTTATATACTACACAGTTACAAGATAATCGCTAATTGATATGGAATATAATTATGCTTCCTAAAATATATCAATCAGATATCTTTTCTTCCAAGTATTCCATTCTTCACGGAATTCCTTCTTCATGCATATCTCTTCTTATGTTTATCTCGATCTTCTTTCCTTTAATCAGCTACTGTCCTACTCTGATCATCCTTCAGCACTTAAGTTCTGATATCTAACTTCTGATGATTATCTCCTGATAATATAAGTACTGATATCCTTAAGTCCTGACTTCCAGTATAAGTACTGATCAACAGTTAAGTACTAATTTATCCTGTTCAAATAAGATCTGAAAGCTAAACATAAAATATATTAGCCATGACATTATCAAATATATCTAAAAATCTCCCCCAACTTGTAAATTAGCAAAATATACAAGTTTAACAGATATTTGATGATGTCAAAAACATTAAGTACAAATGCATGAGAATTAGACTAGATAACTACAACTTACAGTCCTTAAAGCTTTACCAATATTCAACTTCTGATAACAACTTCAGTCTGTACAAATATCAGAATTTAAGCAGTTGTAGATCTTCGACTTGGCTTCATCATTTTCTGATCTCTCTGATGTCAGGAGTTGTTCTGAGATAGTTCTTCAACAAACATTTCTCAGCATATCTGAGTTCATCAATCATTCTCCTTTTGGCATCTTTAAGCTCTACAGTATCTTCACCAGTTTGAAAGATTGCAGCTCTGAGATCATTGATCTTTGCTTTTCTCAACTCCTGATCTAGTCTTATGACATAAGCTTTGTCAGACTCCAAATTGAATTCAAGTCCCTTAATACCAAGATATGTTCTGATCTGTGCAGTATTAGGCTTCATATCAACAATATCACCATTGTGATCTCTGTACTTTGGAACATATGTGCTGTCAGACTTAACAGAATAAAGCCTTTTCTGTCTCTGAATCTGTTCTTTTAAGTAGTTTGCAGTAGTCCCTGTTATTCTGTCATCCACTTGAAGTAAGAAAAGTACATGCTCCAATTCTTCAAAATACTTCAATGGAATGGCATTTTGTCTTATATGATAAACCCTACCATCTGTCATGAAATACAACATGATGTATTCTTTCAAGTAGGTATGGTAAACCATCTGTACAGATTCCAGTTGATTCAATCTCTCAGGAGTTGCTCCAATACCTGGTTCACTCAAGGAAGTTGGATCATTGGTAGTGTTGTGTACTCTTCTTTCATCAGCACTTCCCAATCCAGTTTTATCTCTTGCTTCCTTTCCAGTAACTACTCTAGCTTCAAAACCACTTGCAGTAGTCTTCAAAGATTGAGTCTGTTTTGCTTTAGTGAATCCTGGTAGGAGTGTCTTTGATCTATTTTCTGATATCAAGTTAACTTGAGCTATGTCAGAGGTTACTTGCTTCTTCTGAATATCAAAACTTACAATTTCTTGACTCTGAACAACTTGAGCCATGTCAGAGGTTGTTTTAAGAACTTTTCTTGAAGTCAGAGCAAGATCATCCTTTTCATCAGTAATTTCTTCTTCCTCAGGAGGTACATAAACCTTGATAGGTTCACCAACCTTTTCTTTACCCTTGGATCTTGGATCTATCTGTGGTTGTGATCTAGCCAATGTTGTTTCAGTATGTGTCCTTTCTTTGATCACAATGCCTTTGAGTTTTGGAAATGACTTTTTACCAGAAGCTTCAGATTTGGATGTGACTTTCTCTGATTTAAGTTTGGATTCTTCTTCCTTTAAACTTTCCAAGATTATTCCTGGATTTTCCTGAAGAAATAACTGTCTTGACATTTCCTCATCAAGATATAAAAGTTCATCAGAACTTATCCTTTTACCAGCAGCAGAACTTATTATTTTCCCAGTATCAGAACTTGTCCTGTGACTAACTTGTCTTGATGTGAATCCTCTACCTTGACTATGACCTCTACCCATTCCAGAGCTTCCTTGATAATCTTTTTCATTATCCTTTCCTGTCAGTGTCTTGTCAGTCTTGCATTTGGACTTAATCACTTTCTCCCCCTTTTTGGCATCAGTAGGTAGTAGAAGAGAGATAAGCAATTCCACCGAGGATTGGATTTCAGTTAGTTGTGATTGCTGAGAAGCTTGATTTTTCAGAATTTCATCAATCTGAGCTTGTTGATGATCTTGAGTCTTCTCAATATAAGCAATCCTGTCAATGGTAGGTTGGAAGAACTTTTTCTTATCAATTTTCCAAACTTGTTCTTCTTTGATAAAGTTCTCATGAATCTTGTGTAGCTCTGCATGAGTAGTTGAATGAAGACCTTGTAGATGTTTAGTACTCAATGCAGTGACCCTAAGCTGGGTTTTAAAATCATCAGAATTTAACATTGCATCAGCTTTAGTCAAGTGTTCAGCAAGATGTTTTTCAGTTGGAACACATGAAACTGAGTTCCATTCCTTAGTCCACTCCTGACCTGCAGGAGTTTCACTCCAAGGTACTGGTGCTTCCCCGGTAACAAACTTCTTAACCAGTTCAGACTTAGGAAGAGTCTGTTGAGGAGTATGTCCTAAAGGACCTGCTTCATCAGCATCTACAGTTGGAGCAGCATCACCAGTATCTCCAGCATTTGCAGCATCAGAACTTAAAGAATCAGTATCTTCTGATAAGACAACGGTGTGAGTAGCAATAGAGGCTTCAGTATCCTCTAATTGCTGATCTGATACTAAGTTCTGATCAACAGCCATATCCTGATGCTCACCTAAAGTCTGATCATCAGTATCTAGATGCAGAGAAGGTGTTGTTGATAACTCTAAAGTTTGAACAGCATCAGTAACAGGTGTTGTGGAAGGATTATTTGTTGTTGGAGCTTCTAAGAGAATTACTGCAGGCACAACCAAGTTTTGAACATCAATATCAGCACTTGTGCCTGGATCAACAAAAGACACAGAGGGTGTGTTAGCCTTTTCAGAAACAGCTTCCTGAGATGAAGTTGATGGCGAAGAAGTGACTGGAGCAAATTCCTTGTCTTGTGAGATCAGAGATTCCTGATCCCCTTCCTTAGCTGCTTCCTCTTCATCATCTGAAACTGGCCTTTTTGCCCTCTATTTCTTGTATCTCGTTGTTGATTTGGATTCCTTGGGAGTTTCAGGAATTGTCATTCTTATAAGCCGTTTGAGAAGCCTAGATCCCCCAATTCCAGAATCCTTCTGAGAAGTCACTTTCTCAGCTTCACCTACAACAGGTTCTGAAGAAGGAACCTGTTCCTCAGTATCAGATTCATCTCTCAGTACAGTCCTCCTCCTCTTTTGAGGTGTTTGAGGAATAGTTTTTGTCCTCTTTGGCTTGGAGGATGAGGGTTGAACAGTCTGTGAAGTAGAGAGATAGGATTTGAGATAAGTCCTGAGGGTAGGTTGAGTAGTATGAGTGGTAGGTGCTGAGGATGATGGTTTTTGGGTGTTTGTGGTTGGTTGGACATCAGAGTAAACAGATCTATAAGTATCAGGATCAGCATTTACTAGGATCTGTTTTATAGACTGAGGAATCTGTAATGGTCTAACCACTTTTTTCTTAGTATCAGCATTTACCAGATCATTAAAGTATCGTTTTGCAACTCTAAAAGGTGGGGTTGAGGAACTGACTAATTGAGGTTCATCAGTACAAAAAGTATATATAAATTGACAGAATCTAGCAAAATAGACAACATTTCTATCCTCTGTCATCCTATCCCCAATAAAACCAATTATTCCAGTTGCAAAATCAAAATGAGTTTGATGAATAATAGCATACCCTATGTGCTGACTCAGAATTGGGATAACATCAAAATTCGAACATTTGTTCCCCAAAGCTTTGGTGATGCAGTCAAAGAAGAAACTCCATTCTCTTCTGATATTAGCCCTTTTTAACTGCCCAAGCTTTGCCAAACTCTTTTCATATCCCAAATCAGCCATTAACTCCTGAAGTGTTGATTCCTCTGAAGTTGAAAAAGTACAATTTTCTGGAAGGTGTAGAGTTTTGCGTATTGTACCAGGATTGACTACATAAGATGAATCACCCACTTCCAAAACAATACCGGGAGTGCCATGTTTACCACCATCATCAAAGTGCCCAGTCCGCCAAAACGTCAGAACTTGTTGACTCGAAAAGACTTCAGGCTGAGTTAATGCATACCCAAACTCACTGTGTGCAAGAAGATCTTGCACAAAATGCAATTCAGATGGAGCTTCAGCATGATCAAGAATTGCAGCATAGTTGTTTAGAACAAACTTAGCTCCATCAATGATTAAATCCTTTGGCGCCATATGAAAAAATTGAGATTCAAGTATGCCTGTTAGGTGTTTGATATAATGTCTGTATGAAAAACCAACGTGAGAAATAAAGAGAAAGAGAGTAAAAGTAAGGAGAGAGATAAAATATGAAGAAAATAAAAGATTAATGAAATCTTCTCTCTGTTGTACTTATACCTCAAAAAAATGTTACCGTTGGACACCTGTCAGACATGCAGTAATAACGGATAGTTACTGGGCTCGAGAAAACAGGAATCATTACTTACCCATTTGCCTAGTTTCAAGGAAAAACCGTTCCATTTATCAAGAGAAACAGTTTTAATTCAAAATTTAAACCGTTATCACTGATTGAATTATTTTTCACTGCATCATTAATATTCTGAAAATAAATCACATGAAAATGACCAAGATAAATTAGATAAGTAAGTGCTGAAAACGAATCAGAACTTAATATAAAACAAAATTTATATGGTCATCAGAATATCAATCAGGATTTATCAACACAAGATAAAATAACTCAGAGACAAAATCTTGAAGTAAAAACAACTTTCAGTAATATATCAAGACAATACATTCATGAAATGGAAATTACATCAATACTTATACAAGATTTTCCCTAAGCTTCTAAACCTAACATCAACAGCTTTAGTCCTAACTAAGAAGCCTGACAAAGCTGATGATGAAGAAAAACAGGAAGAAGACAAGATTAAATCATTTCTTCTTCTTCCTACTCTCGACAAACAGAATGGCGAGTCGGATGATTCGCTCTTGCTGGTGGAGACGATGAATATGAAGTTCTCTTCGAACGGCCACCAGATCACATTTGATAACCTCTGGAAATTGAATCCAGAGATTGTGAGGGATGTTGGTGATAGGGTATGGAGTTAGAATTCCATTCAAAAAGACATGCACAGTCTCATCACCATAATTGTAGAACCAGCCAAATGCAGCCATTTGTGATGGTAAATGAAAAACGAGAGTGAGTTTGTGATAAAAGTGTGATGGGAAGACTGATATGAAGTGGTTGCTTATATAGGCAAGAGAATGCCAGGAGACGCAAAGAAATTGAATGCTGACAGGTAGAATTAATTCTACCTCGTCTCCCTAGACTTTGAAAAGGAATAACATTCATTGGAAAGAGGAATCATGATTTAAAACGCACAAGAAACAAGTAACAGTGGACTGTTCAAGTACGAATACCATTAATCCTAATCATAGTGACTATTAATCTTCCACTTCAACATATTCTAGTTCGAACTGAGACTGTTACCAAATTTTATTCACAGATAAGCCAAGTAAAGGATTAGACTGAGAAATTAGAACTTAGACCTATACCAGAACTTAACAGTCATCAGAACATAATTTCTTGACTCGAAAAAGGAATGCCCATCTTAGTAAATCCTCATACAAGTTCTGAGTTATAGACTTCAGAACTTAATCATCAGAACGTGTAACTAGAACTTGTCCTCAGAATTTGTGCAAAGTGACACAGTGACTGTTTATCTAAAATAACATAGACCACCACAGTAATTTTCATCATTCAGATGGAGTGATTAGTGTGTGCATTAAGCTAAATAACAGACAAAGAGTAAAGTCTGATTCACTTCAGTACATCTTAGAAATAAGGCATAACTAAAATTTTTGCTAAAGAGCTGTCATTGTCCTAAAACCTACTGATGAATGAGTTCATGCTTGAGTCCACCTCAACTGTTTTGTGCTAATTTTATGCATCTTTTGAAATTCTATTTTACAGTGGCTTCTCAGTGTAAGTGAGTCACGACTACTTATGAGAATTTATGCTATTATCAGAGTATTTCTCCAGTAATCATAGAGTGTGAAAAGTCACCAAGAAAATATTTTGCTTTTCTAATGCATATTTACTTAATACCAGCAATGCACTTGGGTCGTCCCTTCCACATTTTTACTCTAGATCTCAAAGGAGTACCTGATTTTATTCTTTGATCTTTTTGCTTTTTCTTTTGATAAGTGAGGTTTATCAGCACTTAGTACATTCAGCAGTTTTACTAGTATCAGAACTTAACAGATGAGTAGCATTATTTTAATTTGTGACTTAGTAATAAGATATACAAAGTAAACTCAACTAAGCTCAATTATCAGAATTTGCTAGTGTCATAAGATTTCCACTGAAATAATTACTTCTTACATGGAATCATTTGTTTATTGAAGACTACTAGGTCAGTATCTAGCACAGTTATCCTCATAGGATTGAATAATTACTTAAACAGACATATCACTTATCAGAGTTGAGAAATATATATCAGAAAACAGTCAGTACTTAAAAACATTTATCAATTAAGCACAGAATACACAATGAGATTAATTCTGTAAATACTGAGCATAAAGTCTGATAACACAGAACAAGACTAAGCAGATTTAGAGGAAGAACCTGAAACCATTCCAAGTTCATTTACCAATCTTGTAAAAGTAGCTTCACACAGTGGTTTTGTGAAGATATCTGCTAGTTGTTGATCTGTGGGAACAAAATGCAATTCCACTGTACCTTCATCCACATGTTCCCTGATGAAGTGGTACCTGATGCTGATGTGCTTTGTCATAAAGTGTTGAACTGGATTACCTGTCATAGCAATAGCATTTTGATTATCACAGTAAATAGGGATTTTGAAATATGTTAACCCATAATCCAGTAACTGATTCTTCATCCAAAAAATCTGTGCACAACAGCTTCCTGCAGCAATATACTCTGCTTCTGCAGTTGATGTGGAAATTGACTTTTGTTTCTTGCTGAACCAAGAAACCAATCTGCCTCCAAGAAATTGGCAGCTTCCACTTGTGCTTTTCCTGTCAATTTTGCAGCCTGCAAAATCTGCATCTGAGTAACCTATTAGTTTAAAGTCTGATTCTCTAGGATACCAAAATCCCAGATCAGCTGTTCCTTTAAGATATTTAAAGATTCTTTTCACAGCTGTTAAGTGAGGTTCTCTTGGATCTGCTTGAAATCTTGCACAAAGACAGGTAGCATACATGATATCAGGTCTACTAGCAGTTAGATAGAGTAGAGAGCCAATCATACCTCTGTAGTCAGTAATATCTACTGATTTACCAGTATCCTTATCCAGTTTTGTTGCAGTGGCCATGAGAGTGGATGCACTTGAACAATCTTGCATTCCAAATTTCTTCAGCAAGTTTCTGGTGTACTTAGATTGACAAATGAAAGTGCCTTCTTCATTCTGCTTGACTTGAAGGCCCAGAAAGTAGCTAAGTTCCCCCATCATACTCATCTGATATCTTGACTGCATCAGTTTGGCAAACTTCTTGAAAAGTCTGTCATTTGTAGATCCAAAGATGATATTATCAACATAAATCTGGACAAGAAGTAAGTCCTTTCAATGGTTGAGATAGAAAAGTGTTTTGTCTATTATTCCTCTGTTGAATCCACTTTCCAGAAGAAACTGAGCTAATGTCTCATACCATGCTCTAGGAGCTTGCTTAAGTCCATAAAGTGCTTTATCAAGCTTGTAGACATAATCTGGATGTTTGGAATCTATAAAGCCTGGAGGTTGTTCAACATATACTTCCTCCTCCAATTCTCCATTGAGAAAAGCACTTTTCACATCCATTTGAAAGACAGTAAACTTTTTGTGAGCAGCATAAGCCAAAAATATCCTTATGGCTTCTAACCTAGCAACTGGTGCAAATGTTTCATCATAATCAATTCCCTCATGTTGAGAATATCCTTTTGCGACCAGTCTTGCCTTATTCCTTGTAATTATGCCATCACTGTCAGTTTTGTTTCTGAATACCCATTTTGTACCAACAACAGATCTATTCTTTGGTCTTGGCACTAGGGTCCAGACTTTGTTTCTTTCAAATTCATTTAACTCTTCCTGCATTGCTTGCACCCAATCAGCATCTTGAAGAGCTTCTTCTACTTTCTTTGGCTCAGTCTGAGAGAGAAAAGAGTTGTAAAGACATTCATTTGAAGTACCTGTTCTAGTTCTGACACCTACATCAGGATTTCCAATTATCAAATCAGGTGTATGTGATTTTGTCCACTTCCTTACAAATGGAAGGTTGTCTCTAGAACTGGATGCTCCCCCATGATCCATGTTATCTTCATTTTCATTTTCTGATGCTCCCCCTGAAACTATGCTCTCTGAGTTGGATTCTTCAGTATTTAGATTTTCAGCACTATCAGAACTTGGCTTATCAGAACTTGACGAATCAGAACTTGAAGAGCCAGATGCATATTCTGATGTTTCTTGAGATGAGGTAGGATCTTGAGCATGCTCCCCCTGCATAGGTGCATCTTCCTTTGACGTAGTTACCACAGTTTCAATAACATCAGAGTTTAATCCATCAGAGTTTACAGTATCAGGACTTAGACTGTCAGGATTTTCAGTATCAGAATTTGAGTCTTCATTTTCAAATCTCAGCTGATCATGGTCAATGAAATCTTCAAGACCAGTAATCTTCTTGTCATCAAAAGAGACATTGATAGATTCCATGACCACTTTTATTTTCAAATTATAGACTCTGAAGGCTTTTGTGGAAAGTGGATATCCAACAAAGATTCCTTTATCAGCTTTTAGATCAAACTTTGATAGCTGTTCAGGATGAGTCTTGAGAACAAAACACTTGCATCCAAATACATGAAAGTATTTCAGATTTGGCTTCTTTTTCTTCACCATCTCATATGGTGTTTTTCCATGCTTGTTAATGAGTGTTGCATTTTGAGTAAAACAAGCAGTCTGCACAGCTTCAGCCCAGAAATAGGTTGGAAACTTTGCTTCTTCAAGCATTGTACGTGCAGCTTCAATGAGAGTCCTATTCTTTCTTTCAACAACTCCATTCTGCTGTGGAGTTCCAGGAGCAGAAAATTCCTGCTTTATTCCATGGTTTTTGCAGAACTCTTCCATTATCAAATTCTTGAACTCAGTGCCATTATCACTCCTTAAAACTTTCACAGAATCTTTGACCATTTTATCCAGATGTTTGACATGATCAATCAAGATTGATGCAGTTTCACTTTTTGTATGCAAGAAATACACCCATGTGTATCTGGTGAACTCATCCACTATGACCAACGCATACTTCTTCTTTGCAATAGACATTGAATGCCATAAACTACCACAATGAAAACAAGGATTTTGTGGTTTGTATCTAACAGACTGACTCTTAACTCCTGACTTTGAAGGTAAGGAGTTAATATTCTTATTCTTCCTGCAAAAAGAAGCCAGACGGTTAGAACTTCCACAGTTATGACATGTTTTCCTAGAAGCATCAGGAATAGGTTTATAATTATTGCTTTTATTCACACCTTCCTTTCCATTCCTATTTTTCCTAGGTGATTTTACCTTGTTTGCATTCTTAACATCTTTCAGCTTATGCTTAAGCTGCTTCTTTGTCATTAAGCCTATGTTCACTTCAGCTGTCTTGTCCTGTTTTAGTTTGTCAGAAGTTAATTCCTTTGTAACTTCTGATTTCTCATTTTCAGACTTTACAGTTACAAACTTAACAGGTTTTAACTTTGGCTTTTGCTTATCAACAGGCTTAATTTCTTCAGTTCCTTTATCATTCTTATCTTCTCCATAACCTAAGCCCTCTTTCCAGTTTCCACTACTTAGCCAATTTTGAGTTGTTTTGCCAGAGTTAGTCCAAGTCCAGATAATCTCTCTTTCCTTTTCTAACTCAGTTTTTAGAGATTCATTCATTTTTAGCACTTCATCCCTAACATAAAAAGCATCATCTCTATCCTTCTGAGTTTGATGGAACATGACTAACTCTTTTTCTAAGAAATCATTTCTTTTCTTAAATGCAAGATTTTCAGAAGTTAATCTTTCACATGTTAAAGTTTGATCTCTATAACTAACAAACATGGTTTTAAGATATCTTCTCAACTCATTAATATCATCAGTATGAAAAGCATAAGTAGTCTGAGGTACCTTTGTTTCAGCAGCTTCAGAACTGCTCTCAGCACTTTCTTTATCAGCATTTGCCATTAATACATAGTTTTCCTCACTTTCAGAGTCTGAGGTGTCTGTCAAGCTTTTCTGCTTTGTGACAAGAGCCTTGCCTTTGTCACCCTTTACCTTCTTGCAATCAGGAGATATGTGGCCTTTCTCACCACAGTTATAGCATTTAACATTGGTGTAATCTCCTCTGTCAGACTTTCCTCCTCTGCATTCAGATCTTCTGAAATTCTTCTTATCAGAACTTATGCCTTTCCTGGAAAACTTCTTTCCCTTCCTGAACTTCCTGTATGTAATCTTTGTGATTCATTTCACCATAAGAGCACACAGCTTCATCATCTCCTCATCAGCATCAGTCTCAGGCAAGCTTTCAGAATCTGAGTCATCATCACTTTCAGAACTTGATGACTCGGTTTCAGACTTTATGACAAGAGCTTTACCCTTGTCTTTCCTTGAGGAAGCTACTTTGGGGAATTTTTCTTCAGCCTTAAGAGCAACTGTCCTTGACTTTCCTCCTTTCTTCTTGCTTCTTTGTTCCATCTCAAGCTCATGAGTCTTGAGCATTCCATTGATTTCGTCAAGAGTTGTTTCATCAAGATTGTAGTTGTCTCTTATTGTCGTTACCTTCAAATCCCAGCATTCAGGAAGAGCTAACAGGAACTTAAGGTTTGAATCTTCAAGATCATACTCTTTATCAACCAATGACAAATCATTCAAAAGTTTGACAAATCTATCATATAAATCATTCAATGACTCATTAGTCTTTGAGTCAAAGTGTTCATACTCTTGAGTGAGTATTGTCTTCCTGTTCTTCTTAATTGTGTCAGTTCCCTGACACCTTGTTTCCAGAGCATCCCATATTTCCTTAGCAGTCTTGCAGTTGATTACCCTGTTTGACATTACATTATCAATGGCACTATGCAGTAAGTGTCGTACCTTGGCATCCTTAGCAATTGATGTTATATCTTCAGCAGTATAATCACTCTTCTCCTTTGGTACGGTCTTTGCTGCTTCACCTGCAACTGCAACAGCGAGCTTGGTTGGTTTGTGAGGGCCTTCCTTGATTCTATCAAGGTATTCTGGATCTGTTGCTTCCAGGAACATGGTCATCCTTACCTTCCATATGGGATATTCAGATGGTCTCAGTATGGGAACTCTGATGGTCTCATACCGACTCTGAATTTGTGTCTTTGGTGGTTCCTCAGTTTTGGTAGGCTTAGTTGGAGTTTCTGTGTCCGACATGATTGTGTTTGGATCTTTAACTGTATGTGTGTTAACAGATAGGCTCTGATACCACTTGTTAGGTCACACACACTGTAGAGGGGGTGAATACAGTGTATAATACAATCAAATCGAACTTTAATATATTAAGTAACAGAAAACAAACTTTATTGAAACAATAAACTCTGTTACAGTATGGAACTGTTACCTCTCAGTGATGAACAATATCACGAGAGCTGCTAGGGTTACAATGAATAATCTTCTCGAATATATGATAACACTTATAGTGTAAACCCTATGTATGTGTTTATATACTACACAGTTACAAGATAATCGCTAATTGATATGGAATATAATTCTGCTTTCTAAAATATATCAATCAGATATCTTTTCTTCCAAGTATTCCATTCTTCACGGAATTCCTTCTTCATGCATATCTCTTCTTATGTTTATCTCGATCTTCTTTCCTTTAATCAGCTACTGTCCTACTCTGATCATCCTTCAGCACTTAAGTTCTGATATCTAACTTCTGATGATTATCTCCTAAACGTTTAGTCCTACTTCTCGATAAGTCACTTATCTTTTTCTATAAATACCCAGACATCTCGACATAACCCCTATTTACGCTTTCGAGACCTCAATTGACCTAATTTTTGCAAACCTTGACCGTTCTCTCCCATTTTGAGCTCTTTCTCTTTCAAATTTCTTACCCGCTCAAATTCAATTACTTACAATGGTTTCAAACACTATTAGAGCTGTTATCCTTAAGGATGGTATTAACTACCTAGATTTTACAGATGCTAACTAAGCTCCTGATAGTTTCAAGAGCTTTGTCAAGTTTTTATCTGAGACATACTTTGCAGGTGCTTTGACTGCTATTCCTATTCTGTACATGGATGGTCTCAAAGAATTCTGGAATTCAGTTGTGGTTGGGACAGTTGTGCATGAGACTCAGGTTGTATCTTTGGTGGTGAATTGCTCAATTCAAGGCCAACAAGTGGAATTTGATGAAAATGATATCAACAAGGCATTGGGAATCCCTACTGACAGCATGATTAAGGTACCAAAGCTGAATTTATGGGCTTCATAAATTTCAGTGAGAAGATCAACCTTGCCATCTTGAATAAGTAACATCTAAGGAGGGAATGGTCATTCTTGTTTGACTCAATAGTGAGAGCCTTCACCTGCAGGAAGACTTGGTATGACAACATATCCAGTGTGGTCCAAAAGCTGGTAGTCTCCATGGCTCACAACAGGCACAATAATGCGGGGCTATTGATCCTGGAAGAACTCAGCACAAGGCTCACAATGCCTTTGGCCACAAGAGGTAAGAAAATTTTCTTTCCTAGGTTTACTATATCTACTTTAAATCATAAAGTTGCAGACGTACATTTACTTAATGGTATTGATAGGACTAAAATAAGCAACTATAAATAAGTGTCCAAAATTTTATTTGGTTCACTAATTACAAAGAATAAGGCACATGTAGGTCTGAGAATCACAAACTTTATGTTAGAAAGACTCAGGACCTACCCTTACCCTATGCCTGACATGAGGTCAAGTGCTATATCTAATACAGTTATGGTTCATGTACCTGTGGAAGTAAAAACACAGAAAAACCAAGAGGGGCCTTCCACAACTAAAACCTTTCCTTCACTACCACTAGAAGCTAGGAAACCAACTACTTCATCCTCTCAACAGGGTGGAGTGAGTAAAAAGAAGAGAAAGCAGGCACCCTTAACTGTTGTAGATGAGAGTAGTGAGGACCAAATACAACTAGAGTCCACCCTGGTCAAAAAGCCAATAGAAAACTAAGAAAATTGAGCTGACCACTCATGGAGCTACCTCTGTATCCCCCCAAAAGGATGCACTTGTAAAAGAGGGAATTAAATAGACTCTAGAAGCATCCTCTCAACAGGGTGTCTCTATTGAACAAAGCACTCTCCCTAGTGCAATTTGTAAGGAGTCTGCACCCCAAATTGAGCACTCTCAAGTTGGTGAAAGAAGAAACAAAGTTGGCACACAAATTGAGAGTACATCAATTGAAGCCCCCTCATCCATTTAGGGGGAACTGCCAACACTCAATGCTAACATCACTAATCTCATCTCTCAAATTTCTTCTACATATAATGAAACACTTGAATCCACTTCTCAAGTGTTGTCAAAATAGAGTGACACAGTTCAAGCGACTGTGATCACCACCCAGGAACCATATTTAGATAGTGAGAGGCTACTAGATGGGGTAGACCTTGATGACACCATCAAAATCACAAGGGTTTCATCAGTTTTAACTGAATACCCCGTGGATGTTACTCAAGCACCTTCATGTGCTAAACAATCTTCAAAGATTTAAAGGTTGGAGGGTAGTACTCTTGAGGGGGAGCTATCTAAATCCTCTCTAATTCAATTGGAGGTTCCTCAGATATGGACAACTCCCCTCAAAACCCTGGCTGAAATTGCTTTGTCAATAGAAGCTGGGAGTAAAATTTCCAATGATCCAAATATTGGGAAGGCAAGTATAGCACATTCAAGTGTCAGTTCTTTGCAAGAAGAATAAGGGTTTGAGGCCATGGTACATGATAGTAACCTGGATAAATCCCCTCCAATTCAAATGAAGGTTCCCATAATTGGTGAACAACACACTGTCCCAACTCCCAACCACAGTTCCAACTGTGAGTTCAAATTTGACTCTAGTCACAGGGTTACCAACTACCTCCTCACCCTTTACCTTAAACCAAATAGACATCCCATCCATCTCAAACACTACACCACAACCTTCTCACATCATATCTGAATGGCTGTAGGATACTCAAGCCCAACCTACTACAGTTGATGATCTTTTGGTTGAGCAACTTGCAGGCCTAGCCAATATCTTCCAACAACTTTGTTAGGAATATGTTGTGAACTTGATGATAAGTTAAACAAAATACCTTAGTAGATTTAACTTAGTGAATTTTGTAGCACTCGGCGGATGATCTAATATAGTCCCGATGGATGAACTTTACTATCCCGATGGATGACAGATTAACATCCATCGAGTGAGTAGCTTATGTAACAAATAAGTTCTATAGCACATATCTGCAAACAACATGTTTTAGTCAAGTAGATTGTGTAGGGTTCTCTAAGTCATGTTGACTACTAGATTGATATGCAGAATAGGTTGACTAATTGTAAATATGAGATGTCTTGTAATTCTGTATAAGTGAAATAGAGTCAAGTGGCAGATAGACTTCCGACAGATGATCTACAAGACTCCCGACAGATGATCAACATAGTTCCCGATGGATGACAAACATAGTCTCGACGGATGATCAAATTCAAATGGCTATTGACAGTGACAACATAGTCACATGAGTTGGGTGTTTGTAAAAGGAATGTGGCGGCCTGTTAAGCAGGAATTTGAGAACAAAGAAGCATTACCATTTCCATGCAATTGTGAAGACAGACAAAGATATTGGAAAGAGTAATGAAGCAACATGATTTAAGATCAGATAAATTTTGTTTTATTGTCTTGTCTTATTATCATGTAACTTGGTGATATATAAACCAAGTGTAGCAAGTAGAACATTTAACTAAGCAAATACATTTTTTCAGAGAAACATATCAAGCTGTATTCTGTAAGTATTTCTCTGAAGTTTAGTTGTTCATACTTGTAAGCAGCTGTGAGCTATTCAAAGCTTCACAGAGTTCTCAATTTGATATATATATATATATATCTGGTGGATACTTTCAAATCCATCATAAATTTTTAAAAGCTTGTGTTTTTATTACTTAGTGTTTTGATTTCTATCACTCTTTTATTCCGCGTCATTGCTAATCAAACACTGTTATATTTATCAAGTTTGAACATTCTTTAAATTTGAAAAAGTAGCCAAAATTACATTCAACCCCCCTTCTGTAATTCTTGTTGTATTGTTAGGGAATAACAATTGGTATCAGAGCAAGCTCTTGAAGTACAAAGAGTGTAAAGATCACAAGAAACAACAAGATGAACAAAAAGGATGTTGGAGTTAAAATTCCATTTCTGGACAAAGATAATTATCACCACTGGAAGGTGAAGATGCACCTACATCTTCTTTCCCAAGATGAGGTCTATGTGGACTGCATAGAGAGAGGTCCCCATATACCAATGAGATATTCAACTGGAAATGAGCCATATGTTCCAAAACCTAGGCATGAATGGTTAGTCCCTGATATTGAGCAAGTCAGGATGGATAAGAAGACCATGAATATATTGTTCAATGGAGTTGATGGTGATATTTTTTATAACATCATTAACTATAAAACAACCAAAGAGGTTTGGGACACAATCCAGATTATTTGTGATGGTACTGAGCAAGTAAGGGAGAACAAGATGCAGCTACTGATTCAGAAATATGAGCATTTCCACTATGAAGAAAGTGAATCTCTCACTGATATATTTAGTAGATTTCAAAAGCTACTAAATGCTCTGAAGTTGCATGGAAGAGTCTATCAAACAAAAGACTCTAACCTTAAGTTCCTTATATCTCTTCCAAAGGACTGGAAGCCAATGTCAGTCTCATTGAGAAATTCACAGAATTACAAGGAGTTCACCTTAGAGTGACTGTATGGCATCCTGAAAACCTATGAGCTTGAAATAGAGAAAGATGAAAGGATGGAGAAAGGAAGGAAGAAAGGATGGTCCATAACACTGGTTGCTGAGTTAGAGAAGGAGAAAGAGATGAAGGTAGAAGCTATTGAGTCTACATAAAAGGTCTGTGAAAGCAAGGGTAAAGGGCTGGTAGCTGAAAATGAAGATCAATTGAGCCAAGATGACATGGATGATATTTATGAACATCTAGCATTCTTATCCAGAAGATTTTCCAAGCTCAAATTCAAGAAGAATTTTGGAGCAGCTAAGCCAAACAGAATCATGGTTGATAAGTTAAAATTCAAGTATTTCAAATGTGGCTTGGCGGGTCATTTTGCTACTGAATATAGAAAGTCTGATTCCAGTAAAAAGAAGTTTGAGCCTGTTGATTATAAACAGAAATACTTTGAGTTGCTCAAACAAAAGGAAAGGGCTTTTCTCACATGGGAGAATGACTGGGCTACAGATGGATTAGATGAAGATGAAGAAACAAGTTATGTCAATCTAGCCCTAATGGCCAAATCTGATGAAACAGAAATACGTTCTTCAAGCAATCAGGTAATCACCACTAACCTAGCACATTTATCTAAAGCTGAGTGTAATGATGCAATAAATGACATGTCCACAGAATTATATCACATGCATGTTACACTTAAGTCCCTCACTAAGGAAAATGCCAAAATTAAAGAAAACAATTTATTTTTAAGTGAGAGGGGTAATATGCTAGAGTCTCGGTTTATTGAATTTTAGAAATTGAGAATTGAGTGTAAGATTACCAATGATGAATTAACTGAGTCCTTGAAGAAAGAAGAGATTTTAAAGAAGCAGCTTGAATGAGAACAGGAAGTGATTAAGGCATGGAAATCATCCAGAGATGTCCATGCTCAAATCACTAAAGTTCAAGGTTTTGAGTCCTTTTGTGATGCAGCGTGGAAGAAGAGTAAAGAGAAGCTTGAGTCCAATTTGGATGAGGATTGCTGACAGATGTGGACTCGACGGATGATGAAAATCATACGTCGGATAATCAAAAGGATTATCCGTCGAGTGACAAGGGACCACATCAGTAAGTTGTTGTAAAGCATAATATAATGTAACATGTAATCGAGGATTTATAACTCAAAATGAAAATAGAAACAGATAAACAATATTAAACTGTGAAGCACAAGAACCCTACAAATGAAGACAGGATAAACACAAAGAACCAAATGATGCAATTGACTCTTTAAGTCATCTAACAGATTATGGGAAGAAGTTTATTGTCATGTTCAAGCAGCCACAAAGAATAAGACAACAAGGGACTTTAAGCATTAGTTACATGAATTGATTTCAAGTGTTACATATCTAGGGTTCAGTGAAAGAAGCAATGGATAAACAGCAATCTGTATCAGCACAGAAACACAAGACAAATTGAATTATGATTCTATCAATGCTAGTTGTTTGTGAAACAGACCAGTGCACCAAACATTAGTATTCAAGAAAGAATTTTGATTTAGTTATAGAAGGAAATGTTGATACAATGAAGAATAGTTTGATAAAAGCAAGAATATTCTAAGTCATGACAGTCCTCTCCTTGGTCGCCATAGAAGTGTACAAAGACTATGGTTACCACAGAACTGGTCGCCATAGAGAATTTCTCTAAGGCACCACAGTGGTCGCCATAGAGAGTCTCTATGGCACCAGTGGTCGCCATAGACTCTAATCGCCATAGAAAAAACCTCTGTAACTACTTGGTCATCATAGAGCCTTAGCTGATCTTCACAGAACTTCAAGTGAATCACTTGGTCACCAGAGAATTCACTTGGTTGCCATAGAAGTTCCCTTGATCGCCATAGAAATTCCCTTGGTCTCCATAGAAGTTCCTTTGGTCGCCATAGAAGATATCATGGTCGCCATAGAACATATGCAGTCGCCATAGAGCTCTACAGAGATACTGGTCCCATAGAAGCTTGCTCAGGTCTCCATAAAAGAGTTGTGTATTCATTGATTTTATTGCAGCAAATTAAATAGGATTGAGTGGACACAAGACTGCCACCTATCCATTTAATTTGAAAGTCTACAACAGAAGCTGAATGAATGTAATTCATTATTAGTCATCTTCTGCAGCAACATAATTTTATTTACGAGAGCTCCATTAAAGCCCCTCATTTATTAAGCTTATAAACATATTGTTATGCTACTGAATTTATTGTAGCTAATCAATTTATTGATTGATTGTAGCAACTTCAAGGATTATATTAATAAAACAATATATTCCTCGAATTGTTTTGTGTCTTATTTAATTCTGTACTTTTAATGAAGAACTTGTAAACGAATTGAAAAGATTGTAGGTATCGTATTCAACCCCTCTTCTACGATACTTTGGGCCTAACAGTTGGTATCAGAATAGGAAGTATAAAGGTTCCCCCATTCGATAGAGATAATTACAACTTATGGAAGAAAAAGATGATGTTGTTTATGAAAGCTTCGAATCCACTTTATATTGGGATATTACTGAATGGCCCTTATGTTCCGATGGAAGTAGTTGCTGAATCCATAACCACAGCTGGTATGAGAATTCCTTCCTCATCCACTCCCAGTGATCCGTCTCAATATACGGAAACTGACAAGGAGTTGATAAATCTGGACACAAGCCTTCAACTCATAATTGTGGAATCGACCGATAAAGATATGAGTCATCAACTTCTAGGATATAACAGTGCAAAAGATATGTGGGATACCATTAAGCTTTTAATGGAAGGTATAAAAGAAGTCAAAAAAATAGGATGGATATTCTGACGACTCAGTATGAGGCATTCAAACTTCAACCCGGAGAAGCACTGTCTTCACTCTTTGAGAGATATACAAGACTGTTAAGTGAATTAAAGATGCAAGGGAAAGTTTACCCTATACGAGAGTCTAACAGAAAGTTTATGCTGACGCTCCCAGGTCACCTAGAACAAAAGAACACTTCAATCAGGGAAATGGCAGATTTTATTACTATATCCCTGGATGTGATTTATGGAAATCTAAGAACACATGAGCTGGAGCAAGAGCAGAGAGCTATTATCTATGGACCTGGTTCTATTGACAGTAAGAGTACGACACTTGCTAAAACCACTGCACTTGTAGTTCGTGAACCTGAAACCAAGAAAGTAAGGTTACACTCTCCTCAACAATTAAAGAAATTATCGTAGCTGAAATTGCTCATGGTGATCCAGAGGATGAAAATGAGTTTTACACTCAGGAAGAACTTGAACAGTTGGAGGACAAATCTATGGCATACATGGATGCAAAATTTAGTCATGCTAGATTCAGAAGAAAGCCCAACTATAAACCAAGGGGTTCATCAGGAAGATTTCAGAAAGGAAGCTACTCATCAGGGTCAAGCTCCAGAGGAGGCTACAAGTCAAGTTGGATAGACAAGAGTAAAAATAGATGCTATAACTGCAATGAGTTAGGGCACTTTGCATCTGATTGCAGAAAGCCCAAGGCAGCAAAATTAAATGACTCATATGAAAAGAAGGAAACTTATAAAGATTTGAAAAGGAAGAATGAGAAGCTGAAACAGAAGCTGAATGCTTATGTGGTGAAGGAAAAGGGAAGAGCATACATTGCTGAAGGAAAAAGCTGGGATGATATTGATTCGGATGAAGAGGAAGAGTACGTGAATCTAGCTCTTATGGTAGACTCTACAGAGGAATCATCACAATCATCTCAGGTTCCTGAACTTACCACTATAGATATGATTGTGTCTGAATACAAATCTACTGTGCATGAACTTACTTTAGAATTGTATAATGTTCATACAAGCATGCTTGCAGATATAAACTTGAAAATAATAAGTTAGTTCTTAAATCTGAGAGTTTAACCTCTAGGAATGAAGAACTAGAATTGCTTGTAGTTGGAATAGAAGACCTTAAGCAAAAGATTGAATATATATAGAATAAGGTCAAATGCAATGCAGACATAGAAGCCATTCTTAGAACCCAAATTGCTGACTTAGAAAAGAAGTTACAGGCATTTAAGAATGCAGCTTTGACTCAGAAGGAGATAATAGATAGTCAAAGATTTAAATCTAAGACTTCAATATGACTTGACTATTCTAAGCTGAACAGTAAGAAACATAGTGGTACATCTGAGATAAACATGTTTGTCTCAGAAAAGGTTCTATATGTTATTAAAGATGTTGTATCTCCGTTATTCACTGAGTCTGTTTCAGAACCTTTGGATGAAGTAAGTTTGCTGATCAATGAGGAATTGATTGCTGAAGATAGAGAGAAGGAAGAGGAATCCCCTAAAACTCCTAAGGCTCCAGCTAGTAAAGCCAAATCCATTGCTGACCTAGGTAATAAGGTGGATAGTAAGGAACCTAACACACTTAAGAAACCAGACCCCGTAGTTAACTCTAAGACTGGTGAGGGTGCTAAGATTAAGTCTAAGAAGAACAGAAATGGCAAGGTAGGTGTAAATAAGAAATCTGACTTTGCATCTTCCTCATCTGCATCTAGGAAGTTATGTAATAATTGCAATTCTGCTGCACACCTTACACATGCATGCACTAAAGCTAAAGTAGAATCTGTTGCATCTTCCGGTATGCCTGTTGGATGTATGCCATGTGCATTTGTTACCATGTCTGAATATTTTAAAGCTTTTCATGTAACTGCTAGCACTTGCACTAACACTAAGACAAGCATGGGTAATGAGCACACACAGGCTAAGACTGTAGTACCTCGTGTCTCTAAGTCTAACATCTCTGATAAGACTAGCACTGAAAAGGAGTCAGTCAAAGTGAAAGCTAAGCCTGTCAAGGTTTCATTTTTTAATCATATTTCTACCCCTAAACCTTCAGGACCCAAGAAATCTTGGGTACCAAAGTCTTCTTAATCAATATGTGTTTGCAGGGTAAGGTAAGAAAGGAAAAGATCATGTGGATTCTAGACAATGGGTGTTCTAGGCATATGACAGGAGAAAAGTCCCTGCTCACAGAAGTGGTTGAGAAAGTTGGCCCTATAGTTACCTTTGGAGATGACAGCAAAGGATTTACTAAGGGATATGGCAATTTGGAAATTGGCAATGTCATCATTGAAAACATCTCTCTTGTGGAAGGATTGAAGCATAATCTTCTGAGCATAAGTCAGTTTTATGACAAGGGATATAATGTTGATTTCAGATCAGAAAGATGTTTGATCTCTCACAGAAAAGATGAGAAGCTTGCTTTACAGGGAGTAAGGAAAGGTAATCTGTACGTAGCTGACTTGAAGTCTACCTGTGATGGAGTAATCAGATGTTTCTACAGCAAAGCTTCATCAGAACAAAGTTGGTTATGGAATAAGAAGCTCTCACCCTTGAACTTCAAGACAATGAACTCTCTGGTCAAGAGAGAATTAGTGAGAGGACCAACACAGATGGAATTCTGTCAAGAAGGACTCTGTGAAGCATGTGAAAAGGGAAAATCAAAGAAAGCATCACACAGAAACAAGGAAATGACAAGCATAAATGAACCTCTTTAGTTGATTCACATGAATTTTATTTGGTCCAGTGAATGTTTTGTCACTATCAAGAAAAAGATATGCTTTAGTGATGGTCGATGACTTCTCCAAATACACATGGGTGTTGTTCTTACAATCCAAGGATGAAGCACCTCAGCTGATAGTGGATCATATAAAGAAAATTGAGATGGAAGCGAAATTACCTGTCAGAAAGATCAGATCTGGTAATGGGACAAGATTCAAGAATGCATTTCTAAATGAATTCTGTACAGAGAAAGGTATTTTGAGACAGTATTCAGGTCCACGAACTCCTCAACAAAATGGAGTAGTAGAAAGGAAGAATCATAACTTGGTTGAAGCAGCAAGGACTATGAGATAATGGTTGACAAGAAACCAACACTGAAATACTTTCATGTGTTTGGTGCTAAATGCTTTGTGTTGAAGGAAGGAAATGAGCATCTAGGAAAGTTTGATGCTAAGGCAAAAGAAGGCATATTTCTTGGCTATTCTCTGGAATCTAAAGCTTACATGGTTTATATGATTGATCAGAAGGTTATTGAAAGCCTTAATGTAACATTCGACGACACCAAGTTGGCAAGCCTGCAAAGAGAAAAGGATTCTGAATTTTTGGAATTTGAAAATCTATCAGATGATCCTTTGGAGATAATAGAACCTGAGATTGCTAGAACTACATCTACAGTACATGGCAAAGCTGATTAAGGATCAAATGGTGGTAATGGTGGAAACAAAGAATATGATAATTATACAGGAACACCTTCAAGAACCACTTCACCAAGATCAGAATCATCTAGTCATGGTGACAGCAACTTAGGGGGAGCAGGAAGAGGATCTACAGTTCACACTCAACATCAGACTGAACAAGGGAAAACATCAAGATCTTATCTGCCTCATCAAAGAGTTTGGAACAGAGACCATCCCTTTGAGTTGATCATTGGTGATCCTGGCACAGGAGTAAGAACTAGACATACCACTCAGAATGAATGTCACTTTTCAGGGTTTCTTTCAGAAATGGAACTTAAGAAAGTGGATGAGGCACTGGAAGATCCAGATTGGGTTATTGCTATGCAAGAAGAACTCAATCAGTTTGAGAGGCAGAAGGTATGGAAGCTGGTACCCTGACCAAAGGACAAGTCAGTGATATGCACTAAATGGGTATTCAGGAACAAGCTAGATGAAGATGGAATTGTAACGATAAATAAGGCCAGACTGGTAGCTAAAGGTTACTCTCAAGAAGAGGGTATAGATTATGATGAAACCTATGCACCAGTGGCTAGACTTGAGGCAATCTAGGATGTTTCTGGCATTCGTAGCACATTCAGAATTAAAATTTTATCAAATAGATGTGAAGAGTGCATTCCTGAATGGGGAGCTAGAAGAAGAAGTGTATGTAGAACAACCTCCAGGTTTTAAAGATCAAAATCTGGCTGATTTTGTTTACTTCCTATTCAAAGCTCTCTATGGTCTTAAGCAAGCACCAAGGACATGGTATGACACTCTCTCTGAGTTTTTACTTGAAAATGGTTTTACTAGAGGTGTCATAGATAAAACTCTGTTTCATAAAATGCATTAATCTGATATAATATTAGTTCAAGTATATGTTGACAATATTATATTTGGTTCTACTAATGATGATCTTTGCAAGGGATTCTCTAAGCTAATACAGAGTAAATACGAGATGAGCATGATGGGAGAGTTGAACTACTTTCTTGGATTACAAGTGAGTCAAAGGAAAGATGGTATATTCATTTGTCAATCTAAGTATATCAGAAAACTTTTCAAGAAGTATAATCTGGAAGATTCAACTCCAGTAAAGACTCCCATGCCAACAGCCTCCAAGCTTGATCAGGACAAAACTGGTAAGAAAGTTGACATCACAAGCTACAGAGGTATGATAGGCTCATTACTGTATCTCACAACAAGTAGACCAGATATTATGTTTGTAACATGCTTATGTGCTAGATTTCAAGCTGAACCAAAAGAGTCTCATCTTATAGCTGTTAAAAGGATATTTAGGTACCTTAAGGGAACTCCAAATCTTGGAATTTGGTACCCTAAAGGTACAGGTTCAGACCTAATTGGCTATACAGATTCAGATTTTACAGGTTGTAAGATTGACCGGAAAAGTACATCAGGAAGCTGTCAGTTTCTTGGGAGAAGATTGGTATCCTGGCATAGCAAGAAGCATCGCTCAGTATCCACATCAACTGCTGAAGCTGAATACATAGCTGCTGGGAGCTGTTGTGCTCAAATTTTGTGGATAAGGAACCAACTCCGGATTATGGTCTGTTGGTATCAAAGATCCCAATATTATGTGACAATACAAGTGCAATAACAATCTCAAACAACCCAGTTCAGCACTCAAGAACAAAGCACATTGATATCAGGTATCACTTTATCAGAGAGCATGTCACAAATGGCACTGTGGAGTTACATTTTGTACCCACAGAGGATCAAATTGCAGACATCTTCACAAAACCACTTGATGAAAACACTTTTTCTAAGTTGGTTAGTGAACTTGGGATGTTAAATCTTTCTAATTAATTTTAGAAGTCAGAAACTGCAATTTGTATTGGTGAAATTCACTTGTTATTTAATTTTAATATTTTAAGGACATCTGAATTTACATGCCATTAATTATTTCTCGTAATTCAATCATTTATGTGCTTGCATCAAATATATATATATATATATATATATGTGTGTGTGTGTATGTGTGTGTGTGTGTTGTAGCACATTCATATTGATAAAGCTATGTAATTTAATTTCAGTGGACTTTAAATAATTAATATTTAAAGGGGTTCATTGAAATTAATATTAAAATTTGCAGCATAATGATTTTTCACAAAAATATAGTGTTATCAATGTAATGATAATATTTGTATAAATAATGAAAAATAATTGTGATATATTATTTTTCAACAGTCTTTTTAATGTACAATATCTAAAAGATGTTAAAAATAGCATAGAGGGTGTTGGTCGCAATACAGGGGTTTCAGACTTAGAAATTTCTAAGTTACTCTACTATGGTCGCCACAGAGAGTTTGACTTAGAAAATTTCCAAGTTACTCTACTGTGGTCGCCACAGAGAGTTTAGGCTTAGAATTTTTTTAAGTAGAACTCCACTCTGTCGCCATAGAGAGTTTAGACTTAGAATTTTTCTTAGTAGAACTCCATTGTGTCGCCACAGAGAGTTGGACTTAAAATTTTGTTTCTAAGTAAAATTCCACTGTGTCGCCACAGAGGGTTTCCACTTAGAAACAACTAAGTCTATCTCTCCTTTGGTCGCCACAGAGAGCTTACACTGCTCTGTGGTCGCCACAGGAGTACCTAGTCTCCACACAAATAAAACTTTGTGATTTTTTTTGTTGTTTTCCTATCATTGTGAGTATATATATATGACTTCATCGATTTTCATCATATATACACACAACACAGTCGCAAGTGAGGAAGAAGAAGAAATTTTTACTTTGATCAAATCTGTAACAAAACTCTGCCAAAATTTATAATATTTGGAGATTCTGAAAGCCCAGAGAACAAGGATTAATTTGAGACCATTTTCAACAAATTTCACCGGGTGTTTGTAGAGATTGAATTACCATTGTTTTTGTGATTAAGGCTTTTTTGGCTAAACAAAAAAATTGTTAATTGAATTGATTTCTCTGTAATTTCTTCTTAAGGCCTCGTTTGGTTAATTCTTTTAAAAAGTGTGTTCAAAATATTTTGGTCTATTTGATCTATCTTATAATTCGAAGGGCATAAATTTATTTGTTATAAATCCAAATTTTATTCTCATTTTTAATTAAATGGCGAATAATATTCAGATTCCAAAAACAAATTTTGTTTCTATTATTGAACGTGATCCAATTAAAATGGCACATTTTGAGACATGGATCTATTTTCTAAATGAACACTCCATTGCGCGCTTCGCATTAACTACTAATGTGA
Source organism: Apium graveolens (assembly GCF_009905375.1). Classification (NCBI taxonomy): domain Eukaryota; kingdom Viridiplantae; phylum Streptophyta; class Magnoliopsida; order Apiales; family Apiaceae; genus Apium; species Apium graveolens. The sequence goes on from NC_133652.1 coordinate 62,385,001, forward strand.
AATTAAATATTGAGTTTCTCAAGCATGTGCATAGAATAGCTACAAACTCCTCTGATGGTGAACACCTGGATTTTTCCTTTGTTATTGATGATGATACCATCAGAATCATATAAGATGATTTAAATAAACATCTTCAGCTACCTCATGATAATTTTGATGCCATTCCAGAAGACTGGGAATTACTCAGCTTCTTCAGAGGAATGAGAAGCACATTGACGGGGAATGATGATTTTCCTAAACACTTCAATAAAAGTCATCTTCCAAAAGAATGGAATCTATTTTTCAACATATTATCTCACTGCTTGGCTCCCAAGACTGGTGGATTCCATGGACCGACTAATTTCAATCAAGTTTTTAGGGTTGCTGTCACAAATAATCTTCGCATCAACTTTGGGCATTTATTCATGAAGCACATTTTGGAGAACCAATATCAGCATCAAAACTTTATCTTATACACAAGGTTTCTTCATATTGTGCTCAATGGAAAACTGTCAGAAGCACAAAAGACATCAACTCACAGTGACATCTTGGAAGATTCTCCTATCTTGTCCCCGTTGATAGTGACTAAATTGCACAGGAAAGGAAACTATTTAAATATAAATGTTGTTTTCCTAACAGAGCACATGACAGGTGTCTTTGCTACTATCAATGCTCAATATGAAGATGAAGACGATAAAGTTCAACCTCAAGCTGAAAATGCATGACAGGAAGACATTGCTCATGCACCTGAAGAGAAGGTTAATGAAGAAGCAGATCAACCTGAGCCTGAACATGGTGATCAAGCAGAGGATGAAGTTGAACCACAACAAGAAGCTGAGCCAGAAAATTCTCAACAACCTCAACCTGAAGCTGCTAGACAACTTCCTCAAGCTGCTGAGTCTACTCACTCTAATACATCTGTCTACAAACCAGCTTTCTCAGGTATGGGTACATTTGCTATGAGTAATACTTATGAAGCGTGCTCTGATTTTATTAGTATAGATCAATTACATCTTGACCCACATCACACATATCTACTTATTGAACAAGTAGATAGAGAGGGAGTGAATTTGGCATACCACAAATTCATAACCACCCTCTAGAGCCTAATCAAACACCTTCAACTCTCTTAGCCCAAACCCTAGAGTATAAGGATCATATGCATATAGAGGGAGAAACTGCACTAGATACAACAAATAAGGAAGGTACTTTGAGAGAACCCACAGCTCTATCTCCTTTGAAGCAAAGAAGTAAATTTCCTAAGACAACTGTAAACCTCCAGGTATCTTCTCAAAAGGATTCTCTGGCTAAAAAGGCAACTAAATAGTTACTAGATCTATCTTTTCAACAATATAGTTCTATTAAAATTCTCCTGTCGGCCAAGGCATCCTGTAATGAGTCAAACACACTACCCGATATCCAAGCTCTTGAAAATAAGTCAATTAGAAGAGATCTCTTTGGTGAGGAAGTATTGACGGAAACAGGGCATTCAACCATTTTACGGTTAGAATATCCTGTTCAAGGTCCTTCAATAGATCAACTACCTTCACATGTGTTAGGAGAGAGTGCTGTAATTGCTGCCAAATCTAGCACAACACTTACCTCCCCAGGAATAATAACCCTGGAGGCATCTACGGATAGTGAATCCGACGTAGGCGCGGATCGGCAACCCATTGGCGATGAACTAGATTTAACTAATGAGCCTAAGGCGAATGTATCTTCACAGATACAAGGGAAAGCTGGGGATCAGATGCCAAATATGATGGCCCCAGTGCTTCTCCCAGAGATTCTAACTCTGGATGAGTCATCTCCTGATGACATGCAACTTGTCTCAGACAAGGATCGGGAATTGCGAACTCCCATTGCACCACTGCTGACCTCCTTAAGGATGGCTCCAGTTTCTTCTACAGGTACACTTGGAACTCGGAGCTTTGAGTGGAGTGAACATGTGAGCAAGAATAACACACATAACCTCAAAATGAGTGCTAGAGTGTTGAGCGATACACTGCGAGAAGCCTGTGAGACACCTACCATCCAAACTACACTTATAGATCTCTCAAACTATGTCACCAAATCCTATCTTAAAGAGCAACTAGCTTTCAAAAACAACTATCTCAAAGAACAGCTGGCTCTTAAAGATCAACATTTTCATATAGAACTATCTCTCAGAGATCATCAGATTGCCAGTCTTTCCGATTAACTTGAATATCAGCAAGCAGCATTCACTAGTTTAAGGGAATTCGTTGAGCGATCTCTCTCTCATACAGGAAAAGGAAAAGCAATTGCCAACACTGAGCCAAAGCTCTCAGTTAGTAAGCAAGTGTCGATCCCGGTCTCATGTGAAGCAGCTCTTGCCAGTACTGGGCCAATGACCTCAGTCAGCAAGCAACTTCCTGTTTCTCTTGAGATCCCTGTCTCGACCTTACATGCTCAATCAACACCAGCTCTGAAGGATAACCGAACTGAGGGGGAGAAAAGGGTAGTAGAACAAGAAAAAGTAGGCACTGTTGTTAATCTACTTTAAGATGCTTTTCAAAGTACTGGTACTTATGATGAATTTGGAGATGAGATGGAGGAAGAGCTAGAAGAGAGGATTGATGAAAGGGTGCTCCTCAAGTAAAGATTCTCTAAGAAAAGTGCAACATCTCATGGGGAGCAATCAGGACATCTGAGCTAAATCATTACAACTCAGAGAAATCTGTTGTCTCAGATATATGCTCCAAAACCCTTATTCTTTGAAGAGGATCTAGAAGAAGGTGAAATAGATGAAAGTGATGTTCCGATGGGGTGTGAGCCAAGATTCGAAAAAGTGGCTACGGAAGAAAGAAATATCATCTCTAAGGATGAAGAGTTTGCAGATGAAGATGCTTTCTCAGATGACTGTTTGTTCTATGGACTTTCAGAGAAAATAAATCGCTCTTATATAGAGATTCAAAAAGAAATGGAAAGATCAAGGGCAAGAATTCAAAGAGCTATTCAAAGAAGGAGGAACAGAGAAGACATGGAAGCATATCTTCGAGCTAACAGGAAATGAAACAAATGGGAAGAAATAAAGAAGAAAATGGATAAACCAGAAACATATCACTACTCAGACCCTGGAAACTCTAATCTGCTGAGAAGTGTGGAACATTACAAAAAGGAACATGATAACATCCATGAGTTTTATGATCAGTTTAGCAAAATAATTACTGGAACTACTATGAACATTCTGAAGAATGGATGGAAGATCACTATCAATCACAGAGATGGTCTACAGATGACGGTGTCTACCAGTGTACTGAAAAAGTTGAACATTGTTGAACTCTTTGTCCTAGCATCAAAAATCCCATGGCTAAAATCAAATGAGAATGAATACTTCAGAGACAAACTTTGGAGAATGATGATGGATGTATCTCCTCAAGCATTTATGTATCCATTCGTGATCAAAGTATTTCCAGGTGGTTGGATGCAAAACATCACCATGTCTGACCAACACATAAGAACCATTCGTTATCTACAACTTACTTTCCTGGAAAGTCAACTCATGAGCAAAAGAGCTAAACCGGAATCTCCAGGTGTTAAAAGATCAGAAGCAGATTACAAAGCTGCTGAAATTCTATATGCTTATAGGCTCAATGATAAGATGATCAGAGACACAGAGAAAGATATGAAGAAGGTTACGAGAGCATATCATGAGATGGTGTTCATCAATGGAGAAACAGAAATTAACCTTCTGAAAGATAATGAACCCATAATCAACACTGACAGTGAAGGGGAGCTAGTCTTTAAAATCAACAAAAGCAAGATCAGAATCAAAGACTTCAGAACAAGTGAATCAGACTCAATACAACAAGCCTTGATGGATGTCAAACTATCCACATGTAAAGAGGACAAGGTTGCTTTGATTCCTATCATTAAGATACTTGATGAAGTGATGGAAGAAGAATCAATCAATGACACTAAAAGAGTAAGAGGACTTCCAAAAAGGGTAACAGTCTTCGTAATTTCCAGAAAATCCTCACTATTGTTTGATCTTGTTCCTAAATGCACCAAAGTCAAGTATCTTGAGATAATGCTTCATGAGATGAATAATCCACCTCCAGTCAATGCACTTGAGATAGCAGCTCGTGATTGTGTGCAACCTAGATTGAATAAGCCGAAAGAGTCTTCTCCAAAACCTTCAGATCTTAAGAAGAAAGTCTCTAAGAGAAAATCTGATCAGTCTCAAGAAGGAGAAGGAAGCATGAAGCAGAAGAGAACAAAGACAAAGAAGACATAGAATATATGTTCAGACTAGAGGAACACTTCTTTGTAAATTATAACTTAAGAAATCTGGAATTGAATATGTAATCCAGAATGTATTTAATATCTTGATCTATTTTGAGATTATACTTTTTCTTATCATCAGTTGAGTTATCCTTAGGGATTTACTTGTCGAACTCTAACAATCAAATAGGGGGAGATTGTAAAGCATAATATAATGTAACATGTAATTGAGGATTTATAACTCAACACGAAAACAGAAACAGATAAACAATATTAAACTGTGAAACATAGGAACCCTACAAATGAAGACAGGATAAACACAAAGAACCAAATAATGCAATTAACTCTTTAAGTCCTCTAACAGATCATGGGAAGAAGTTCATTATCATGTTCAAGCAGCCATGAAGAATAAGACAACAAGGGACTTTAAGCATCAGTTACATGAATTGATTTCAAGTGTTACAGATCAAGGGTTCAATGAAAGAAGCAATGGATAAACATCAATCTGTATCAGCACAGAAACACAAGACAAATTGAATTAGTATTCTCTCAATGCTAGTTGTTTGTGAACCAGACCAGTGCACCAAACATCAGTATTCAAGAAAGAATTTTGATTCAGTTACAGAAGAAAATGTTGATACAATGAAGAATGGTTTGACAAAAGCAAAAATATTCTAAGTCATGACAATCCTCTCCTTGGTCGCCATAGAAGTGTACAAAGACTATGGTTGCCACAGAACTGGTCGCCATAGAGAATTTCTCTAAGGAACCACAGTGGTCACCATAGAGAGTCTCTAAGGCACCAGTGGTCGCCATAGACTTTAGTCGCCACAGAAGAAACCTTTGTAACTACCTGGTCACCATAGAGCCTTAGCTGATCTTCACAGAACTTCAAGTGAATCACTTGGTCGCCATAGAATTCATTTGGTCACCATAGAAGTTCCCTTGGTCGCCATAGAAGTTCCCTTGGTCGCCATAGAAGATCTTCTGGTCGCCATAGAACATATGCAGTCGCCATAGAGCTCTACAGAGACACTAGTCGTCATAGAAGCTTGCTCAGGTCGTCATAGAAGAGTTGTGTATTCATTGATTTTATTGAAGTAAATTAAATAGGATTGAGTGGACACAAGACTGTCACCTGTCCATTGAATTTAAAAGTCTACAACAGAAGCTGAATGAATGTAATGCATTATTAGTCATCTTCTCCAGCAACACAGTTTTGTTTACGAGAGCTCCATTAAAACCCCTCATTTATTAAGCTTGTAAATATATTGTTATGCTGCTGAATTTATTGTAGCTAATCAATTTATTGATTAGATTGTAGCAACCTCAAGGATTATATTAATAAAATAATATATTCCTCGAATTGTTTTGTGTCTTATTTAATTCCGTACTTTTAACGAAGAACTTGTAAACGAATTGAAAAGATTGTAGGTATCGTATTCAATCCCCCTTCTATGATACTTTGGGACTAACAGCTGTGAGTAAACCAGTTAGCAAAACTAAGTCAGCTAAGTTGAATGAGAAATATGGATCAGTTTCTAAGAACTTTATTCCAGGAGAATCAAGTCAAGTCAGGAAGGAAAAGAAAGTTAATGTTAGTCATCTGTCTATCAAGCAATTGAATGACAGATTAGAAAGATTGAGGTTAAAACAAAAGCTAAAAAGAAAAATAATAGAAATGGGAAAGTAGGAATTAACAAACATAACAACTACACAGCTGATAAATATGCACCAAGAAAAATATGTGTTAAGTGTGGTAGTGTTACTCACTTGTCTATTAATTGTACACTTGCTATGCCTACTTCCGTGTTTGCACCCTCTTCTTTTCCCAACATGATTGCCATGCCTACCATGCCTATGAATGCTATGTCTACTCAGAATATGAATGCACAATTTACTAATATGCCATTTGTACCTAATCCTTATTATGCTGCATTTAGTATGCCTCAAATGCCATTTAGCACGCCTTACTGGAATAACATGTTTGCAAATAGCATACCTTTTCCTGTTAATTAAAATGTGCATGATAATTCTGTTTTAATGACTGGTTTCAAAGGTCCAACTCAGATGACTAAGGATGAATCAAGTCAAATGAGATTAAACCTAAAAAACCAAAGAAGAAAGCTAACAAGGCAAGATCAAGGGAAACTTGGGTACCAAAATCAACTTGATTTGATTTTGATATGTGCAGGGAAACGGAAAGAATCTTTGGTATCTGGATAGTGGTTGCTCAAGGCACATGACTGGAGATTCTACCCTGCTCACTGAGTTCAAGGAAAGAGCTGACCCAAGTATTACTTTTGGAGATGACAATAAAGGTTATACTGTGGGATATGGCTTGATTTCAAAAGATAATGTCATCATTAATGAAGTTTCCCTAGTGGATGGTCTCAAGCATAATTTGTTAAGTATCATCCAGCTTTGTGATAAGGGCAACTCAGTTACCTTCAATTCAGAAGCCTGTGTTATGACAAAAAAAAAGAACAACAAAGTGGTTCTCACTGGAGTGAGAAAAGGAAATCTGTACTTAGCTGATTTTAACTCATCAAATGCAGAATCAGTAACTTGTCTTCTCATTAATGCAAGTCAAGATGAAAGTTGGCTATGGCATAAGAAGTTGTCCCATATAAACTTCAAGACCATGAATGAGCTTGTCAAGAAATAACTGGTTAGAGGTATTCCTCAAGTGGAGTTTACTAAGGATGGATTGTGTGATGCCTGCCAGAAAGGAAAGCAGATCAAAGCATCATTCAAAAAGAAGCTTGATTCAACAATTGAAGAACCTTTGCAATTGTTGCACATGGATTTTTTTGGACCAGTCAATGTGTTGTCCATCTCAAGAAAAAGATTTTGCCTAGTAATTGTGGATGATTTCTCAAAGTTCTCTTGGACATATTTTCTAAAGTCCAAAGATGAAGCTATTGAAATCATCATCAATCACATAAGGCAAGTCAACAATCATCCTGACTTTAAAGTAAGAAGAATCAGGAGTGACAATGGAACTGAGTTCAAGAATTTTGTGATGAGATCATTTTGTAAAGAGAATTGGATTATGCAAGGAAGAACAGATCTCTGATTGAAGTTGCAAGGACAATGCTTGAAGACTCAAAGTTACCAACATATTTTTGGGCTGAAGCTGTGAATAATGCCTGCTACACTCGAAATATCTCCTTGGTTAATCAAGCAAAGTGCATGACACCATACCAATTATTCAAGAATAGGAAGCCAACTCTAAATTTTCTTCATGTCTTTGGCTGTAAATGTTATATCTTAAGAATCAAACTGATTAACATGGAAAGTTTGATGCTAAAGCATATGAAGGAATCTTTATTGGATATGTTGTGGGAAAAGCATATAGAGTCTACAATCTAAGAACCAACATTGTTATGGAATCAGTACATGTTGTGTTTGATGATAAAAAGATAGAAGGACTGCAAGATGGAGATTTCCATGAAAGCCTCAAGTTTGATAATGTGGAGATGGTTAGTGATGATGAAAGTGATCAAGAAACAGTGACTAAGGATAATGCAGAAAAATCAACAACTAATGAAGCAAATAATTCAACATCTGTAGAGTTACAAAATGCTTCATCCATCAGGAGACAATCTGCCTTATCCATCGGGAGACAATCAGCTTCATCGGTCGAGATACAAAGTGCATCATCCGTCAGAACAATGAGAGAAACTGAGAGTCAGAATAGATCACCTACAGAAAGTACCCCTTTCTTAAATCAAAGATTCATAAACTCAGGGGGAGTTTCTCATAATCAAAACCCAGTCACACATCAAGACAACAATGATGCCTCTTCATCTAGAGCTAATCTACCTCAACAAAGAAAATGGACTAAAGATCACCCTATTGAGCTCATCATTGGTGATGCATCTTCTAGAGTTCAAACAAGGAAAGTAACTCAAGAAGAATGTCTATATAGTAGCTTCCTTTCTAAGGAAGAACTAAAGAAGGTAGAAGAAGCTTTGTTGGATTCTGATTGGATTTTAGCTATGCAGGAGGAGCTAAACCAATTTGAAAGGAACAAGGTATGAAAGCTGGTACCCAGACCTAAAGGAAAGAATTCAATTGACACCAAATGGGTATTCAGAAAATAGATGGATGAAAATGGCATAATGGTTAGGAACAAAGCTAGATTGGTTGCTAAGGGCTACTGTCAACAAGAAGGAATAGATTTTGATGAAACTTTTGCTCCTGTTAAAAGACTTGAAGCCATCAGAATTTTCTTAGCCTATGCAGCCCATGCTAATTTCAAGGTCTATTAAATGGATGTCAAAAGTGCCTTTCTGAATGGAGATTTGGAGGAGGAAGTCTATGTCTGTCAACCTCCTGGTTTTGAAGATCCAAATTTTCCAGAATATGTCTACTATCTTTTGAAAGCACTTTATGGACTGAAGCAAGCACCTAGAGCCTAGTATGACACTTTATCAAAATTTCTTTTAGAAAATCACTTCACAAGAGGTACTGTTGATAAAACTTTATTCTTTAAAAATGTTAATGGCTCTAGTAAACTTGTTCAAATTTATGTAAATGATATTATATTTGGCTCTACAGATGAAAAACTTTGCAAAAAGTTTGCCAAATTGATACAAAGTAAGTATGAAATGAGCATGATGGGAGAACTAACTTACTTTCTTGGTTTATAAGTTAAGCAAGTTAGTGATACAATATTCATTAGTCAAACCAAAAATATTTATGATCTTTTTAAGAACTTTGATCTAATGGATTGCACATTTGCAAAAGTCCCATGACCACTGCAACTAAACTTGAATTAAACACTACTGAAAAGTCTGTGGATATTTCAAGTTATAGGGGCATGGTTGGCTCACTTCTGTACTTAACAGCTAGTAGGCCAGATATAATGTTTGCTACTTGTCTTTGTGCTAGATTTCAGGCTGATCCTAGAGAATCTCACTTAGTAGATGATATTATATTTGGCTCTACAGATGAAAAAATTTATGTAGATGATATTATATTTGGCTCTACAGATGAAAAACTTTGCAAAAAGTTTGCCAAATTGATGTAAAGTATGAAATGAGCATAATGGGAGAACTAACTTACTTTCTTGGTTTACAAGTTAAGCAAGTTAGTGATGGAATATTCATTAGTCAAACAAAATATATTTAAGATCTTTTAAAGAAGTTTGTTCTAATGAATTGTACACTGCAAAAAGTCCCATGGCCACTGCAACTAAACTTGAATTAAACACTACTGAAAAGTCTGTGGATATTTCAAGCTATAGGGGCATGGTTGGCTCACTTCAGTACTTAACAGCTAGTAGGCTAGATATAATGTTTGCTACTTGTCTTTGTGCTAGATTTCAGGCTGATCCTAGAGAATCTCACTTAGTAGCTATAAAGAGAATTTTCAGATATCTCAAGGGAACACCAAAACTTGGCATTTGGTACCCTAGAGATTCTGGTTTTGATCTATCTGGTTATTCATATGTAGATTATGCAGGTTGTAAAATAGACAGAAAAAGTACAACAGGAACCTGTCAATTTCTAGGGAACAAGCTTGTGTCCTGGTTCAGTAAAAAGCAAAATTCAGTTTCTACTTCTATAGCTGAAGCTGAATATATTGCTGCTAGTAGTTGTTGTGCACATATTTTATGGATGAAAAATCAATTATTGGACTATAGTCTATAAGTGGACAGAATTCCCATTTGTTGTGATAACACAAGTGCAATTGTCGTCACTGAAAATCCAGTACAACATTCAAAAACAAAGCACATAGACATCAAGTACCACTTCATTAGGGAACATATAATGAATGGTACTGTGGAACTTCATTTTGTTCCAAGTGAAAAGCAGCTTGCAGATATCTTTACCAAGCCATTTGATGAATCCACCTTTTCAAGATTGGTAAGTGAGTTAGATATGCTTAATTATTCTTGAATCATTTCAGATATTTTTACAAGTTATAATGCAGCCAGAAACTTAATTGATTTTTTCGTCTTGGATGAAATTTTGGCTAAGTCAAAATTTACATCTCGACGGATGCTCATTTTCCATTGAGTTTGATCATCCGTCGGAATAGTATTGACGGATAATTGTTTTATTCTCATCCGTTGAATTGTCTCAATCTTAGCCGTTAAAACTCTGAATATTATTCTTCGGGTATACTTATAGTTTGTAAGTATAACACGACGAATAATTGACAGAATTTTGACAGTTTATTTATTTTAAACGGCTATTTTGGGCTATTTTGATTGGTTACTTTATTTCACTTTATTATTTTTGACAGTTTATTTCTGAGATAGTATAAAAGCAGAATTAATTTTTATCCTATTTTTTTATCATTCTCAAATCAATTGCTCTAACTCCTTTCTTCTCCAAAGCAAATACTCTCTCTACAAATTTCCATACTTTAACAATGGCACCAGTAGTCAAAATCATGTCCCAGTCTGGGTTCATCTATGAAAACAACAGCTTCGTAGCTCTTGTGAACAAGGAGATTCCACAATCTGGAGATTTTCACAAAATGATGGACTTTGTGAAGGAATGCAAACTCAATTATGCTATGCTGGAATCACCCACAATCTACTGTGAGGTTGTGGAGGAGATATGGACAACAGTTATGTATCATTCTATTGACAAGACCATAACATTCACTCTCAAAGGTAAGCAGTTCTGCATTAATAGTGACATTATCAAAACATGCTTTAAAATTCCAGATAACACTACTACTGTTCTACACACTGATGCTAATTTAGTTACCATGCTTAATTCTATGGGCTATGCACTTTCTACTTCTAAGTTAAGTCAGATTAGGAGGCTAGGTCTTAGAAAGGAATGGAGCTATCTGTATGATGTGGTAACTAAGGTATTTTCTGGTAAAGTGAGTAATTTTAATTCTGTTAACATTGCCATGCTTAACATGCTTTATATGCTAGTTACTGATAAGTACTTTAACTTCAGTGACATGATTATGTTTGAGTTAGGTTATAAGTTAGGGGAACTTAATAAGAGAGGTAAAAGTGTCTATTATGCTAGATTCTTTATGATGCTTGTTAACCATCTTATTGAGAATATTGTTGTTGAGAACCCAACCAACAAACTGAATTGTTGGGTTCAAGAAAGGAGAATCATTGCAGATCTCAACAGAGCAGGTCACCACAAAGTGGTGCCCCTCTTCTATTTTCCAATCATGGGGGGACCTCAGGTAAGTGAGGTAAACACCACTGTTTCTACTCTTCCAACCTCACAAATTTCTTTGCCTTCAAGTGTAGCTATGGTATCTGTGTTATTGACCCAACATATGCCTACCCAAGCTACCAAAACAAAACCTTCACAATCCAAAATAAATAAAGCCCCCTCTGGTTTCTCTCAAAAGAAACCAGTTGTAAAATCTACCAAACACAAAGAGAGGAGTGTGGAGGAGAGTGAGTTAGGTGAGGGACAAGGTGAAAATCAAAGAAACCCTAAGGATAAGGCTGGTGAGATTAGTGTACCCAAGCCTAGCCACACCACAGTTTCCCAACAAACTGTGGTTGTTAATAAGGAAATCAGCTCAATTCTAGTTTCATCCTCCCAAAAGGATGTTACTATTGAAACAAGCTCCCAATTAGGAGCACATGCCAAGAGGGTTAGGGACACAAGTTCACCACAGACTTATGCCAGAAAGAAAAGATCTAAAACCCTTGGGGATGCACAGGGAACATATACAGTACAAACTGGAGCTAAAGACTCAGTCACTGCACCATCTCAAAGTCAGCTTGATGTGGCTCCAATAAATGTGGAGTCACGGCCAAAATCATTAATAATTTAAGCACCTGGTACACCAAATTCACCCACACACTCACTGGATGTAGACATGATTCATACATCACTTCCAAATTCTCCAGCTTTAACTCTATTGGAGAAGCCAAAAATCCAAGCAAGTGAGCATCATCTTTTAGATGATTTGTTGGCTCACTTGCCAATTCTTTCTAAGTCTATTGAGACATCTGTGCCCAAATTTTCATCAATCTGCACAGAGTCTACAATAGTCTCCACTCTAAACTCATTCATTTCTTCTATCTCGGTGGATATTGTTCATCCGTTGAGTAGTGATTGTATCCCGACGGATGTGCCTAACAGTAGTCATCCGTCGTCTAGCCAAACTACTATCCCGATAGATGTTCCTCATCCGTCGATACTCTTTGTACAACTTCAAATCCCAACAATTGTCACAAGTGCAGATGACCTAGTAGTACAATCACTCTTAGGACTGAGGGCAGGGAGTGAATTGAGTGAGAGGCTGAGTTGCTCCCAGGAAAAAGGAGAGGAAATGAGTGAACCAATGCGGACCATTTCTTCAGGTCTGGCAAAAGTGAGTGAGGAGAGCCCCACCTTAGATGGTGAAGGTGAGGGTGTGAGGGTGGGAAGCCAAAGGGAGCCCTTAATGCAAAAATAGAGAGAAATTGAGAGAAAAGCAGGTACATCTGAATGGGAAGAGCCAATTGTAAGTGAGTTAATGGATGTCAATGAGGCTGACAAGAAACAACTAATTCAGCAAGAATATCAAGCTGTTTTAGACTATGTTTCTTTTGAAGCTGAGGCATTTACTCACCCTGTGTCAGCATATCAAGTTCTAGCTAAACAAGGCAATGTGGCTGCAGAAAAGATGCTCAACTTGGTCCATACAACTGAATCCATACAGAGAGCCAAGGATGCTATCACCTCCATGCCTTCTATAGCTGATGATGAAATTGACTATGAAGCTGGTGGGTCTGAAGAGTTCTTTGAAGATGAAGATGATGATAAAGGAGAATCAATAAACATAGGGGGAGAAGAAGGCCCCAACTCCAGATCTGGCCTGCCTTCCTGGGCATTTTCCAAGAAATGTGATGTTCAACACTTCAAGACCACTCTCATCCATCAAATTCAAGAGACACATAATGCTCTTAAATCCACTACAAATGCTAGCACCAGGAAGCTCTTACAGACACATCTCAACTCTCTACAATTACATCAAATCCAAGCTCTTCAACACAAACAGGATGTCACTTTTATCAAAACTGAGATTGACCAAGTAAAGAAGGATGTCTCTGAAAGATTGGATACTAAACTTCCAGATGCAACAATGCTTGACATTTAAAGACAGCTAAGGAAGAATTCTGATCTTGTCACTAAAGTGGATTCCCTGGATGCAAGGCTAACTGCAATAGAAGCATCTCTTACAGGTATCCAGCTATAGCAAGCACATCAAACTCAGTTGCTGTAAAAGCTGGTGGCTGCACAAACTTCTACCTCCATTCTACTTGATGATAACAAAAAGGGGGAGAAAGATTTAACAATCCAAGTCAATAAAGCAGAGCCAACCAGTGATGGGGGCATGTGATAAATGTTCAGATCAGTCAAGTAATTATTCCAGAAATTACTCTGCCAAAGCCACCAGTATTGGACAGCATTGATCTGATCCAAATAGCAGTTGCTAAACTTTATTCAAAGATAAATCCCAAGATGCTTGATGTTGCAACTGTTGAGAAGGAACTAGATGAAAATAGAAGAAGATTGATGCAGCTATTCAGGAGAAATTTGGTCAGCTACAGAAGCCAGACAAGACCTTTCATCACCATTCTCAAGTCAAACAAATCTCAGTACATGAAATAAGTCTGGGCAATTTGGAAAAAGGCCAAACCTCATGCATCAAATCTCCAAAAGCAAATCTAATCTTGAAGCCTAAAAAAACTACTCAAAGTTCTCAGACAAAAATCCTGTGGATCTTGTGTTTGAGACACCTAGGCCAGATGAACATAAGCTGTTGGCTAGGTCAATTGCATTTTTCAAGGATCCAACTGATTCAGCACTTAAACGAAGAATTGTCACAATCTATAATAATGGTAAGGAAATCTGTGTGGTGGCTGGACACCCTCAGTTTGTAGAAGCTAAGAAGGAAGATCAGGAAAAAATCAGGCAAGAAAAGAAGCAGGTTGCCTTAGATGCTAAGAAGCTCAAACAAAAAAAGGAGCAAGCTGCTATCTTGGCCAAACTTCAAGCTATGAATACTACAACTGAGATTTCTTCACAACCATCTGTGATTACTAAACCTCGAGATCAGAAAATGCATCAGGAACCACAACAGAAAAGAAGATTAAGATATAAGCTCCATTCCAAAAGAAAATTGGACTTTAGTGATGAGGAAATGGAATGCTACATTCCCAAAAAGTCTACAACTTCAACTCAGACATCCAAGCCCTCAGTGGTACATGAAGAATTCAAGGTGGATCCAACTAAGAATTTTCATGGTGAGCCTATAATTCCAAAGGATGAGCCAATGGACTGGGATAGTTTGCTAATTCCTGAACTAAATTTACCTATCTTCAACAAGCCAAAGAAAACAAAGATAAGAGCAACCAAGACCTTAACCAAATCTAAATCTACAGTCAACAAGGAAGATCTTTTATATATCTGTGATATCAAAGAGTTTTCATATTTAAACCTCTACTTGGATGAACTGGAAGAAGTAAGAGGAATTGATGCTCACAGACATCTTCTTGAAAGATTGGTGTTTAAGTACAAGGTAGGGAAAAAAATCACATGGCCTCTTCACAGGATTCTAGAAGAAAGTTATTATGTACAAATAAAGATCTACTCATATTTCAAAAAGAACTTTGGATTTAATGTGACTGCAAGGAGATTGGTTCTAAAGAAGATTGAAGAGATAAGGAGTAATAAAGCCAAATGTGCACTTCCAAAAACTCTATCAATTCCCTTCACAGGAAAGAGAGTGCATTTGAGGCCTTATTGGCTGATGGAATTCATGGATGATAAGGGAGTTAGAAGATGCTTCAGACTGGATGACCAATTGAGTATCTCTAGCAATGAGACTCTATTGGAAATGCAAGAAATGCTGGATCTATCTGAAGCTGATGAACTTGAATTCCACAGACAACTCCTGAATCAAATAGAGGAAAACAACAGGAAGCTTGGGAAGAAATCCAGAAAATCAAGGAAATAGAATTATCTGCTCAAACTAGAGGAACACCTTGATAATGATTGTGAGAACTCTTTGTGCATTTTGTTTTTTTCAATTTTCTATAAATTTTACAGCACTTGTCAGTTTTATCTACTACTTTTTAATTTGTATTTTTAGGGTGTTTTGTTATCATCAAGTTTCTCTTAATTTATGGCTACAATTCCAGTAGACATAAATTGGGGGAGATTGTTAGGAATATGTTGTGAACTTGATGATAAGTTAAACAAAACACCTTAGTAGATTTAACTAAGTGAATTTTGTAGCACTCAATGGATGATCTAATATAGTCCCGACGGATGAACTTTACTGTCCCGACGGATGATAAATTAACATCCATCGAGTGAGTAGCTTATGTAACAAATAAGTTCTCTAGCACATTTCTGCAAACAACATGTTTTAGTCAAGTAGATTGTGTAGGGTTCTCTAAGTCATGTTGACTACTAGATTGATATGCATAATAGGTTGACTAATTGTAAATATGAGATGTCTTATAATTCTGTATAAGTGAAATAGAGTCAAGTGGTAGATAGACTCCCGACGGATGATCTACAAGACTCCTGACAGATGATCAACATAGCTACCGACGGATGACAAACATAGTCCCGACGGATGATCAAATTCAAATAGCTGCTGACAGTGAAAACACAGTCACATTATTGGGTGTTTGCAAAAGGAATGTGGTAGCCTGTTAAGCAGGAATTTGAGAACAAAGAAGCATTATCATTTCCATGCAATTGTGAAGACAATCAAAGATATTGGAAAGAGTAATGAAGCAACATGATTTTAGACTAGATAATTTTGTTTTATTGTCTTGTTTTATTGCCATGTAACTTGGTGATATATAAACCAAGTGTAGCAAGTAGAACATTTAACTAAGCAAATATATTTTTCCAGAGAAACATATCAAGCTGTATTCTGTAAGTATTTCTCTGAAGTTTAGTTGTTCAAACTTGTAAGTAGCTGTGAGCTATTCAAAGCTTCACATAGTTCTCAATTTGATATATATATATATATATCTGGTGGATACTTTCAAATCCACCAGAAAGTTTTAAAAGCTTGTATTTTTATTACTTAGTGTTTTGATTTCTATCACTCTTTTATTCCGTACCATTGCTAATCAAACACTGTTATATTTATCAAGTTAGAACATTCTTTAAATTTGAAAAAGTAGCCAGAATTACATTCAACCCCCCTTCTGTAATTCTTGTTGCATTGTTAGGGAATAACAAACTTCTTACCACAGATATGTCAAACCAAGACTATTAAGCAATTATACTCTCATACAAGGAGGATGTTGAAGAGCAGCAGGAGAAAATTACAGATAAAACAGATGATAATATGGATGCATGGCTCTCAAAGGATTTTACAACAACCATGGATGAGGCCTTAACAAAATTCAGAGAAGAATATATCATAATTTTGAGTAGTAATGCTAAGGTTCTCACTCCTCAGGAGGTATATGATGCTGTGACAGAGGTGTACAAAGCTCAACTGAAGGACTTTTATCATATTGGAAGAGCCATAAAAATCACTATAGTCAAGCATCAAAATGAAGTGAAAATGTTGGTAAATGACATGATTGATGAGCTGACGCCAACTTTTCAAGACACCAAGACCAAGTTCAACAGATTCTCAGATAGACTTTAAGCTCTCTCTCTCTCTCTCACTCCTGTAAAAGAGAACATGCCAAACTCAATAAATCTTTCATAGCTCTATATGAAGTTATTCGGAAGCAAATCACTCAACATAATGACTCAAAGGTTAAGCTGGATAAAATTTACCAAGCTAGGTTTGAACCTTTAGCTTTGGTCATAGAGGAGGTGAAGAATGCTGTGCAGAATTATGTTGGTCCTTTGGCAGCATCAAGCCCACAACAATCCTTGTCTACATCAAGACCCCTACATATCCAAAATTTGCAAGCTCAAATCTCATCCCTACAATCTTCAAATGCTTCTTTAACAACTCAAGTTTCCCAACTGACAGCTTTGGAGCAGAGTCAATAGAATGATATCAAGTCATTAGTAGACTCCCATAAACATCTCCAAATGCAAAATCTATATATCTGGGAGCTATTATGGGGGATTTGAACATTCCTTTTCCTGCCTAGCCAGAAGTAGTTAGGCCAGAAATTCCTAGTCCTCTAATCTTGTCTGCTACTAAGACTAAGGGGGAGATAGAAGCTAGACTGCAAAAATTAATATCAAACTCTGGTCAAAGCTCCACTCAAATTAAAATTACTCAAGATGTTAATAAAGACAGACTCCAAAAAGATGCAAAAGGACCTTGTCAAGACAAAGAGTTCAATGAGTTACTCACTGTGCTGAGAGTCTCTCTTCATAATAACTACATCACCTACAAAAGAGCTTTGGTCAACAATATTAACTTTCTGAGAATGGTGCTAGTAAAGAATGTGAACTTCATAGAGAAAAAAATAGTTGCCAATGCCAATGACTGTGGTTTAGATATATGTCTACAAGTCTCTCTCTCAAATCTTTAATCCAAGAGAGCATCTGAGCTGGTTATCATTATTGATAGGGTCAATCCAGTTATTCCAGAGGACACTCAATTGCTTGCAGAACTCAAAAATGCTCGGATAGCTGCTTTTCCTGAAGCCTATCTTTATCCAAGTAAGGGGGTGGCCTACATCTGTTTTCAAACCATAAAATGCAAACACTTCACAATCCCCAAACACTGTGTTAGGGGTAATCTCAGACTGATCATGACATTAGAAACATATCTAAAGACCAAGAAAAAGAAGACAACTGAAGATGAAGAAGTAATAAGGATATTGGAAAAATATTTACAAAATGCTGAAACCAAGTTGCCAAATACATTATTCAATACCAAAGATGATTTTGATGATGATGAGCAGAAAAAAGGATGAAACAAATCTTCTGGCTCAAATCCAAGTCAATCTTCTAAGGTAACATGCAACAAGATATATGAGAAGAAAAAGGGGAAAGACGATAGGAAAGAAGATGGAAAGAAAAGTATGAGAAATGGTGAAAGAGAGTCAAAGAAACAGAATATCCAGGAAGCAAAAGTGTCACAAATCAAACCTACTCAAACCATCATGCCAAGCCAAACACAACCTCAACCAATCTTACCACAAAAGCCAGAATTCCTAGTCAAACAAACTGCAAATACCTTACTCAAGATACCAATCAGATCCAACCAAGTCACACTAAAAAAAATTATAAACCTACCTTCATTCAAGCCTCCAACAAAAACTCACTTCATGACTGTTGGAAGAAAACCTAAGAAAATGTAAGTTGATGTAGGTGTCATCTGGAACTGCTTCAATCAAGATGATTTTCTACCTCTAAACATGATCATAACAGATGATGACTACTTTCAACAACTATCTGAAGAAATGGTCAAAAATTGGGTTGTCTCTTTGTATGAAGTAAGAATCTACTATTTGGATGGCTCCTTCATTTTTCTTAGCATGGAAGTAATGGAAACATTCACAACCACAGAATTGAAGAGGGTGATTAGCTTAATGAAGGACAAGGATACAAGTACACAGATGTGGAAGGCTGTGATGTCTGAAAGGATGGGAGAAAGAATTGAAAGACATGCTAGGATAAATGCTGAAAAGGAGGAAAGGGAAATGAAGTATGACAGGGAGATTGAGAGGTTTGGACAGAGATCAAATAAACTCAAGGCAAGGGGGCTGAGTAGAATCTCTAAAGACGGACATTTTCTAAACATTCAAATTGGTAGATTTTCAAGATTCAGAGTTGGTTACCTCAACAGTTACTCATTGGATGAATGGCTCAGACTGGTAGAAGCCTTAAGATAGACATAAATAATAGAGGAACTCCAAGTGCTAGTAAATCTCAAGAACCTCATTAAGAAATAACCAAGCTATGAAAAATTCACTTAATGACTGTAATTATTTGAACTGATGTAACTACTAAATGTATAAAATTTGTATTTATCAATTTGTCAATTTTTATGTAATTGATTTTAGCTTGGGGTTAGTCTTGTTATCAGGAATGAATTTGTGATAAGCAATCTTCTCACAAATTGGGGGAGATTGTTGTGCAAGACATGCCTGTATAATAACAAGATTAAGTCAATTGACAACCCTAAGATTTAGTTGTTTGATAATCAATTTTGTATTCTATATTGTATTTCGTGAGTCTGTAAAAAGGTTAAGAGATTATACTGGAGGATTTTTTTGTGAACAGATTCAAGCTAAGGAATAAACTCTGGAAGAAGATCAAGCCATGATCATGCCTCAGAGAAAAGTGTAGAAGCTTGGAGTTGAATAAAACTGTTCTATGAAAAATATTGTAAGTCAAGATATCGACAAGTCATAGATCAAGTTATATAGAAAAGTCATTCGAGAAGTTCAGGATGACTTATCGAGAAGTCCAAAATGGCTTATAGAGAAGTCTCAGAGATATCGACAAGTCAAATGAAGATGTAGAGAACTGGGGATATCGACAAATCATTTCTGCATGTAGAGAACTCAGAGATATTGACAAGTCAAAATGAAGATATGAAGAGTTGGAGATATCGGTAAGTCAATTTCTCATATAGAGATATCAGAGATATCGACAAGTCAAAATTTGTATGTAAAAATTTCAGAGATATCGACAAGTCATTTCTACATGTAGAGATCTCAGACATATCGACAAGTCATTCCACATGCAAGAATCTAGAGACCTCGACAAGTCAAGTATACCTATAGAGAACGCAGAGATCTCGATAAGTCATTATACTTATCAAGATGTCACTTCTCTATGGAACAAACTGGAGATCTCGACATGCCTCTCAAATACAGAATGCAGACAAATTCAATATTCAAGATTATCAGTCAACAAATGATCTATTCACTAGATTGAAAAGTCTACAAAGTAAATGGAAGAATACAATATCAAGGGCCAAGATTAAATGGACAAAGGATGGTCACAGACCTGCAAGATTCTGCACATATTTGCTAAACTAGAAATGGAAATAGAAAAAGGTTGCTTTAGAAAGTAGTTTAGTACATTTTAGTGCAAGTCTTGTAAACCCGTTCTGCTATTCTATAAAGCATGCACTGGTCCTTAGGTCACAAGTACCAAAATATATCCAATTTTCTTGTATTAGAGATAGAAGTTGAGTTCTTATATTCTTAAAAACAAAAAATTTATAGAAATACAAACTTAATTAATACAAATTAAGTGAGTTTTGAAAGTACCGTGCTTGTTGATTTATTTCTGTAAACACAATATCTCTGCAAAATCTAAACTGTTTTGTTCACCTAATATCCAAACAAGTTTAAAAAGGCTAAAAATCCAAGAAACACATTCACCCCCTGTGTTGCATTCAATATCTAACAATTATTAATAAATTTAATAATTTAGTATTAATCTATTATAATAAAATTATATTTGGATAATTTAATAATTTAATATTAATCTGTTATAATCAATATAAAGTTTGATAAACTTATAAGTAATGGTAATTTGGTAAAATTAGCGCGTACCAAAAAATAAATACCGTACTAAATTTTTTAATATTTCATTTATTATAATATGGCAGTAGCCGGTGTTCGTTCTTTGGGTTGATTGTTTATTAAAAAATCTTTTATTTCAA
Source organism: Apium graveolens (assembly GCF_009905375.1). Classification (NCBI taxonomy): domain Eukaryota; kingdom Viridiplantae; phylum Streptophyta; class Magnoliopsida; order Apiales; family Apiaceae; genus Apium; species Apium graveolens. The sequence continues at coordinate 62,405,791 of NC_133652.1, forward strand.
TAATTTTTTTATTTATAAAGTAGTTGATTATAAATAAGATATATGTAGGTAAGGGTAAATAGGTAAAATCAGCGTGTACCAAAAAAGAAGTACCGTATTAAAATTTTCAATATTTCATCTTTTATATAATAGTAATAAATAAATAGATTCAGAATTTTAGAATTATTAATATCAAAATGAAAAATAAAAAACGATAAAACATAATATTATTTTAGAAGATCGAAATGCAATGCAATTGATTGTTCAATCATCAACAAGTTTCTATTAGATCTCAGAATCATCAAGTTACCCCCAATGAAAGTAGACTTGAGCTTATATAGAACATGCCAGCTAGCAAGGAGCTGTAACAAACTTTCCTAACAAACTATTACATTGAAATGTCTTGACTACCCTTAATTACAAAACATAGAATATCTCCATCGCCTTTGATAGTTAACGAACTCTTCTCTTTACTCCCCATCAAGCTTGTTGGGATTCTCAGAGAAAGCACCAAGCTTGTGCAGCAAATAAGAGTGCTGTTTTGCTGAGAGTTGTTTAGTAAACATATCTGCTATTGTGAAAACTTTAAGGACAGATAATGATCTGGAGTTTCAAGATAAGAGTTGTCCACTGTTCTATGTTGCTGGTGGTATTGTACATCAAACTACTTATGTGTTCAAGCCACAACAGAATGCTCGTGTAGAAAGAAGGCATAGATATATTTTAGAAATGTCGAGAGCTCTAAAGTTTCAGTCTGGATTGGATGTGAAGTACCGAGGTGACTGTGTACTTACTTTTGTTTATATTATTAATAGGCTGCCTTCTTCTTCTTCTATACACACAACACAGTCTCCGTATGAATGTTTAAACAGAAGGCCACCGACTTATGAGGATCCAGTTTAATAAATTAATTAATGAGTTTAGTAAACAAGATAACAAAAAATCGAATCACTCGTAAATCTTCGTAAATCTTCATGGGGATTTGTAGAACAATAAAAATGATGGATTAGAGTATCTCCAACCATGATAGGTAAAATGGTTAATCAAATCAAGATTATTTAAAATTTTATTAAACCTATAAGACCATGCACTCCAGTGATATTAGTTATAATCATTAGCTATATTCAAAAATATTATTTTATTCATATTTCTCAGATTTATATGTATATATGTAAAATTTAAATTATAAAATGAATTTAGGTAATACTTAATTCAATACATGAAAAAATATATAATTGTAATTTAATAATTATCACAACTAAAAATATAATAACATATAATTATAACAAAAATATATTTAATTAAAAGTTACCAATATATATTGTGTATATATATATATTGTTTGTTAAAAATAATTAATAAATTTTGTTAACAATTTTAATATTTATGCATTAAATATTATATAAATATATGGATATGTATGTATTAATGTGTAGATTTGGGTTTAAATATGAATTAACTTAAGATATAGCTAAGGCCTACAATTCAACAAATATAGAACACCAAATAATAATATCTAAATTTTTGGATAATAGGTGATGTGGTTGGAGTGATGTTTTTTTACCTAATATCTATATTTGAGCGCTAGGTTTTTTAGCTAATAGGAGGCGATTATGTTCTTGTAGTTGTAAATTTTATAAATATGTTTATATTTTTAGATAAATTATAATGAGCATCTAATTTATTAAAATTTTATTTAACTGCTTGTACAAATAGGAGTAAATTTGTCACACGGGATAGTATATCGTATAAATTAAGTTCCAAAAAAGAATTAAGATATTTTGACAACAGTAACTAGGGCACTTGTAACAAACAAATTGTAGTCCTAAAGATACAAAAGTGACATCCATAAATAAATCAAATTAATTATCCAGCAGAGGGAGCTTATCGATTTCTCAAACCCACGCACGGTGAACACTTTCAACTACCCTCCGCTGAATAGTAATCTCTCTCTCTCTCTCTCTCTCTCTCTCTCTCTGTCTCTCATTAGGCTTTGATTTTTATTGCATGTTTCGTCCTCTATCTATTTACCCCCTTTGAACTTTAGCAACTCAGAATTGAATACTTGATTAATTGATTAGTTATGTTATAGACTTATAGTATGTATATTGTATGTATATGTATTTTCTATTGACAGAATATGTAATTGAGCACTGATGTGCATGGTTTGGGGTATAGAAGGGCTGGATTTGATTCCTGAATTCGTGTGTTCGGGTTTTGCATTCAGGGTCGGGGACTATTAATTTCCGTGATTTCGACTCCTATTATGGCAAATTCCAAGTGTTTATGTGGTTTGATGATTAATGCACTATGGTTGTGGCATACAGTGGTTGATGTAATTGGGTAACATGTACTGCAGTCTAAAGATAGTGGCGTTTTTTTTGTAACGGACAGCCAATAATAGTGTCTTTCTCTACGATTTTTTTAGAAAACATTATCAGCTGACTCATGAACTTAATAATTCGTTTATATCTAACTTCATCATGCCTAATTGTTATCCTGGTACAGAGAAATTAATGTACTTTTGTAGTACAAACTATAATTTATTCCTTCAATATAAAGCCATTTTTAGAAAAAAGTTTAAGTTAACAATATTTCAGAATTTATTATTAACAAGCTGGGAACCCCCCTCATTCTCCCTTTTCAAATTTGTTTAATTATATGTTTCTTTTTTTAATTTTGTAGTGCATGTTCCTTAAAACTATGTAGTTTTAGAGGCATAGTAATACAGAACGTCTCTATTTTGAACTATAAAAATTCTTTTCCCCTAAATACATGATTGCTATGTGTATCTTTCTGTTTCTTAATATATTATCCATTTAGCAAAAAAAACTATAATTCACTGTTTCTTTGAATGCTAATCCATTCATATCACATGAGATTAAGATATTCAATTAAACACATGTTTCATGAGATTAAGATAAACAATTGAACACCTGCAAGCATCTTTTTCCCCATTTGAACTATATATGTACACGGACATAGATTTTGCGTATTTGTTGAAACTTACATCTTTTATTGGTTTTATATTTTGTGTATATGCATGCATCTTATATAGATTATTTTGAAACTGAATTTATGAAAGAATTAATTGTATACATTGCAATTTATACCGTGTTTGACTAAAATATGAACTAAGGTTTTCTATGAGAACCTAGTTTGTTGCAGCTCTTTTATGAACACAGTGTGATAGTATTTTCATATATCTAACATATGCAATTGTGAACTATATAGTGAGTTCTGAAGGGTTTTAGTTTCTGGTTCAGGGTTGCAGTGGTAATTTTTTCATGAAAGGATTTGGATTATATGGTTATTATGAGTTTGCAGTGTTGACCTGAGTAAAGGATTGATGTATGTGGTTATATTAAACTTTAGAAGATACTTTATGGATGAATGTATTGGTTCCTTGTTTTAAATTATTGGACTGTGTTTTGAGTAAGCTATAGGGTTTTTTCATATGCTGTTTAATTTGGAGTCTATATTGTCATGAGATTTGAGCACATATCTTGTCTTTCCCAATGCTTTGTTTGCACCCGCATATCAGCTTGTTTTATATTTTTGAAAATTTGTATTTAATGGATGAAGACTATTTTGTTTCATGTTTTAGGACTCTGAAAATTGTCATAATAAAGAGACCTCTATGACGATGGTAGAAGTAACCGATGTTGCAAACCTCGAGTTCATGTGGGGTAAAAAGAGAGGAATTGGGGGGAAAAAGAAAGAGGTCCAATTCTATGAGTCTTTTACCTATGATGGTGTTGATTACAATCTCTATGACAGTGTATATATGGTCAAAGAAGGCGAGCCTGAATTTTACATTGGTAAGTTAATAAAGATATGGGAGTGCGGGGACAAGACAAAGAAAGTGAAGGTTCAATGGTTTTTCCAGCCTTCTGAAATTTTAAGATGGCTGGGAGATGTAACTGTCCTTGAAAATGAAATTTTTTTAGCTACTGGTGAAGGCGTTGGCCTTGCAAATGTTAATCCCCTGGTATGTGATTTATATACTTAAAACATTTTTATGCCAATTATTTATGTTCCACATATGCTGTTGACACTAAACTTGTTCTGCATCATTGAGCCTCAGTGGAATGGAGGCATGTGTGCGCAAGTATTATAATGTCTGCAATTGACCATACTAAAAAAATGACATTGCTTAGGTATCCTAATAAAACTTTACTTAACTGTCAGGAATGAAACTATCTTTAGCCTCTGGGTGTCATGGTCTACAGCATTTAGTAGCAAGTACTTGTAAATTGTAATGGACAAATAGACTAAATTGATAGCCAATATACGTGTTGCAACTTGAAGCTGACCAAACAACCTCAAATTTTTTGAGTTGATTTTTTACAAAAAATCGCGTATTCTAGAAATAAAGCTTTAGCTTTTAACTGAATCATGATTCATAATCAAATTTAGTCTGGTGGAACCATTGTTCGTCATGTTTGTCAATGATAGAGCCATAGAGGATATGCGTATTGTTCTTATCAAAATATTATGTTTTTAAGAAAAAACTCTATTTACATAGTCTTTTAGGTAAATTTCTTTTTACTTTTTTGAAGTACTAAACAATACATAGCAAGAAATTAAGAACATTATAAAATCAAATTTTTGGGTAAAATAAATTTTTTATTATGTAATCACAAAAACGCCTTTTTACTTTAATCTAAGGGACCAAAACAGATTGAAGGTTACAAAGTGAAAGTTTTTTTGAAGTTAGGAGGGTGAACCTACACTGAAAAAAGTACGAGTACAGCGTTGGTCTTCCAAACTTAAGGGTTACAAACTGCAATATACTCTTTTATACAGGCTCTTGAGAGTTAGGCTCGGGTGAATTATGTCCCTAGTAATATATGTTAATTAACAAAAAAATTATTAAATAAAGTAATATTATAAAAATGCATTGTTTAAAAATACATCTAAGTAGTTGCTGAAATAATATATATTTGATAATTATAATATTATGCATACAAATTTTTACAACGGATTGGACTAGTTCTTGTTTTCCATATAAAGAAAACAAAAACACCAGTTATGAATATCTAAGCAGGTGAACTATTTCTTCTTTCTTGTTATGGAATTTATTTGGGAAATAGATTTTATATAAATATAGGATTTAATTAATGATAAATGAATAGGGTTTTATATAAATTCTCGTATATTATACATTTTAGGGTTTGAAGTGTCAAAATTCCCGATCATTAGGAACGTTTAGTGGTCTAGAATTTAGCATTTTAAATTTTCAATAAATGATAAGAAACCAGATTTGCATACTATACACTGTGTATTGCATCTTTGGTCCATAATCTTGAGCTTTTTGCTAACGACCATAGATTTTTGAGTTCTGCGCTTGAGGATTTTTCATTATATAATTTTCAGGAGGCTATTGCTGGAAAATGTAATGTTGTCTGCACATCGAAGGACAGCAGGAATCACCAACCATCAGAGGAAGAACTTCAGTTGGCTGACTACATATTTTATCGTACCTTTGATGTCGGTTCATGTACTATTTTGGATAAAATGGATGATAAAGTTGGTGGGACTGAAGGTATGTATATATGTGGAGTTCCATGTTTTTAGTTTAGCATTGAGTAATTTATGGTGCTGTAATTATTGAGACCCTTTAATTTTTTTTGTTACCTTTAATTTGGTACAGTTAGATTTGTCTTCAACAAAAAAGAGAGTGAAGCTGCTTGTGCTGTTCCTGAACATATACCTGATAAAAAGGATGAAAAGGAGTGTGCTGTAGCTTGTAATGGTACACAACAGATTTCTAAAGAAACTGCTCCTGACGAGTCTAAATCTCTTTTGACGAATGGGTTTATAAATCAATCCGTGGCTTTCAGTGATGTAAAAGATGTTACAGTGAAGGGTGAATACTTAACTGATGTGAAACCTGCTTCTGTGACGGCTGTTGAATTCAATACCTTGTCTACAAGTGTTGGACAACCAGCAAGTCTCTTGAGCGAACAAGTTGCCGCTTCCAATGCTGGCAATGTGAAGGATGAGTCCGAAATGGCCACTGACACCAAGGTTAAAGCTGGAAAGAGACCTCAACCTGCTAACTTTCACAGTGACTCGGAAGAAAAACCTTCCAAGAAAGCAAAAAACAATGATGTTAATAAATCATCTTTTGACAAGAGTAGGAACAATTCTCAGAAACTGGTTGAAAGAGGTAATGATGTCAAAACTATGTCTACAGCCGTAGATTTTTCTGCAGAAAATGCCAAATCCGGGAGTGATGGTACAGTTAGGCAAGAAAAAGATAAACCTTCGAAGCAAGGAAAGGTGGATTGTCCCAGTAAGGAGAAGAACACTAAAAACATTGAGAAGGTAATTTTCTATTCTGATTTGAATTGTGCAAAAAAGAAAGTGCTTCTCTTTGGAACTTCTTCTGGGAAGATTACTAAATCTAAAGTAACAACGAATTCTATGGGCTGTAGGGTCCTTCCAATATGGAGAAGCTTGGCAGTAAGACAAAGGGTCTTTCAAGCAGTAAGTTGCCAAAAAGGCCCGCCCGCAAGGAGCGAGAAAGTGATGGCAAGATCTTTGATGTAACAGAAAGACCAGATGTTGTAAGTTGTGTTGACGCATATATAAGTGTTGTCCAAGTTTTTTCTTTACATTCAAATGCATTCTTTAGTAAATGTGAGATGGGTAAAGTAATAGATGTTTTTTTCTAATTAATTACACATGCACACACCAGGAGTCGAACTCTTGATAATCTTTACAATGATAATGAATGTTTCTCACGACGTACAAATATTTAAAATGAACAAAACGCCAACATGAATAAATGTGAACTAGGGTTGAAGCTTTTGCAATTAGAGTAGGATTAAGCGATTACCCAAAATTATACCGAAAATAATGGAGTCAGTTTCAGGTCAAGCCGAAAATCCAAATGTAACCAACAATTAACACACGAGTCATATGTAGTAATCAATCTAGGGATATTCTATATGGTACCGTTGTGCAAGACTTTTGCAGCTAGTACCATTACGTTCTCAACTACTTATGGTACCATTAAATTTTGACTTTTTCAACTTACCATACCCTTCTGTTAGTTTAACGTTAAAGAAACGTTAAGGATACCACAAATAAAAGTCAGAAAGGTAGTGGCACTATCTGTAGAAACCAATAGTATAGGGGTAACATAGAGAATTTGAAAAATGTACAGGTCTAAACAAGATATATATTTTAAGCTTTTGAAGATCCTTTACCAATTCGAAATTCATAAATACTTGAATCCTTGTTAGTCCATAAGTTTAGGAATGTAAGTCTTACAAAGTACTTGCATATCTCCACTTGACTCGAACCCTCAATCAATCCACTAGACTTCGATTAATACAATTTTTGTTTTGCTCATAGAATCATTATAAACGTAAATCACCATTGCTATAAATTACTCGATTCTAGTTATATTAGACTTTACTTTCTTTTTTTTTAAAGTATGTAGCAAACTTAATAATCTCTCTTCATAAAATAATTAAACTTCATAATTTTATTCATAAAAATTAGAAGAAAAAAAACCAAAATAGAACTCACAACAACAATAATTCTCCATCATTATGCATAATCTCTTGTTAATTATTCATAATTGTTTGTCAAGTTTTTTTACACATTATAAAAGTATGTAATTGATCAAGGAGAAGTGATGGAAAATGTTAGTTAGAAAATAGAAATGGATATGATGGTCATTTGGGTATTTTGTAGCGTTTTTGTGACGTTTTACGTTTTCGTGACGTTTTACTAACGAAAGGGTACCATGAATAGGAAAGTGAAAGGATAAGAGTGACACAAGTAGGAGTCATAAATGTAGTGGTACCAACTGCAAAAGTCAATAGTATAATGGTACATAGAGAATATTCCATCGATTATTTGTATAAATTAATGAGTAAAAACTTTTCCATCGTTTTTTAGTTTAGGATCCTGACCCATATAGTTCTTGGGCTGGGTTGCTGGGTTGGTGGTTTAAATTCAAATTAAAAATAATTCGTACTATTGATCGGGCTAATACAAAATTAAAGTCCACCTGAACCGCCCCTTATATCAGAAACATTAAAAGTTTGGTAGTCAATGGGTTAGTACGATGTATGGGCTTATATAGTTACAGATTTACTTTGTCAGGAATTGATGGATTCCTGACTTGTTTTATGTATAATTTTGTAGTTTTCTGTGTTTTAGGCAGTGTTCCAGAAATCGCTAGGCGTGCCAGGGTACCTTCGAGAGATTAATCGGCAAGTCGGAGATTAATCGGACCGATTAATCGGAACATTAATCGGAAGAATATAAATATTATTTTTAATTTTTATAATTATATAATGATCAATATGTCAAATATTTGTTTGAAAAAAGAAATTAGAATGATATTAAACAATATCTACACATTTGACATGCGTTATGTACTAATTATTGAGTTTACAATATTAACTATATTTTAATTCACACTTTTAAATTAATTATAATATGTTAATTTTATATTTTAAGTGAGAAAGTAAATATATTTGATTACTTGTTACTTATTACCAATACTTTATATTAGAAATTGACATGATATTGTGTGAAATTATGAAATTAATGAATTAAATTATTAAAAGGTAAAAAAAATATTTTTTTTAATTATTTTCCGCCTAGACCGCCTAGGACCGATTTTTGACCGCCTAGCCCGCCTAATCCCGATTTTGACCCGATTTTTTGAAAAAACGCCTAAATCACCGCCTAGGTCCGAGTCGGGGCGTTTTACCACCGCCTAGGCGCCGCCTAGGCGGCCGCCTAGACCGATTTTTAGAACACTTTTAGGGAGATAAACAGCTTGTTACAGCTGAGTAACAGAGAGATAGAGACAGAAATAGAGAGATATTAGAAGTAGAAAAGGAAGAATTGGCAGAGTTCTAAGTGAACTTGCAGAAGAAGAAAGGTTTTAGAGAGTGAAAACCTAGAGAGAAGGGAGAGAGAAGTTTGTGGAACAAAGTCCCATTTTCTGTTATTTCATCAAGTATACTCTCAAATTACAATTGACTGCAATTTATACTACTGCAGTTCTAACTAACTCTGAAATTATGGTACTACCCTTACAACTATATAGCATACTACTACTAGTACTTTTATACTAATGCTGCATTCGTGACATGCTTCTATGTCTACAATATCCATACTATTTTGTTAATACCAAACTAGAGATAAGTTGTTGGTCAACATGATAGCGTTCGGCTAAAGCAAATTAATGTATATTATTTATCTGGGAAAACTTATACAATTGATCCAGGATAAAATAAAATTAAATTCAAAATATATAATTCAAATTTAAAAAAATTAAAATCAACATAAATATAATTGTTTTTTTCAAAATAAAATGTCTCTCATTTCAAAAATATCATGAACATATACATGTATATGTATAATAATTATTAAATCATATCACCAAAAATTTTAAATGATTTTTTTTCATTTTTTAAAAACTTCAATTCAAATCAAATTAAAAAATCCTATAATATTATAAAAACCGTGCATCACACACGTTCTAAGCTTATATATACTAGCTTAAACCCTGTGCGATGCACGATTCCCGTTAATATTTATATATTTTTATTTATATTATATAATTTTAATGAATGTAAAATGTAGAAACATGAGCTAAAATAACAATATCTTTTGTATATATTGACTATTTTAGAAGCCTAAATCATTAATTTTCTTAAAGCACGGGTTCTTGTTAATATTTAAATATTTTTAAAATTTTATTTTTCCAATCGTATAATCACTTTAACTTTAATATATTTGTATAAATATATAACAATTAAGATTTATGATAAAAATAATAAAATTATTAGTAAGAAGCTGTATAAGTTGTTTGTAGTTTAGCCGGATTAGTTGTGGTCCTAGTTTAGGAGAATAAGGAGAATGTGTCTAGTAGTTTAACAATTTAGTAGTTTAGTAGTTGTATAACACTATTTGTTTTTATTTTTAATAACCAAAATAAGGGAATAACGGTTGAACCAAATTATACCCCATTCCGGTTATTATAGTTTAGTGTGTGTGTGTATATATATGTATGTATATATGTATGTATGTATGTATTAAGTTATTTATTTTTGTGTCCATCCCCCTTCTATCTGGTTCCCCCTCTGCCTCCATCCATCTTACACTAATTATATACACAGTCCACCATCTTGGACATTCTAGTGGGGGTTGGATCCATTGTACTGTTGGTCTTGTACCCTAGGATGAGTTAAGTCATGCTCTGTTGATTTCACTATATTTCTTACACACAGATATTGTATTTTCAGTCTTACCAGCTGTACCCTTTATACTGCCTTCTATTCTTTTGGCTAGTGTCTTCTAGGTTTACTTGCTTCTCACTAATTTTTTTTCCATGCTTTCCAGGACAACAGCAAATGGTTTAGGCAAAGTGTAAGTATATCTCATTCTCTACTACGATTTGTCTATACATTTCTATTTTGTATTGTTTCGAGTCATGTTTGTGTTCTCTTATCATCTTACGAATTATCAATCAGGTTTTCTTTCTCGTTCACTATTCAAATGGACATTTTCTTTGTTCCTATCCCAAATGATATTTTGTGTGTTAGTTTTTAAAGAAAAGTTAGTTTGGCCTTTGCGGTTTTTTAGGCCTTTGCGGTTTTTTAGACTATGTTGACGACTGCCAAGTGCCAACTATTTTTTGGTGATGGTGTTGGGCAAATTGAATGGTTTTATTAGGTTTAAGCTGTAGGCCATAGCCGACAGCTGTAGCATATATGGTAGATTTAGAAGAAGATACTAATTTGTAGCAGGATGATTAAATTAATTGTGACAAACCAAGTCTAGAATTTTGATACAAAGGCATATCATTTTCTGATTATTTCTAAACGACGTTTGAGGCAGTTTTGCATCAGATTATTACTTTCTTTTTTTTCATTGGATATCAGTATATGAATCAGTGAGAATCTAGGTAGCACGGGTGCGGCTCCAAGGTGCCGTATTGCGCACTGGGTGCGGCTCGGGTGCGGCGGTGCGGCCCGGTGCAGGTGGTGTATCCCAGTATTTGACAGAATCACAGCGGGGATTCGTACCACGGGAGGGGCAATTTTAGTAATTTTTTGTTTTCGTTGAACCCCTCTCTTTCTTCCTTCTGTATATACATGTATGGATATATGTATATATGCTAATACAATGAATCGATTTGCAGTTTTTTTAAACTATGTATCGATTTGTTGTTTTTTCTTTCTTCTCTTTTTTCCGTCAGTGGTGTACTGGTGGGTGTGTCTATAGTAGGTGTATGTATGTATATATCGATGACGAGACAAGTGTCGTGTGTATGATATATCTAAAATTCCGAATTCTGATTCTGAGACTGGTCTCATATGTATTACAAGGCCCAGCCCACAAGTGTTTATCTTTCTGTTACTTTTTCTTTTATAATTGATTTTTCAAAATTTAATTTTAGTAATAAAGCTAATAAAGTCAAATACATAAGTTCACGTATTTAAGTCCTGACAGATAGAATACATAATAATATATAACAACTAACTATTAATTTTATTTTAGTCGAATTCTTGGTTTTACTATATATATATATAATATTTTAATATTTGCCGAATCCCTCCGCACCGAATCCCCATATTTTTAATTTTTCCCAATTTACGTGTCCCCGCACCCGCACCCGTGCTTCCTAGGTGAGAATAATTTGTGGAAATAAAACATTCACTAGTAACGCCAATGATTCCTTGCAGCATCACACAACAAAGTACAGTGAGATTGCGACATATTTCATTAGAAAGTATGAGTTTACCATCTTTCCACCTTTTTGTCACTGCTGAAGCTCAGCTTGCAGGTCTAGTAACGAAGAGGCTTGGAATAAATTATTATTGAATATCTTTATTAGTATGCTATGATTAGCACATTTTCACCTGTGACTAGGCTTTGTTTACTATTTTAATTTTACTTATGCAGCAAGTCCAAGAACTCTGGTTTTTTGATTTCTCGTGTATTGCTTATATATGCTAATTGTTAATGGCGTTCCTTGATTACTTTTTACATTTTTATCGTTTTGTAATTTGCATTGCTTTATTATTGGCCAATCTTTACACTGATTATTGATAAAACCTTTTCTCATCCAGCCATTTGAGGACAGAGTTGAAATTGCACAAAAGGACGGCACAATTTTAATGCTTCATAATTTGGACCCTGAATATGTTTCAGGAGAAGTAGAGGTAATATAATATGTAGTTTTATAGTTCCTTGTTTTGTAGTAATTACAATACCTCATAAGTATATTAATCCCATGAGGATACATCTGGTGCTTGAAATGGCATGCACATATGACATCCCTCATTTAAACAACATACGTCTAATCATGACCTTCCAAATTTTTATCTCCAAACCTCTGACAGCCCTCGTTGGAAGTAGATTGTTCACCTATATTAATTGGGATAGTTTCATTATGTTTTCAATGTGAGTAATTTGCACAATTGGAACTACTGTAGTTTTTAATTGAAATTTCTGCTTCACTATTGTCGTAACGTTGCTTTCCTATCTAGTGTCCACCACATCTCGTCACAGAGAATTATTAATTATAATTTTCTTTAATCCCAATTTGGGATGTCGAATATCTGTTTACTTGGCACTCTTCCTTATTTAATTTTGCTTAAAGATATGCTGTTTACTCTTACATATTCAAATATATTAAGTTTCTTCTATTTACCAAATGTGAATATTTTCTCCAGAATATTATTTGGCATGCTTTGAAGGAGCATTGTTCTGCAAAAATGGTGCAACGCACCAAAATATCTACCCCCCACTCTGGTATGAAAAACACCAATGTCTTTGACTTGCCTAATTTTTTCCCCTCTTTTCTTGTTGAAGTTTTCGGAACTAAGAAAACATGATTGGTTGTGTTTTGCTTTATGACCGCATTAGAGCTGAAAATTATTATGTTTTTTGAAAATGACCTAGGTCAAGCTATAATAATATTCAAAAGCAGGGAAGGGACTGAAAGAGTCATGACAAAGTTGAATGAAGGATGCTTGATGCTACCAAATGGAAGGTATGCCTTGTTGAAATGTGCGAGGAATCAAATAAAATCCACTCAATTAATTGAGTTTTGTTGCCTGACCTTATAATAAAAAGTATCAGGTTGACAGGTTCCATAACTTGCGTAATTGTACAGTATGATATCTAAAAAAGAATCTTTTTTTATAAAGAAGTAATAAAATGAGGTTGTCAGTTGTCTTAAGTTTGGGTTGTCCTTACTCAATCAGAATGAATATCATACTTTGAACTTTTAAATTGGAAATTTTTGAAGATATTAATTTCTACCATTAACAATGATTTGTGTTACGCAATGGTTACATGATAAGTAATTTATATTAAGCACCTTCTAAAAGAGAGTTTTGGGCTACGTAGTGAATAAGCGAAATTGATGAAGTATGTTCTAATGATCTTTGTAGAACATGATTCACGAAATAATAGGTTTTGCAATGTTTTATAATGTTTCCAAGTAATATTTGACGGAAGTCCCTTAATAGCCTCAGAATTAACAGAAAAAAATGAGGGTGACCATTAGTTTCATAGCTCAGCAACTAATCTTCCAAAAATATCCTTAGAAGCTCATCACACAAGGGCCATTGTTAATCACCATGACTTACGGACCACAAATAGGCTAGTAAGGTTTAAATTTATATTCTACCCAAAACATATTAAGCTTATAGTTAGTAGATTTGTGTCACTCAACCTAAAGGACATTTTTTTTCCTAGTAATATACCCATTCACTATTTCTCTGTACATTTCCTACAAAATTTTATTAAAAATATATCTTACAAAATTTGCCATGAATGATAGATAAACAGTGAATGATGTTATTGTAGTTCTAACTTCATCGAATACAGTTTCATTCTAGTTTAATATCCCTACTTCCATTTAAGAAACTCTTAACATCACTGCCTTTAAATCATGTACCCAAGTTTACAAGGAGAAAAGAGGAAGATGAAAGCACATGACTGAATAACAGGGCAAAGAAGCCAAACATACTCTCTTCATTTCTTTTGTGTTCCCAAGTTCCTTGGTATTGTAATAATGTAAATTAGGATATGGAACGTATAGAAAATCCATTCCAAAGAAAAAAAATGGCATTTTTGGAAATATCAAAATAGTATAACAAGGTTTTTTTCTGGTTCATTATTTCCAATCCTTATTTTCTATTTCTTAGAACTCGGGAACATACTTGATAAAAGGTCTTAGTAATGTCCTTTATGCTTATTTTCTCCTCTAAATATAAACTTAGTCACACCCTTGTGCTTTTTTCCTAGTTTAAGATTTTGCATTGCTAAATTTGGTACACTTTGTTTTAATTGACAGAATGTAATAATGCCTAAACATTTCCTCTTAACAGGCCACTTGTTTGTAGCACACCTTCCACCTTTCCCGGAAAGCAGTCCACATTTTATGGTCACCTTGTTATTGACAACAAGACTCAAGGACAAAGGGGAAAGGTACTGCATTTAGATGCATGCATTATCCATCAACTTATTGTAACCATCTTTCCTTTTCACATATATGATTGCAGTCTTTTGGTTTTCCTTATTATACAGAAAGATGCCGTTTCCACTTCACATTGCTCACAACCGAATACAATTGAATATGATATGGCAATGGAATGGTGCTTGCATCAGGCAAGATCTGATAGTTGGTGGAAAGGTTTGTACAAGGTATGGGAAAACAAATCTGAAAAACTGAAACACTAGTCCATTTTATATAATATGGGTCACGTTTCACTCATAACCACCCTATTTCTTAGAACATTAGAACTATTATATTCCCTCCATCCCACCCAATTGGTAACATTGGGTCAAGAAAGGTAAAGAAAAGAGAAGAAAAAATGGGTAAGTTAGTGGGACCTACTGAAATTGGTGAAGAAAAATATGCTATTTTAGAAAATGCTAAAAATTGGATGGGACATCCCAAAATGGAAAGTGTTAACAATCCGTTGGGATTAAGGGAGTATGTATTATGTTGCAGTACCTAATAATTTTTCATAGACTTTCATTTACTATGAATTTTTTGGATAAATATATTATTAGAGTAAAATACAAGTTGTGTTATGTGCAATTTTTTTTTTTTAAAGATACTCCATTGTCCCTCCCAATTGTTATCGTTTCTAAGAGAGTGTTCGACACGCATTTTAAGATGAATATAAAGTATAGTTATATAACTTTTTTTTAAAAAAAAACTCTTTTTCTGAATAAAAATTTAAATATTTTATTTTTATTCAGAAAAAAAAAAATTTAAATTTTTTTTATAGAACTATACTTTCTATTCATCTTAAAATAGGTGTCGGACACTCTCTCAGAAACGATAACAATTGGGGCTGGGACTTAGGGAGTATTATGTAATTTAGAGAAAATTTAGTTGCGGGGCTTAGGGGGGTTAAAAAAATCCGTCAAACCGTGAATCCGAATCGGACCACGGTAATCCGAACCAAGAAAAACCGAAACCGCTAAAACCATTTTTAATGGTTCGGTTAACCGGACCGTTCACGCATAAATGGTTTGGTTATGGTTTCCAATAAATTAAAACCGAATTAAAACCATTTAGACCAAACAGGACCTTTATATAATAATATATAAAAATTCTATTATATACCTAAAAGTTAAGATTAAAAATTATGGTTTTGTTTATGTGTGGGTGTATATTATATTAAAAATATCAAATTACTTTTTAAATAAAAACTTCAGTTAATATGTTGCAGTTATACTCTAATTCATATACTTAGTATTATTTAAATTAAATTAAAGTATATGAAGGTCATATGTAAACTAAATATTTATAAATATAAATCATAGTACTTCTATATAATATATATATGATATATCAATATATGATAAATTTTATATTACATTTACTTCAATAACTATTTCCATGTAAGTTTAACAAAAACGAAATAAAAGTAAATGATTAAGTTCAAACCGTGGTTCAAAACCGAACCAATCTGTTATTTTATGGTCTGGTTTGGTTTGGTCTCGGCGTTTAATTGGTATGGTTTGGTTTTGATTTTCAAAAAACCGTTTTTACTGGTTCGGTTTGAAAAAAATAAGAATCCGGACTAAACCAAACAGTGAACACCCCTAGTGGGGCTACATAAGTACATCGTACTTATACTTAACAAACAAATATTGTGTGTTGTGGCAAAATATAAAATTTTGTATACTGCATCAGAATTGATATATGCCAGCTGTTGATTGAGCAAAATCTACATGGAGATTGGTCCTAAGTTCTAATTTAATGTAAAATTCTAATTTGAACCTAATTCTATTCCCTTATCTATATTTAAGTATAAATTTGGATTGCAATTCTTAAACTGTTCATTTTTTATACTCTTAGAGTCAAGGCGTGGCTTTGAGAAAATTGAAGGCCACTTTCAAATCAAAATGAGCATCAACTGCTTGTATACCTTTCTCGTGGTGAGTAATTTACAACTGTTTCTTTTCTTCAAACATTTTGGTAGGTTTAAATGTGTATATATATATATGTATATACACGCTCGCCTTATTACTTGTTGGATAAGTCAAATGATCTGACAATGACAATATGGTATACCCTAATTTAAGAACATAATTGTAGGTACAATCTGTCTATTTCTTTCTTTCTATGGGGTTGATGACTCACCTAAGAAGGTAAATATACCCCAGTGCCCCTTTTCACAATCTTTTTCCTAAAACTACATAGTAATTGATATTTGATAGGGTTTAACTCCTTGCCGTTTATTTATTTGTTTTTACTTATTTTTTTGGTTCTAGTTTCCCGATTCTGCCTCGGGTTGGAGTTCAATTCGCAGAAGTGAGATACAACATATGGCGGCCTTAGCTTTACTAATATCAGAGGCTGGCAAATTTTTGTCTATGCCTATGTAGCATACTGATGTTACTAGTTTCTTGGTGTCATATTTGAGGCAGATAACCTGAGTTTGTCCGATCTTCCTTATGTTTACCAAGTCAATTTGAGGATGGAAATAAGATAATGATGTAATTTATGATGTTGCACTTCTCTTAATTTCCTTCTAAAATGTTGCATATAATAGCAAAGGGATTCTCATGAACTTTATATTTGATTACCGTATATGGCAAATTAATGTGATTGATGATGAAGTATGAAGTCATATTATAAAGAGAATATATCTTTGATTAACGGCCATGACAATGTTCAAATACAAGTTTGAAATTGTGAATTAATCTCAAAAATTTAAGATTTTTTATTGCTATATGTTCTGATGTGTCAAAAAAAACTTTTAAATCAGTATTTTTAATTAAAATTACACAATTGTAATTTAATAATACTTGGATTTTATGAGTTTTTTTGGGGGAAAGGTACGTTTTATGAGATTAATTGTTCCAGGAATTCAATATGTACAATTTGTTAGCAACTTAATTAAATTTGTGGAATAAAAAACTAAACTTTAAAAGTAATTCTACTAGAAGTATAAATTTTAATTAGAAAGTTATTTATCTACTTCCCTCTCACTATTTGCGATAATAATACCTTTATTACATACCAATAACTATTCTCAACTTGAATGTTATACAACAAAATTATATTTTTTAAATTGTATTGTAAAGGAAGTCCTAGGTTGAACACGTGTTGGAACAATATGTATGGATGTTAAATTTTACTAGTAGAAATAAACGTAAAAAATTCGACATCTTATAAAGGAAAAAAATACTATGTTATCCAGTAATATCGGGCAAGGAACAAGCTTGTGGCTTGAAATTAAATTTAAATAATCCGCCCACATTCTCTCTTCTCGAAAAGAAATTAGTTACAAATGCAAAATGCAAACTTTGTCATCTCTGAAATGACTAGAAAATGCTTTGATCATTTTGGTTACACTGTTCTGTTTCTTTTGGTTATTTTACCTTCTCACTCATTAAATTTCTTCTGCTATTAAAATTTGGGTTTGTATTTCTTTTAGAAACAAAATTTACCCCGCGTTGAGTTGAAACTCGAATTTCAACCTCTTGTGAGTTTATAATATAGCGTCTAATTTTTTATAATATAGCGTCTAATTTACGATTAAGATTTGGGGTTTTGATGTATATGTTTTATTTTGCTTGTAGTAATATGATAATTACAAGATTTTTATTGGTGAGAAATATTAGGTTTCTGAGTTTTGAGGTCATATTATGGAAAGTGGGAAATGGTGAGGGGAGTATGTGGGCCCTGGACCAGAAACTTGATCAGCCCATGGATGAGGAGGCTGGAGGACTTGAACACATGTACAGAGAAACAGTATGTTGTTCTCTTGCTCTTTCTTGTTCAAAGTATATATATTTGACATTCTTGTTGATTTTCTTGTAAATTTTCTCTGTTTCAAATAATTAGTTAATACATATACAGATTGATAGTACATATAGCTCCCGGGAGGATTACTTCTAGGCTTTCAACTCTATACAGCTCCCGGGAGGACTCCTCCTAGGCTCCTAACCCCATATAGCTCCTGGGAAGGCTACTCCTAGGCTTCTAGCTCCACACGGCTCCTGGAAGGAGTAGTCCCGCACGCTAACACTCCTAACCAGCTCAGTCCCGCAAGCCTAACCTTGGTAAATCCTAGCACGTGAGACATTGGCCCAAGCACAGGATGGGGATAACTGTCACACATCAATCATGAGAATAATCAGGGCACGTGTCAGAGGATCCTCGGAACATTCCTCAACCAGTCCCGCGCTGACACGTTTAAAGCATCCACTCCAGCCAGGTGTCCTCCGCTCCCAGAACCAATGACTATGATCTAAAGGTACCAACCCCAAAACCCTACCCTTGGGCTATAAATAGCCCAAGAAGGTGAGGTTTTGGGGTTAATCATTCTTTCACACTCATATACACACTCAGCCACCTTACATTCATATTCATCTTCGTCTTCCCAAAAATCTAGTTCTTACTCTCACGCCGGAGGCGCCGCGGGACTCCAACCCCCCTTCCGGTGTTGTTTTGTAGGAACCCAACCACAGCTACACCTCTACAGCGGCGAAGGATCCAGGACGGCGTCGAAGGAGCAGCCCCGCCACCAGGAGTTATCATTTGGCGCTAGAAGGAGGGCTCTCCATCCTTGGGTCTCGGTGCCCCTGGATTCACATTCATCAACAAACTCTTCAAAGAGTCCATTTATTCAAACTTGTAAGAACCCAAGCAACCAACCTCTTCCATAAACATGAATGTTGTTTATTTCAGCCACGTTTGTGTGTGCTCGTTGGGCCCGTTTTGTTGATTTAAGCCACATTTGTGTGAGCTATCGTTAGTTTTAATCGTTTTTGCTCTAGTTTGAATATGGTATTTGTGTTATGCTACATCGTTGAGTAGTCCCAGAAAATTGTTTAAACTGCTCCCAGGAAGCTATTTGTTAGTGTTTGTTGTTATTCTGGTTAGTTTCTGCAAATTTCGTAAAGCAACCTTAGAACGATATTCTCTGTAGCATATTGTTGTTATTTGTTGGTATTGTTGAGAAATGGCAGGTAAAAATACATCTGGGAGACCATCTGCTAGTGCTCAAGTCCAGGAGCCGGACCACTCCCAGGCTCTCGACCCGGGAGCCGAGAGAGAAACATTCCAGGAGCAGCCACTTCACACTCCTGTAGTGGAGATAATTGTAAACACCAGGGATGCCAGGACCCTCATAGAGCTCAATCAGTACAAGTACACCAACGTCCCAGTAGTCGAAGAGCACATGGCTAACCTTACAAGTGATGAACTAGCAGAAGCAATCAGACTATACAGACAGGAGCAGACCCGGCTCCATGAAGAAGCCGAACTCGAGGAGGAACCGGAGGAGTCCGGGGACTCCCAGCAATCGAAGAGATCCGTGTTTGACTGAATTGGAGCCAAAGGGAAGAAAATCAAAAAAGATCAAAGCAAGAAAGAAGTAGAAGTCGCTAAGCAGAGAAAGCTGGAAGAAGTCCGGGAGCAAATCAGGAAAGAAGAAGAAGCAAAGCTTGAGCTTAAGATCCAAAAGAGAATGCAGCTAGAAGAAGAAAAGCTATTGGCCAAGTCTAGGAGCAAAAGAACCCGGAGAGATCCTACTCCGGAGCTGATTTTTGATGACGAAGAAGAAGAGAGGCAGAAGGACCTAAAAGATATGATCTATGAATTGCAGAGAAAGATGGACAGAGACTCAGGAGTAGAGGTCGGAGAAACATTAACTCCATTCAGCCACTCCCTGGAAGCTATCCCCCGGTAGCGGAACTTGAAGCATTACAACTTCGACTCCTTCGATGGACTAGGAGACCCGGAGGAGCACTTGAACTACTTTGAGCAGATAGCGCAGATATATTACTACAATGACTTAACGAAATCAAGGTTCTTCGCTTCAACTCTTAAGGGGGGGCCCAGAGATGGTTCAGCAGAATCCCCTCCCGCAGCATCCACTCTTGGAAGGAATTTCGAGCCTCCTTCCTTCGGAGATTTCGGGCAAACAAAATGCACGAAATGCACATGTGTCACCTGGAGACAATCCGGCAGCATGACAATGAGTCCCTCTCTGCATACATGCACCGGTTCCAAGAAGCAATCAATAAAGTTTCAAGTTTGGATGAGAGGGAAGCTTTAAGCATTTTCAGGAGAAACCTGGACCCAGAGCACAATGAGAGATATATAGTGGAGCTAATCAATAAGGAGCCGCAAAGTCTGGCAGCAATTTATTCCATGGCTGCCAGATTCATTAAGGAAACAGATGTCCTCCAGGCAATGAGGATGACCCGGAATGGGGGGTCCAGGAGCAAAAACACTGATGACCGACCGAAAGGGGGTTACCATCAGGATAAGAAATTCAAGCAAAGCAACCAAGGTCAAGAAAGACAAACTACTCTGGTTTTCCAGAGACTTGGTCCTAAGAAGGAGTCAAGCAGTGACCCAGGACCCGCGAAGCAACCCCGGGAGCCAAAGCAGGAGCCGGACTGGACTCCTCTCAACATGACCCGGGAGGAAATCTTGAAAGAGGTAAAAGACAAGCCTTTCTATTATCCTCCTAAACCAATGCAAACTCCTCCGAAAAACAGGCCTTATAATAGGCAGTGTGATTACCACGAGACCCATGACCACAAGACAGAGAATTGCTTATCACTCAAGTAATTCATTGAGGATCAAGTGAAAAAGGGGAACATGAACAAGTACTTAGTTCGGGACAACAACAGAGGGGAAGCACAGAAGAGAGGAAAGAATGTAGTCAATATTGTCCTAGGTGGATCCTACTCCCCACCCCGGAGCCCGGACTTCGGCGAAGAAGTGCTCTCAATCCAATCACTCCCAGACCTGGTGATATCCTTCAGCAGCAAGGACTACGAAGGAGTCAACCCTCATCACAATGCAGCTTTGGTTGTCACTCTAGACATCTTTGATAATGAAGTAAGAAGAATGCTCATAGATAATGGCTCATCGATAAATATTCTCTTTAAGCACACAGTGGATAGAATGCAGTTAGGGAGCGTCCGCTCAAATGAATATCGGGAGGACCCACTCTATGGCTTCGGCCACAATTTAGTCCCAATCTAAGGAACTTTATGTCTGCCAGTCATTTTTGGATCTGCTCCTAACCAAGTGACTCATGTCATCAAATTTTATGTGATCAATGCTCCTTCTTCATTCAACGGAATCATTGGCAGATCAGCTCTAACCATGATGCAAGCAATAACTTCAATCTCCCATCTCAAGATCATATTCTCAACCCCGACCGGAGTCGGGGAGATTAAAGGAGATTATGGAGTTGCTGAAACATGCTACAACCAGGGGTTAGTTATGGCAGAAACCCATCAAGATAACAAGAGGAAGGCTACGATCCTTCGCAAGCAACAAAGCATGAAGAAGCACCGACCCCGGACAAGGGAAGAAGCAAACAAAATAAGTCCAGAGGAACTGGAAAGCAACCAAGTCATGGTAGTAGACAAGGCAAATCAAGTCCCAGAACAAGCTAGTCATACCATGCAAGCAACCAAAGAACCTGAACAAGAAAACTTCTATCTAAAAAAGAACTCTGAAGCCCGAATTCATCAAATGGTTTCAAACAAAGAACAAGCAAAAATTGAAGCCGCGGTTGAAACAGAAGAAGTCCAGGTAGATGAAAGCAATTCTAGCAAAAAAGTGAAAGTTGGGTCAGGACTCGAGGAGTTCTTCAAGGAGAAATTAATGTCCTTGCTCCGGGAGTACAAAGATGTTTTTTCCTGGAGTCCAAGGGACATGCCAGGACTACATGAGTCCATAGAAATGCACAGCTTGGATGTCAACCCCAACAGAAAACCAGTAAAACAGAAGAGAAGAAACTTTGCTCCGGAGAGGCAAAGAGCCATTGACGAAGAAGTAGAAAAGCTACTCAAAGCAGGAATCATCAAAGAAATCAAATATCCGGAGTGGCTAGCTAATGTGGTCATGGTTAAGAAGTCCAACGACAAATGGAGAATGTGTGTGGACTACACTGATCTGAATGACGCATGCCCGAAGGACCCGTATCCTCTCCCAAATATTGATCAACTGATAGATGCCACCTCCGGACACATCATGCTTAGTTTTATGGACGCCTTCTCCGGATACAACCAGATAAGGATGAACCCAAAGGACATCCCCAAAACAGTATTCATAACTCACAGAGCAGTCTACGCTTATGTGATGCTACCCTTCGGGCTTACCAGCGCAGGATCCACTTACCAAAGAGCCATGAACAAGATATTCAAGTCCCAGATTGGGAGAAACTTGGAATGCTATATCGATGACATGATTTCAAAATCAACAACTGTACTAGGGCATGTGGAAGATCTGAAGGAGTGCTTTGACAACCTAAGGAAGAACCAACTAAAGCTGAATCCGGAGAAATGCACCTTCGGAGTAGGAGCAGGCAAATTCTTAGGATTCATGATCAGCAATAGAGGCATATAAGCCAATTCAGAGAAAATAAAAGCAATCTAAGAGATGAAAGCTCCCAGGACCTAAAAAGATGTGCAGAAGCTAGCAGGATCCCTAGCAGCACTCAGGAGATTTGTGTCAAAACTAGCAGAGAAGTGCCTACCATTCTTTGATTTACTCAAATGAGCAACGAACAAGAAAGAGATGAACTGGAATCCGGAGTGCCAAAAAGCATTCGAGGAAATTAAGTCCTACCTCTCTCAGCCACCAGTCCTAACTAAAGCTCAGCCATGAGAGCCTCTCTACTTATACTTGTCAGCAGGAGCACAAGCCATAGGAGCTGCCCTAATCAGGGAGGAGAATGGAACACAGCAACCAGTCTACTACGTAAGCCAAGTGCTAAAAGATGCAGAAACAAGATATCCAAGATTGGAGAAGTTTGCCTTTACCTTAGTCATAACTTCAAGAAAACTCAGACATTACTTTCAAGGGAGAGAAATCAGAGTAGTGACAAATCAACCACTAAGGAAAATAATTCACAAGCCAGTTGTCTCGGGAAGACTTGTCAATTGGGATGTGGAGTTGAGCCAGTTTAATCTAAGCTTCATTCCCAGGAATGCAATCAAAGCTCAAGCGCTTGCAGATTTCATAATCGAATGCAACTTCCCAGAAGAAGATCCGGAACCAATGGACATGGATCAGGACCCAAAAAAGGATACAAGTCCGGGAGCCTGGACCTTAAAAGTAGATGGTTCTTCAACAAGCGAGAGGTCAGGAGCCGGACTCATACTCAAGAGTCCAAAAGGATTCAAGATCCAGACAGCTATATCTTTCAGCTTCTCAGCAATAAACAATCAAGCAGAATATGAGGCATTGATCGCAGGACTAAAGCTCTCCCGGACTCTAAGGGTCCAGGACTTAAAAATCTACAGCGACTCCCAGATAGTGGTCAAGCAAACAAATGGAGAATACATAGCAAAGGACCCTACTCTGGCGAAGTACCAAGCACTGGTTTAGAGCTACTTAGCTTCAATACCAAGCCACTAAGTCCTTCAGATATGCCGAGAAGAAAATGAAGAAGCAAACATCCTATCCAAATTAGTCTGGAACTCATCAGATCTGGACTGCTCAATCTACTTCGAAGAACTCCACAAATCATCCATTGAATCCGGAGAGATCTTGGAGATAGAAAGCAGTCAAAATTGGATGAACCCCTTAATAAATTACTTGGACAAAGGGGAGCTCCCGAAGACAACGGAAAAGCTCAAAGATTAAAATCAAAGGCAGCCAAGTTCTTCCTCCAAGAAGGAATACTTTACCGCAGGACCTTCTCATCTCTTATCCTGAAATGTATTGGTCCAGAAGAAGCAAAGTACTGTTTGGCAGAAGTGCATGAAGGGATATGCGGAGACCACATATCTGCAAAGGCCCTAGCTCATAAGATTATAAGACAAGGCTACTACTGGCCAACTATTCATCAGGATGCAATAGAATTCGTCAAGAAGTGCAAGGAATGCCAACTTTTCAGCCCCCGGATCAGCCCAGTCCTACCATCCTCAGTCCTGTCACCTATCCCCTTCGCTGTTTGGGGTATTGACATTATGGGACCCTTCCACCGGGCCAAAGGAGACCTCAGGTACCTACTAGTCTCTATTGATTACATGATAAAATGGGTTGAAGCAAAAGCAATGAGGATAATCAATCAACAAGACTGCATAAAGTTTATGGACAACATTTTGATGAGGTTCGGGATACTGCGAGTCCTAGTATCAGACAATGGGCCCCAATTTATTGGATCAGAATTCGAGTCCTACCTCCAGGAGCGCGGGATCAAGCACAAAAAATCATCAGTGGCATATCCCCAAGGAAATGGCCAAGTAGAAGTAACTAACAGAATCCTGTTCCGAGGTATCGAGAAAAGACTCAAAGAAAGCAAAAGCAAATGGCCAGAAGAACTATCAAGTGTACTTTGGTCCTACAGGACAAGCCCAAGGACAAGCACCGGAGATACTCCATTCAAACTAGCTTATGGAACAGAAGCAATATTTCCTATTAAAGTGGGCTCTCCTTCCCACATAGCAATAAACTTTGAAGAAGAAGCAAATGAAGAAGGACTCAGAACAAACATGGAGCTAATTGATGAGGTCTGGAACCAAGCTATAGAAAGGATGGAAAAATACAAGGAGAAAACAAGAG
This sequence comes from Apium graveolens, assembly GCF_009905375.1. Lineage (NCBI taxonomy): Eukaryota > Viridiplantae > Streptophyta > Magnoliopsida > Apiales > Apiaceae > Apium > Apium graveolens. The sequence continues at coordinate 62,430,836 of NC_133652.1, forward strand.
AGCACTTCAGTAAGAAGTCAAGAGTCAAAAACTTCCAAGTTGGAGACTTAGTTCTTCGAGACACTGAAGCATCAGATACCACAAATACTGGAAAGCTAATGCCCAAATGGGAAGGACCATACAAGATCAAAGAAGTCCTCATGCCAGGAACCTACAAGCTCCTGAACATGGATGACTCAGAAGTCCCAAACACTTGGCATGGACTAAGGCTAAGAAAATTCTACCAGTAGGAGAACAAACAAAGCAACCAAAAATCTTGTACCCAATATGGCAAGAAACCAATTTGATTATCCTTTTATTTTGTATGAATCATTAATGAAAAGCTTTTCCCCTTTACATACTTTTCAAAACTAACCACTAGTCCGGACAAGCTATTAGTCAGGACTAGAGCAACCATTTTTACTTAGAATTAATTTTCTAACTAAAAGCCACCACTAGTCCGGACAAACTATTAGTCAGGACTAGAGCAACCATTTTTACTTAGAATTAATTTTCTAACTAAAAGCCACCACTAGTCCGGACAAGCTATTAGTCAGGACTAGAGCAACCATTTTTTACTTAGAATTAATTTTCTAACTAAAAGCCACCACTAGTCCGGACAAGCTATTAGTCAGGACCAGAGTAACCATTTTTACTTAGAATTAATTTTTTAACTAAAAGCCACCACTAGTCCGGACAAGCTATTAGTCAGGACCAGAGCAACCATTCTTACTGAGAATTAATTTTCTAACTAAAAGCCACCACTAGTCCGGACAAGCTATTAGTCAGGACTAGAGCAACCATTCTTACTGAGAATTAATGTTCTAACTAAAAGCCACCACTAGTCCGGACAAGCTATTAGTCAGGACTAGAGCAACCATTTTTTACTTAAAATTAGTTTTCTAACTAAAAGCCACCACTAGTCCGGACAAGCTATTAGTCAGGACTAGAGCAACCATTTTTACTTAGAATTAATTTTCTAACTAAAAGCCACCACTAGTCCGGACAAGCTATTAGTCAGGACTAGAGCAACCATTTTTTACTTAGAATTAATTTTCTAACTAAAAGTCACTACTCGTTCGGACAAGCAATTAGTCAGGACTAGACCAACCATTTTTACTTGGAAAAATATTCTAAGGCAAAAATAAACTACAAAAAACAAAGCAAAATAATAGCAAACATTAAAAAATTACCGGACTTGAATAAGCCTGGACCAAAGTACGAATATTACAGATTTCAAAGTTATCAAACTTCTTCAAGAAATATAAAAATTACAAATTCATGACTCCGGATAGGGGTGGCAATACGGACCTAAACCCATTTAACCAACCCAAACCCATCCACTTTTCAGGGTTATGGGTCAATGTAAAATCACATTTTTAAAATGGGTGTGGGCTGGGTTTGATATCACACATTTCTTACTTGGATTGGTTCAGAAACTGTGATAACCATATTACCCATATTTTATAAACCGTGATACAGTCATTCGAAATGTATTAGCAGATGCACAGTGAAGTTCGCCGTCGTTTCTACGCGAATGAACAACAATGGGGTCTGGGATGATGACAGTCGAGTTGACTCAGTCAAACTTGTACATAAAAACAATAAAGACATATATTTGATTCGTTCCAAACAAAGATCAACGATTATATTGATCATTTTGATTCAATCCAAACTTAAAAGTGAGATTGTATTGATCTATTATACCATTTTGTACCATTTCAAATCATGTTTTTTTGAGATTATTTCAAATCATGTTAAACATGTTAGTTAATCTAATTTTTTTTCTTTTTGAATAAATTATATATTCTTTGATTAACATAATTTTGCTACTTGAAAGGTAATCTTAACGAAGTCTAATGATAATAATAAGATTGTAATTGTAATAATATCAAAAGATTCACACTTTATACTACTGTATATTATTTAGTTTAAAAAATATATTTTGTCCAATAAGTTCATTTTAAACTATATAGGAAATTTTTAAGATCAAACTAAGAAAATTAGAAAAAAAACAATATTTCTAAAACTTAATTAAAAATATGGTTGACCTGTATTTCGACCCGAAACCATTATAACCCGAACCAAATTTAACCTATATTTTAACTAAATATGGGTCAAATTTGGGTTTGGGTCGAAAACCAAACTATATCCAAATTTATGGACCCAAAATTTACCCATATCCATTTTATGCCACCCCTAACTCCGGAGCATTAGGAGGCAGGAAACTGGGACAGGGCCCGTCGAACGGCTCCGGATCCCCTAGCCCAAGCTCAAAATCCTCCTTTGCCTTGATGAATTCAGTAACGAAGCTGTCCCAACTGGCCTCCGGATCAGTCTTGATGTGCCTTTCTGCAACCAACCAACAACGAACTATCTTCGGAGCACCAGCATTAGCAAGAGCCTTGTCGTACTCTTCGGATCTCTTAAACTCCGCAATGACTTCAGACTCCGGACGCACAACAGACATCTGCCTCCGGAGCTCAGCCAACTCAGATTTTAGATCAGAAGCTTCTTTTTCAGATTTCTCAGCTCGGATCCTTACATCATCAAGCTGCTGGTTCAGCCCGGAGAGAGAATTGTCCTTAACAATGAACTGGTCCTGGAGCCTGCTAATTTTAGAGTCCTTATCAGCAATGGCAGACCGAGAATTTTTCAGCTCATTGTAGGCCAGAGAAGCTTATCCGGCCATATACCCACCCAGCTGCAAAAAACAGGAAAACTTAGAAAAATATTCTAAGGCAAACAAAAACAAGAAACAAGAACAAGAAGAAAACATACCTGACCCTAGAGCCGGGAACACTCCTTCATAGTTGCATCGACTCCGGACTGATTCATCCTCCTCCAATCAGCTTGAGTAGGAATTACAGCCATGAAACGAGTAACTTTCTCCTTTAGCCCCGGACCACTCGCATCCAGATTCTCATCATCAACATTCTTCCCTTTACCAGCCCCGTACCCGGAACCAGCTTCAAAGTTTTCGGCCCGGGGAGGCTTACTTCTAAGGGTGCGAAGCCTCTTCCTCCTCCTTCCAGAATCACCACCCGGAGCTTCGCCTATAGGACCAAGGTCTTCAAGATTAGCAAACTCATCACCCATTTCAACCTCAGCATCTAGCTCCGGACCAGGATGATTCACATCAACTTCAGGTTCTGGTCTCGGAACCGCATTACTCTAGGATCCCTCCTCCACAGAGGCGTTAGATCCGGACCCAGCACCAGCAGTCTTCTTGGGCAACTTGAAAGCCTTGCCAAGACCTTTCAATGTATCACTGTATGCAGAAGACGACATGTCCGAATTGTAGTGTGGCAAACCTACAAGAAACAAAGCAAAAACACAAGTCAAAACCAATAAATAACCAAGGCAGATGAAAATAGATGATAAATATATGAGAGGTCCGGACAGGAAGGAAACTACTTACAGCCTAGTCTATGCATAATTCTATGATTCATAAAAGTGTCTCGGGTCATTTGGAAACCCAGAGATTCACAAAACGCAAACATTAATCGGATAGCTTCACCCTGGAGTACATCCCTTCGGAAGCGAGTCCGGACTCCTTCTGAAGCAATATGGGGAAGATAGTACAGGTCTAAGCCCCGGAGCATGATCAACTCTCCATTTCAATACTTCAGCGAAGATTGCTGGATAACAGGCCTGTAGAAGCCACCATAGCCGCACTCCGGAGCCCGGAACCGAAGTTCATATAGAGGGAACTGACTGGACCGGACCAGATGAAAAATATGATGCCATAACTTGAACGTGGGTTCCACCTTGAACTGATTGCAAGTAGCAATGAACCAGGTCATCCACTTTATACCATTAGGGGTTATCTGCATCGGAGAGACCTTATACACATATTTACACAGATGCTTCAGGAACAAATGCCAATGAGGATTCCATCCGTACCGGAGATGCTCCAGCCACACCGGAACAAACCCATCAGCCGGCCTATGATGAGCCCTCTCGTCCGGAGTCGGCCACCTCCACTCGATCCGGGGGTCCAACTAAAAAGCAGCCCGGACCGCAGAATCCTGAGCGGCGTGATCTAGGGCAGCGTACTCATCCTTGAGCTCATAGTGCTCCTTAGCCACTATGCTATTAGCAAACTTCCTATCAAACGCTTCCCTATCGTAAGGTCCCGGACCAGCATTTTGCTGCCTAGCATATCTGGACCTAATGCTCCTATAATAAAAGCTATCTTCTATCTCCTCACTCTTACTAACAAAGTACCCCAGATTCTCCACCCACAGACCCTCCGGACTACAAGGTACCTTTCTGGAAGAAATCTTAGCAACTGAAAGCTTCGTTATGGCCTCAGAGTCCGAAGTGGAAGCCCTCTTCCCCATCCCAGCTCTTTCAGAATCAGCAGAAGATTCGAGATCCGAACCAGATGGCCCCGGATAGAAAGTTATGTAAGCTTTGGCACGCGCCTTAGTCCGGACCATAAACCTAAAACAAGTGATAAAGGTTAGTCTAAAAACCCTACAGTTTATTTATCTTGAAAGCTACATGGTCCGGACTACCCTATGCTCAATTTTATTACAAGTCAAAAGCAAATAGTCCGGACTGCAAAAACCTAAAGCTAGAACCCCGCTCCGGACTCAAACCTAGCCTTCACCTCGAACCCAAAGTCCAAAACAGCACAAAAAACACCAAACTACAATTTTATAAAACAAAATAACTAGTCCGGACAAGTTATCCAAGTCCGGACCCAAGCAAAAAACCCTAATCCCAGAAACACGATTCGATAAAATCAAAACACCAAAATATGCCAAAAAATATATACATACAGATATACACAAGAACATTCAACCAAAACGAACACAATAACACAAGCACAAAGAAACAAACCACTGGAACAGAAAACTCAAAGAATAAAACAAAGAAGCAAAAAAGGGACTTACGAAGATATAAAATATGGAGTGATTGGGGACGACCAAGAAACAACAACGAACCATCACGAACTCTCCTATAACAAACGGCGGCGACGGCAAGAGCAACAAAGAATAAGACTCAGAGAAAACAGAGAAAGCGAAGAGAGAAGTTGAAGAAAGGTAAAAAATAAAGAAAGAGGGCAGGGCCTCCTTTTATAGAGGCAGTGAAAAACTGAGCAGCCACGCCACGTGGCACGATCCTAGCCGCCCATCATGAGCGGTCATTATTGAAGAGTCATTATTACAGCACGTCTTTTGAAAAAAGACAACTGTAACAATTCAAATAATTGGGGGGAAATTCCCCATAAACGTTTCGAATTCCAAGTCCGGACTTCTTCGAACTCATCGCAATCCGGACTGGGGGGTAAGAAAACCTCAACTCTTGCGAAAGACAACCACTTTAGTCCTGATTCGCCGAACTCAGCACAATCCGAACTGGGGGCAAGAAAAGCTCAACTCCTGCGAAAGACAACCACTTTAGTCCTGATTCGCCGAACTCATTGCAATCCGGACTGGGGGGCAAGAAAACCTCAACTCTTGTGAAAGATAACCACTTTAGTCCTGATTCGCCGAACTCAGTGCAATCCGGACTTCGGGGCAAGAAAACCTCAACTCCTTCCAAAGACAACAACCTTAGTCCTGATTCGCCGAACTCAGAGCAATCCGGACCGGGGGGCAAGAAAAGCCCAACTCCTGTGAAAGACAACCACTTTAGTCCTGATTCGCCGAACTCAGCGCAATTCGAACTAGGGGGCAAGAAAAGCTCAACCAACCACCTTAGTCCTGATTCGCCGAACTCAGCGCAATCCGGACAGGGGGGCAAGAAAAGCTCAACTCCTGCAAAAGACAACCACCTTAGTCCTGATCCGCCGAATTCAGAGCAATCCAGACTGGGGGGTAAGAAAAGCTCAACTCTTGCTACAGACAACCACCTTAGTCCTGATTCGCCGAACTCAGCGCAATCCGGACTGGGGGGGCAAGAAAACTCAAATTCTACTAACAAGACAATCAAAAGCTCATGTTCTACAAACAAACCCAAATTCACTCCCCCATCCAGAAAATCTGCATAAGGGAGTGGGGGGCACATGATAGTACATATAGCTCCTGGGAGGACTACTCCTAGGTTTTCAACTCTATACAGCTCCTCGGAGGACTACTCCTAGGCTCCTAACCCCATATAGCTCCTGGGAAGGCTACTCCTAGGCTCCTAGCTCCACACGGAAGACTGGAAGGAGTAGTCCCGCACGCTACCACTCCTAACCAGCTCAGTCCCGCAAGCCTAACCTTGGTTAATCCCAGCACGTGAGACATTGGCCGATGCACATAATGGGGACAACTGTCACACATCAATCATGGGAATAATCAGGGCACGTGTCAGAGGATCCTCAGAACATTCCTTAACCAGTCCCGCGCTGACACGTATAAAGCATCCACTCCAGCCAGGTGTCCTCCGCTCCCAGAACTAATGGCTATGATCTAAAGGTACCAACCCCAAAACCCTACCCTTGGGCTATAAATAGCCCAAGAAGGTGAGGTTTTGGGGTTAATCATTCTTTCACACTCATATACACACTCAGCCACCTTACATTCATATTCATCTTCGTCTTCCCAAAAAGCTAGTTCTTACTCTCACGCCGGAGGCGCCGCGGGACTCCAACCCCCATTCCGGTGTTGTTTTGTAGGAACTCAACCACAGCTACACCTCTACAGCGGCGAAGGATCCAGGATGGCGTCGAAGGAGCAGCCCCGCCACCAGGAGTTATCACCAACAACTGTTTCATTCGGACTCTTTGACAATTTTAGCTTGATAATAAGTATTTCATTCAGACTCTTGAACCTTTGAAATGCTCTACTTGCTTCCCTCTTCCCATATTGGTCGAGTTTTAAAATCTTATTACAGGCAATATTTGGGTAATCACTGCCTGATTTTTATGAACGTAAAAGATTATCAACTGTATGATTTTATTGAACTATGATTAAATTGAAAAAAAATATAAATGTAACTTTATCAACTTCCGATGACAACAGGTGAAGTGTATTTACCAATAGTTTATATGTTTGTAACATCATCTATAGTATGTTTTGAATTTGATAGCCATAACTAGCATACATCAGCACTGAAGGTATCTAGTTAACTGTTATATGACGATTCAACTTTAAAACCATGATTTTATGATACGAATTTGTTTCCTGCAGAAATTATCAGCATTACTGCTTTTGCGACTTGCATTTCAGAGTCTTGGAGTGGTGTATGGAGATTAAGGAACTTCGCCTTTATATGTATTTTATAATACCTCCCCACATGGAATTAGTGACACAGAAGATATTCTTGGAGCCCTATCTTTAATTATATATTCCCTCACGCTTATCCCACTCCTGAAATATGTTTTCGTAGTGTGCAGGGCAAATGATAGCGGTCAAGGTTAGCAGATATCAGTGTATGCTTTATTATAAAATAATTTCAGTATGTGTATCTCGGTGTATTCTGTGCATAACTTCACATCATAGGACACAGACACAACAATGTGTTTCCACTTCAAATTCTTTTCCATATGGATTTTGATTTCCTGCAAATTATGGACCTGTGATTTGATCTTTGTTAATAGAATGACTGAATGACTTTTAACCACTTCATTGAACTCCAGACCTAAAATTAGGTATTAAACACATTAGCTGAAGAACAGGACGATGCCGAGATATGCATATGTTCTAAAATATCAGAAATTGATATTTGATTGGATACTAATGCATCTATAGCTACTACTTCATCATAAATATGGAGGGATTCATAGCCTAGAATGTATATTCTTTACAAGTTTTAAACAGTAAAATAAAATTTCTGAATATTCCATAGTTCAAAAGTATGAAACTGAATGAGCGTAATCTTTTTATATTTTCAAGACTTGTCAAACTTAGCTTCTTTATTTGCAGGCTGAACCTTTGCACTTTACTCAACCTAGCTTCTTTATTTGCAGGAGGAACCTTTGCGCTTTACTCACTACTATGTCGACATGCAAATGTAAGCACAATGCCTAATCAACACCGGACTGATGAGAAGTTGACAACTTATAGTCGCAGCACTTTTCATGAAAACTCACATGCGGCGAAAACAAAAAGATGGTTGGAAGCATATGCATTCAGAAAGAATATGCTTCTTCTAGTTGTCCTTGTTGGCACTTGCATGGTTATAGGTGACGGGATTCTCACTCCAGCTATATCTTGTACAGTATGTCAAAGAGGGTAGCACCTCCTGTTTTAGTTAGATAGGTAAATGGTTAGTTATTGTTAATTATAAAATTGCCGTTTATTTAATTTTTTTTATCAAATAGAATGACAGACCGAAAATTAAACCGACAAACTGTAATGTTTCGGCTTTAATAATATATTATAGATGGATGTATTATATAAGGAAATAATTATATAAACTAATGGTGACATAGTGTTTGGAATTGTTATCCCACAAATTTACATATGATATTTTTAAATTTCAATAGTACGCTCTTTGAAATTTATTATAATGGTAATTTAGCTCAGTCTCAGTCCATATACTGGATATGCCAGTTGTGTATAATATTTTTTTTCTGCAGTTCTTTCAGCTACTGGAGGGATCAAGGTGAACCATCCCAGGATGAGTAATGGTACTCCCTCCGTCCCTTAATACGTTTCCCATTTTGACTTTTTACATTGTTGACGATTGACTACTAATTTACATCAAATCTATAAAAGCAAATATAGTCATGAGTGATCTTGTTTGATTCGTATTTATGAATACTTTAATACAGTGAAATTTTTATATTTAATACTACTACAAAATTAAAGATATTAACAATTAAAAGTGTGCATTGGCAAACATGTCTAACACACATGAGAAATGTTTTTAGGGATAGAGGGAGTACTAAACAAAATAGACATCTTATAGAATTGATTGTCCTTTTTCCCATGCATAAGTGTTCTTAAAATAGGGAAAATCTGGGGCATACTTAAATTCGGTCCCCTTTCTGATCAGGTATGGATAAAATAAGCCCATAACTGGTGCAAAACCGAATCATGCGTAAATAAGTCAAAAATGGTTTTATATGACAATGCCCCAGTCAAAGAGAAAAAAGAAGTTTTAACATTAAGATATAGATTGCATAATTTAAGGTTTCTGTGATAGATTTTGGATAAAAATAAATTAATGTCCAACTACTAATGTATGGATTATGAAGCTTAGACCTTAAATGGACACTATAGTTGGCATTTTGTGTTTGTTAGGATTAATTATTTGTTGACTATTTTTTTAAGTCAGGTGTTGACTATTATAACTACATAAACTACATATTATATTATGTCCCATTTTTACACTGGTTAACCATTGAGTAAACTGTTATGCAGTATTTTGATTTAAACCAGTTTCCAATTTTTTCAAAAATGTTGTGAATGAGTATTGGTGAGCAATTCAATTATTTTTTTTATTAAGCCTGGGTTTTTTGATTGCAGATGTGGTCGTAGTTGTGGCAGTTTTCATACTGATTGGTTTGTTTAGCATGCAACACTTTGGGATAGATAAATTTGGGTGGATGTTTGCGCCAATTGTGCTGACTTGGTTTCTTCTGATTGGAGGTATTGGCATATTCAATATTTGCAAATGCAACCGAAGCGTTCTGACCTATATACATAATCATATATCGGTATTTTAAAAGGGGAGGAAGAACTGCTTGGAATTCTCTTGGTGGGATCATGCTGAGCATCATAGGTTTCCTTGGTATTTCTTTTCCCATCCACTATTCACTTTAATTTCTTGAAGTACATTTAATCATGCGAAGAAAAGTGTTTGTTTAAATAATTAAACACACTTGCTAGCACCTACGTCTTGTATTTGAAAAGATTCAAACCCTTGACATCACGTGAAGAATGATGTTTCTGTATCTTCAAAATATATACAGTAACAAAATTGAAGGCCGCTACATGCATTCTGACTGCTGCTCGTTATATTACAGGGACAGAAGCGCTTTTTTCTGACCTTGCTTTCTTTCCACTTACAGCAATACAGTTTGCTTTTACAGTAGTCGTTTTCCCTTGTCTTCTGTTATCCTATTTTGGACAAGCAGCCTACCTCATGAGCAACAAGGAACATGTCTATGATGTATTCTACCGTTCTATTCCAGGTCCAGTCTTGCATTCATTTTCTGTTTCACCATTCTCATTTTGGAAATGTGTGAAATTTTCGAACAAAATTCATGTGTGTCTAGTCTTTTTCAATGTTATGACCATGATTCATATGTTACAGACTTGAGGTTCATTTGACATAATTTTAGTTACCAGTAGATACACGCAAGACACATACTATTTTAATATATTGCCGGTACTAATTAATTGATTTGTGAAAATTTTAACTACATTAAGTCCTTACCTTTATGCAAAACAGACCCAAGATGGAAGTCAAAATTTATGATGTCTAATAAAAATAAACTCTTTATTGCGCAGACATTATATATTGGCCTATGTTTATAGTTGCAACTTTAGCTGCTGTTGTTGCCAGTCAGTCAACAATCTCCGCTACTTTCTCAATTATGAAGCAGGCCCTTGCACTTGGATGTTTCCCCAGGGTAAAAGTTATACATACATCAAAGAACTTCCTAGGGCAGATATACATTCCCGATATCAATTGGATCCTTCTGATACTTTGCATCACTGTTACAGCTGGATTTCAAGTTCAAAGTCAAATTGGCAACGCCTACGGTGAGTATGTCATTTTTTGATTTTTCACCCGGCAGAGTTTACATGGTTTTACTTCAGAGGTTTAGGTTATTTGAGTAAATCTGCGCAGATTTAAGTATTATTTGACAAGTACGTAGATTTGTATACACTGAGTTGGCAAGTGGGGTGCCTCACATTTTTTCACGTATCATTACAAATTTGCCAGCAATCCACTCTGTCGTTGTTTCTGTTGTTGTTTTTGTCTGTGTGAAATACCATCCTGTTTACACAGTCCCGGAAGATGAGAGATCCCTCATAAAACGGATTGGACCCAATAACTTTCACATGTTCCGCTGTGTTGCAAAGTATGGATATAAGGATCCTCACAAGAAGGATGATGAATTTGAGAAAAAACTCTTTGACAACCTATTTTTGTTTGTCCAGCTAGAGTCTATGATGGACGCATGTTCAATATCTGACGAGTATAGCCTATATAATGGGCAGAAAACTCACCAGTCTAGAGGTTTCACCTTAGAAGATGATATAAACTCAACTCTATCTAGCATCAACCAAACAATTTTATCAGTAGACTCTATAATTCCTGTCACAAACACATTGTCACGGCATGCAAGTAGTCAGACCGAGGCCGATGAAATGGAGTTTCTTACTAGATGCAGAGAGGCAGGAGTGGTGCACATACTTGGGAATATAGTAGTGAGAGCTAGGAAGGGTTCTGGAATCCCCAAAAAAATAGCTATTGATTATATTTATGCATTTCTGAGAAAGATATGCAGGGATAATAGTGTAATCCTTAATCTTCCTCAGGACAGTCTGTTAAATGTTGGGCAGATTTTTTATGTATAACTTGTTCAAAAGTACATTAATGAGAATGAATTGTTTACATGAACAAAATGTTGGGCAGCAGGAATACCAATTTTTAATTTAAAAATCTAAAAACAAGCATGGATTAAAGGAACTTAAATTCAAAAAATTTGATAAAAATCCATCGATGCCAACATGATTCATCGAATAATAAAATATGCAAGTATTTTACCTCCTGCCGCAAAAATGCCAAATTTGCTTAGTGTAATTTTCAATGATATTCTAACGGACTAAATTGTAATGTACACGAGGTAATAATTTCGTATGAATGTTTAAAAATTACCAAATTTGAAAATAGTCGGAGAGATTAAATACTGAAGGGGCTTAGTATATTTTTTTTACTTAATATGGTGTTCAGTAAAATCAATAAGTTATATATAACTCAAGTAACATGATCCGACTAATTTGGCTTATATGCCTTACAATTGAGTATCTGTCCTAACAAATCTCGGGGTGAGCGAGAATCGAACGCAGAACCTGAGGCGACAAGAGATTAGTCAAAAGTAATATGATATGATCTTATCTTGTATTTCACAATGTGAGGGTTCAATTCCCTCCAACATATTGGTGGAGGCCCGCAACTATAGGCTCATGTTTCAGGTTGGGCTGAAGTAAAAGATGGTCGGCCCATGCAATGGAGATCCGGAGCGGCCCAGGAAGACGACGAGATCACCTGTCCACAATGTCCACTATCCCCAAAAGGTGGAACGAGCTGAATGTAGTGGGCGGAGATGTTACCTCAATCCGGGGATATATACATGAGGGGAGGTTCATTTTTTACACTGACAATCATCGGTACTCTCTCATATTTTTAATTACCCATTCCTAAAATTGATTAATTTATTCTCACATCAGAGGTGAATCGGGGGATCATCCCTCGCATTCTTCTCTTTGCAGGCTGAAGTCTACTTCTCTGGACGAAGACGAGGTCGACATAAATTAGGTTATAATATTTGGCACCGTTTATGGGAATACAAGATTAAGTTTGAGATTTGAGACAATGACTAACGGAAACGATGAACAGAGGCCTCCAAGATTCACCGATCCAAAACCCAATCACACCTTGCAATCTGTTATTACCCCTTGGAATCTGGAGATGGATTTCGATAAGGAGGCTGAAATAATCCCAACCCTTGAGGAACATGCCATGTTGAGGAAGCTGAGGGCTGAGCGAATGTCGAAGGAGAAGGAAAAATTGAAAGAGGTCGAGGAGGCTGAACAGGCGAAGGCTAGGAAAAGGGAAGCCGACGCGCTGAAACTCAAGGTCATCAAGTTGAGAAGGGAAGAATTGGAACTGAAGGAGAAGGCACTTAGGGTGTCGTTGGAGGAAACTGAAGGAGCGAAGAGTTCTCAAAAGGAGAAGAGGGTCCATGTTGAGGAAGATGAGTCCACAGACTTTGACTCACACCACGGGAGAAGGAGAACGAAGGTCATTTTGACATCAGACTCTGATAGGGAGGAAGACGATGATGTGTCCGACACTAGACTTTTCAGGCTATAAAAGGCCATATTTGGGGACAGAAGGTTCAATAGGGAACCGGTTGTTACCGAGGAGATTGAGGCGTATCGGCCACCCCCAGGAGAAGAGAAACAGTTTTTGAAGATGACAGAGTTCAATGGGAGGGGAGATCCCGAAGACCATTGTGACAAATATGAACTATTAATGACTAGTATGGGTCACAGCCAGATGATGATGTGTAAAATGTTCAAAACGTACTTAAAGGGGGCAACATCAATGTGGTAGAAATCATTTCGGCCACGGTCGATTCACTTCTATGAACAGCTGAAGGGAAAATTCATAAGGCACTACTCACATCTGTGCCGAAGAGAGAAGGACACCGAAACCCTTATCCACTACCGACAAAGGGCAAATGAGTCCCTAGGCGACTACCTAGCCAGGTTCAAGGAGGAAGCAGGAATGGTGACCAATTTGAAAAACCAAAGCTATGGGATACTTGACTACATGACTGGACCCGACCAAAGGTAAGAAACTCTTCTCCTCACTTTATGATTATCCCCCTAAGTCCCTTAATGATATATATGTGAGGTGTGAGAATATCCGAAGAAAGATGGAGATTCTGGAGGGGTATAGAGAGCCCCGAAGAGAGGATCGAAATAGGCAATCCAAACGTTCTAACCATTCTCGAGGGTCCAACAATGACCAAAGGGATGACCGTCGGAACGAAGGGAAAAAGCAGACTGACAAGGGCTTGAAAAGGCGAAGATATAGAGATTCGACTGCGTTCACACCCCTTAACGCGCCGATATCAAAGATTCTTTATAAGATCAAAGGCAAGCCAAAATTCGTTCACCCTGCCAAAATAAAAATGGCCGATCACAAGAAGAATGCAAACAAGTACTGTGACTACCACTAAGATAAATGATATAATACCGATGAATGTTTCCATATCAATAAGTTGATAGAGAGAATGATTAAAGCGGGAGAATTAAACGAATTTGTGAGAGATCTAAGGGACAAACTGGAAAAGACCGACACGAGAAACCCGAGGCCTGAAGAAAGGTATCAGGGAGAGTGAAGACTATTTCGGGAGGCAGCGCCTTTGGTCTGGACAGAAAGAATGCCAGGAAAAGATATGCTCGGCAAGTATACAATTTGTTTCAGTTCAACCCTACCGACAAGCCATGTCCCTCTCCTTCACTGAAGAAGACTACGAGGATGTCATACTGCCTCATGAGGATCCCTTAGTCATCAACCCAAAATTTGGAGAGAACAAGATATGGAAAGTGATGGTCGATGGGGTCAGTTCAGCAAACATACTATTTCATTGGACATACACCAAGATGAACTTGGAAGGACAAGAAATGGAGCCTTGCCGGGAGGCACCGCTCGAAGCCTTCGGCGGACACCACATCCCTTGTGAAGGAACAATCACTCTACCCATTCTTATTGATTAAATATCCCATACTGCTGAAAAACAGGTCAAATTCTATATTGTGAAAGTGGAAAGCCAGTATAATGCACTCCTCGGCCGATCATTTTTGTCTGCCTTCCAAGATGTGGAGTCCGTATCCGACCTGATGCTGAAATTCCCAACGGAAAAGGGGGTAAGAGAGATGAGGGGTGATCAGAAAACAACAAGGATAACTATGCTCGAAGATCTGGACAAAGAAAAAGAGATGAAGACAGTGATTTAAATGGGAAAGAAAGCGTTCGGAAGCCGAACCTAGTGGGAATAAACAATTGCTAAATATTAAGTTGGAGAGATTCGGGGCCGACTTGTCATGCTCCATCGCTGAGCCGGTGACCAAAGTGGAAGATGATGAATTATACGCCAGGTGTTCGGGAAAGATGGTCCGTATAAGTAAAAATATGAAACCTGATGTGAAAGAGAAAGTTATCACAGTAGTAAGATAATACCATGACGTCTTCACATGGGGTCCCGAAGATATGTCAGGGCTCGATCCGAAGACGGCCAAACATTGTCTTAATGTGAAACCCGGGGCTAAGCTTGTCTGACAGAGGAAAAGGACATTTGCCGCAAATTGACAGAAAGTTATCAAAGCCGAAGTGGAGAAGCTATTAGAAGCCAAGTTTATTGAAGAAATTGAGTATCCAGATTGGCTCGCCAATGTAGTGGTGGTAAAGAAAGCAAACAATAAATGGAGGATGTGTGTAGATTATACCGATCTCAACAAAACATGTTTGAAGGATCACTACCCCATGCCGAGCTTTGACCAGCTGATAGATGCCACGGCCGGCCACCAAGTTCTTAGCTTTCTTACCGCCTTCTCGGGATACCATCAGATTTCCATGAATACGATAGACATTCACAAGACAACCTTTATTACACCAAATAAAACTTACGCTTACATCAAAATGCCTTTCAGACTTAAAAATGCGGGGGCAAACTTTCAATGTATGGTGAACAAGGTCTTTAAGGAAAAAATTGGCCGCAACATGGAATGCTATGTGGACGATATGATTGTTAAGTCGCCATTTCAGGATCATGCCGAAGATCTCCGAGAATATTTTGAAACTTTGAGGAAGAATAATATGAAGATCAACCCAAGCAAGTTTACGTTCGGAGTTTCCAGCGGAAAGTTTGGGTTATCTAGTAAGTGAACGGGGCATAGAAGCCAACCCAGAGAAAATAAAGGCAATAATATATATGGAGCCTCCGAAGTGCATTAAAGACATTCAAAAGCTAACAAGCCGATTAGAGGCACTTCGGCGTTTGCATATTAAGGTCAGCCGAAAAAGCCTTACCCTTCTTTGCTGTGTTGAAAGGTTTGAAAGCATTTGAGTGGGGGCCCGACCGCCAAGAGGCTTTTGATGAGCAAGTGAAATATTACTTAAATAAGGCCCCCTGTTGATGAGTCCGAACCCAAAAGAAATGCTGCAACTCTACCTCGCCGTGTCGGATCGAACTATGGGCATGGTGCTAATAAAAGAACATGAGGGCAACCGACACCCAGTTTTTTATGTATCTCATATGCTAAAAGATGCCGAAACCAGGTACCCCAATGATGAGAAGCCCGCATATGGGTTGCTCATGGCTACCCAAAAATGGCGACACTACTTTCAAGGCAAAACAGTGCAGATAGTGATTGATCAGCCGCTCAAGAAAATTCTAACAAGGCCCGAAGCCTCAGGGAGGGTGGTCGCCTGGTCAATCGAGGTGGGCTAATACAATTTGGAGTATATTCCGAGAACATCCATAAAAGCCCAGGCACTAGCCAATTTTATGGTAGAGTGCACTTTCACGGAGCAAAAGGACCTTATGCCCGAAGAGTTGATTTGACAGCCGGGAAAATGGAAACTTTTCATCGATGGGTCAGTAGCTGGATCGAAATGTGGGACCGGCCTTATCTTATCGTCCCCTGACAGATTTGAGATTTGTCAAACCATTCGATTTAATTTCCCCCCTCACCAACAATGAGGCTGAATACGAAGCCTTGCTGGCTGGATTAAGCTTGGCGAAGAACCTCGAAGTAAAATATTTAAGGGTGTTAAGTGACTTCATATTGGCAGTGACATATTTCTCGGGAGAATACGAATAAAGGGAGCTGAGAACTCGAGCCTATGCCGCCAAAGTAAAAGAGCTATCTTTGCCTTTCCAGTCATTCAAACTGAGCCAAATCGTCAGGGAAAATAATAGCAGAGCCAATGCTTTATCTTGGCCAGCATCGTCCGAGACATAAAGTCTCATGGGGTCCATTTATTTGACCGAGATGACGGGCTCTTCGATCGACAAGAAATGGTGCATGGAAATCCACCAGATGATAACGTGAATGACGCCGATTTTAGCCTTCTTAGAAAATGGAACATTACCCCTCAATAAGAAAGAGGCACAAAAAGTAAGATAAAGAGCAGCCAACTACACCATCATAAATGGGAGACTTTACAGAAGGTCGACCTCATCGCCTCTCCTCTGATGTCTGGATACAGAAGAGCAGAAACTTGCTCTAGAGATGGTGCATGAGGGCATTTGCGGAGAACACCTCGTCGGAAGGGCTTTGGCCTTTAAAAATTCTCCAACAAGGTTTCTACTGGCCGACCCTGAGGGTTGACGCACACCAATACACGAAGATATACATGCAATGTCAGTTGTTCAGTCCAATTCTGAAGCGACCCTCAGAGGAGATGACTTCAGTATTGGGCCCCATCCTTTTTGCCATGTGGGTGGTATATATTGTGGAATCTTGCCGACTAGTACAAAACATGCAAAGTACTGCATAGTTGCCATCGATTATATGACTAAATGGTTGGAAGTTCGTCCTCTGGCCACCATAACCGAATAGGCGGCTAAGAAATTTATGTTGGAATAGGTTATACTGAGATTTGGAATTCCCAAAGTATGTGTATCAGGCAATGGCAGTCAGTTCATCGGAAATAAATTCCGAACTTTTCTCCATCACTTCGGAATTCAACAAAAATTCAGTTATGTAGGACATCCTCAAGGCAATGGTGTTATCGAAGCGGCAAACAAGATTATTTTTGATGGCATTTAGAAGAGACTAGGCGAAGCAAAAGGACTGTCGGTTAAAAAGCTGCCTTGGGTCTTGTGGGCATACCGAACGACACCAAGGCCGTCCACAGGAGAAACTCCTTTCAGACTAGCGTATGGGATATATGCACTCCTACCAATTGAAGTGGGTCTCGAGTCCCATCAGACGGAATTTTTTGGAATTGAAAAAAATGAGGTCGGCCTGCGAGCCAACATAGACCTCTTGGAAGAAGAAAGGGAGGCGGCCCACCAAATAAATTTGAAATACCAGTTACAGGCCGTCCAATACTATGACTCGGGAGTGAAGAAATGAAGCTTTTCCGTGGATGATCTAGTACTAAGGGAGCTAGCTACGCCTATGCCCACTAAATAATGTAAGCTTCAGCCTAACTGGGAAGGCCCCTATGCAGTTTCCGAAGTGATATGGCCAGGGACATACAAGTTGAAGACCATGACCGGGGAACCGATCAAAAATACTTGGCACGCTTGTAGACTCAGAAAGTTTTTTCAGTAAGCAGTTAAAAGCTTTCTAGCTCATTTCAATTTATTTAATTCTATCATTTAGTTCCGTAATGCAGTTTGAATTCAATGAATGAGAAACATGTAAGAACTATTATTTGTCAATGAAAATTATAAGTTTCCAGTTCCCATTTCAATTTAGCAAGGAATGATAATTTCTCAGTTATATGTTTTGGAACTTGAATTGTAACCTTCGGAGTGGGAAATAAACGGGTCAATATAGTATTATCCGAAGAAGTAAACTTTTTCAAGAAATTTACTAAGGCCCAATTTGAGGCCGAAGAAGAAAAAATTTATGAAGGCCCAATTTGAGGCCCAAGAAGTAAACTCTTCAAAAAGTTTACTAAGGCCCAAACAGAGGCCGAAGAAGTAAACTTTTCCAAAATTTACTAAGGCCCAATTTGAGGCCGAAGAAGTAAACTTTTCAAAAATTTTACTAAGGCCCAAATTGAGGCCGAAGAAGTAAACTTTTCAAAAAATTTACTAAGGTCCAATTTTGAGGCTGAAGAAGTAAAAATTTACTAAGCCCCAAATTGAGGCCGAAGAAGAAAACTTTTCAAAAATTTACTAAGGCCCAATTTGAGGCCGAAGAAGTAAACTTTTCAAAAAATTTACTAAGGCCAAAATTGAGGCTGGAGAAGTAAACTTTTCAAAAAATTTAGTAAGGCACAATTTGAGGCTGAAGAAGTAAAAATTTACTAAGGCCCAAATTGAGGCCGAAAAAGTAAAATTTTCAAAAATTTACTAAGGTCCAATTTGAGGCCGAAGAAGTAAACTTTTCAAAAACTTACTAAGGCCCAATTTGAGGCCGAAGAAATAAACTTTTCAAAAATTTTACCGAGGCCCAAACCGAGGCCGAAGAAGTAAACTTTTCAAAAATTTACAAAGCCCAAACTGATGCTGAAGAAGTAAAAGCATGAATACGAAAAATAACGATACATAATTGGCAGCAAAGTTAAAAATTATACAAATAGCCCAAAGGCAAATAGAATCCATCCTGAAGGCAATGAGTTTACAGTCAATTTTATAAAAATAACATAGTTAAACTACTCAGAGAGATAGTTCTCTGGGTCGGAGAAAACGACCCAAGGCTCATTGATATTGACGCGGCCAACAGGGTCTTCCGTGCCGACATCCAGCAAGAGATTATATTCCCAGCCCCTGTCGGAAGCCCTAATGACGGCCTCGTCAAAACCCATCTGAAAGCAACGTTCTTCCGTTCGCTCCAGCATCTTCTTCTCTTTTCAGAGCATCTTTCGGGTGGCTTTTAGCTGAGTATTCCGTTGTTCGACGCATTTTTTCAGACGGGTCACCTCCTCCTCCAGATTTCGCTTTTTCTAAGCTAGGGACGAAGCCTGACTATCAGATACTTCCCGGGCTCTCTGCTCCCGCTCCAGGTCTTCTTCGGCCTTTGTGCAACGAATCTCCAGATGACTAGCCGCCTTCATCTGGGCTTGAGCATCACAGACTTTGTCGGCTATGGAAACCACCCATGGAACAGTCTAACATAAAAATGAAAAGAATGAATAAATACAAGTCAAATACTAAAAGGACCGCAAAAAAGTAAAATGAAGCATACCATAGAGAGCCGAGCCATCAATTAGGTGCAATCTTCGGAAAGGTCCACCGCAACGTAGACCTGCTGATCCTTCGGCACCATGAGGCCGCGGAAAAGATCTAGCCCGACTTCCCTAGCCTGGAGAGGGGCCCTGATAACCAAAGAGTCTGATGAAAGTACGTCCACTTCGGGACGTAAGTCTCGATGACGTCTCCTCCAGGAACTTTTCCCCTTTTGCGGGAGTCGGGATAGTCATCTGGGGCCGTTGATCGGGTTTCCCTAGTTAACTCCAAGGAAGCAGTAGGAGAATGAGAAGGAGACCGAACCGGAGCCCGGGTATCAATGTCTTTGCCGCGAGAGGTGCCGGAAACCGCCCTCTCCAAGGCAAGTTTTTATTCCGCCTTCTTCCTCTTCCTTTCTAGGAGGGCTTGTCGGGAAGACACTGCAAGAAATAGAGCAAACAGAGTAAGGATCAGATGCTGAAGCAACATGATGCAATAAATATAAAAAACATGTAAGGACAAGGTGTTGCCACTACCCCATAGGGCCAATAGTCACTCCTTGTCCCAACTACTAGTCAATGGGACTTTGGGAATCCGAAGGGATACCAGAGCCCCATAGTTAATTGCCTCTTCGGGAGACAACTCCGGCATCACTAGGCGAGTTGGTACGACTTCGCGCCAAACACCAAACTCTTCCAAGTAGAGGCCAGATATGTAGCATAAATGAGTATGGATTTTCTTGTTTCTAGAATTGGTAGCACACCAATCCCCTCGGCCGGCCCTACGGTCAATGGTATAAAACCCTAGAATTTTCTCGTTCCTTCGGAAGTCGTGGTAAAACCAGAAAAGGCGAGTTGATGGCTTGATGTTGGCCGCCAGGCAGCGACATTGGAATGTATTAATATGGATAAATCAATTCGGATCCACCTGGGTGAAGGCAATCTTCCTCTGTCGGAACAGATGTTTTAGCAAATTCAGGAGAGGGACTCGAAAACCACACTTCACGGCCGCTTCAGAAATTCCGATGGCACGGCCTCCGCACTGTGAAGGGACCGGGGGGGTGGCAGCTGAAGATACGGTCCGAACTTTTGGGATGATAGAGATGGTAAGCCCCCCTCAAAATTTGGTACTTATTGTAGAAAGTCTTTATGTCTGCGGACCTCAGCTGCGTGAGGTTGTTCGCAGCAGGGAAAGAAGCAATATCGCTGAAGTGGGATGGACCGCTTGGTACCGGGGGACCCTCAACAGATATCCGATCCATAATTCTGCATTCGAAGATGAGGAATGTTATCCATGTACTCGGACCAAATGATCAAAGAAAGTAAAAATTATAAAAAGGCGACCGAGTACAACAGGCCAGGATCGGTCTGGGGACTCGAGGGATCGGCTCCCAGGGTGTGTTCCGAAACTTAGGCGTCTTGAAGGATTCCCAAGACCCACAACATGCCTGCATGCCATCTTTAAATCCCGACAAGACCCCAAGTGAAAAAGAAAAAAGAAGAAAAAGAAGGAAACAAAAAGGCAAAGTGAAGACCTAGGTGCTGAAGTATGTTCTAAAGGCCGAAGACTGTTTCAAGGTTTGTGACGCCGAAGAACATTCAAGCCCAGAAACAGCCCATTTCGCCTTCCCTAAAAAGCCTTCTAAACCTATGTTTACCCTATAAACAACTCAATTCAGAGAAAGGGTAAAAAAAAAAAAATGTATAGAAGAAAAAGGATAGAAAACACGTCCTAGTAATACTCTACGCTACTAAGGAAAGTGCATGCAAAGTGTATACCCAAAAGCGAAAAACAGAAAACATAGGACATTAAAGTAAAAGGAGAATCGCTTACTTGTGTTGGGAAAGTGTGGAGGCTATTGATAGAACCTTGATCTCGTATTGCCCATGATTGGATGCCTGGAGTTACTACTTTTGCAGAGAGTTTGGAGTTACAAAGAAATGTAAAGGAAAATGTCGTAATTGAAGGAAACTATATATAGGGGAACCAGGGACATGACCCTTGGGATCCTCGATCCAGGAGACGTTGGTTTTGAAATCAACGGTGAAGATCAAGTTATTTGGAATTCAACGGCTAAGATGGAGTTTGGGTGTTTCGAGACTGGACAACTGTCATCATTAAGACAGGCGCGGGTTCCCAAGCAGCACTTGCCTTTGAAGAGAGTTCGTGGGCCGAAGCGTTTGGTCTTGACCTTAGAAAATCATTCTCTGCCGAAACCCAGAGACATGTTGGAGGCCCACAACTATAGGCCCATGTTTCAGGTTCGGCCGAAGCGAAAGATGGTCAACCCATGGAATGGAGATCCAGAGCGGCCCCGTAAGTAAGACGACGAGGTCACCTGTCCACAACGTCCACTATCCCCAAAAGGTGGAATGAGCCGAATTTAGTGGGCGTAGGATATATACACAAGGGGGCTCTACAATCATCAGTACTCTCTCGTATTCTTAATTACCCATTCCTAAAACCGATTAATTTATTTCACCGGAGGTGAATTGGGAGATCATCCCTCATATTTTTCTTCTTTGCACGTCGAAGTCTACTTCTCTAAACAAAGACGAGATGGGCGGAAATTAGGTTATAAGACATAATATAACATAACATCATAGTATTGTTTGCTTGAAAAAGGATGTTGGTTAGTCGAACTTATGTGATCGAGCCGAACAAAAAAGTTTACAATGCATGAGTTTAATTTATCAAAAAAATCACATAAATCGTATGTGGGTTTAATTTATCATAGTTTGATCTGAAATATGCACCGGCCCACGATTGCATCAAGGATACATACGATTTTGTCCTATATTTTCTCGAAACGGAAGGGGGAAAATAAACCTAGTTTTGTCATCATATATATAAGATCAATCTATCAAGCTTCTTCCTCCTGATATAGGGCACGATACAAACATACATGAAGCAAAACGCCATTGTAATAAACAAATGCACTGGTAGCTCAAACAGAACGAAAAAGAAGAAGAAAAAAAGGAAAAAAAAGGATGAAGCTAAGGAAAAAAAAGAAGGTAACTTTTGGGAATAAAATTCAGGGGGTAAATGAAACCCAGAGTGAAATTGAGATGGTGTCCGATATCTCAGGGGATGATCGTGCTTCATTTTACAGCATGTCTAATGGGATTCTTCCTGCTCTTGGTGCCGAATCCACCCGAAAAATGAAGCTTAATCATTTTATTATTTCACCCTTTAATCCCGGTTACAGGTCCCTTTTCCATTCTTTCTTACTGTTGTTTTTTCTCGTTTTCTTATGCATGTTTCGTAGATATATGGTTTTTGTTGGTTGATTAGATTTTGTAGTGTGTGCATGTCTAAAATGAATTGATATGATAGTAATGTATGCATTAATGCATGTGTATGAACTCTCTACTTCTTTTTGTTTTCCATTTTATTGGTGTTTTAAGTGGGGTTTGAGTAGGTGGATACATTTCTTTTGAAATTTTAAGTGATTTTGGCCTAAAAATAATGTCCAAGTGTCCATAATCATGTCAGAGTGTTTATTGTCCACCGTCAATATCACAGGCAAACTTAGAAGTCCAGGTCACAAAGTATGCATGTGTTCGCGAAAATATCACTTTTAATGTTTGACAAAATTGGCCCAATAAATGGGACGAGAATCCCACCCAGTACCAAATACTTGGCCAAAAAGGAATGAACTACCTAGCCTCTTCAAACCCGAAAAAATAAGTTTTCGAGTGGGGGATGTTAAGATATATAATATGATCTTGGTAAACCTAATTTTAACACCTTAAAGTTTTAGATGAGCTGACAATGTTTCTATTTTTTCACTATGTGCAACACGCTTTTCTCACGAAGGGTTCTTATGGAATTTTAGAGGGGAAATATCTTGAAATGTTATATCTTGGATTTCTTTTTAGTTGTCGTAAAAAAAGGCAAACACATGTAGGAGGACTTGCTATATGTTTTTTTGTTCATATCTCAATGCATTATCCATAACAGTAGTCATATTATGAGTTGTTAACTCTTATATTTTTTTACTTCAGTCAGAAAAAAAAACTCAAAATTTATAGAAGGGGAATCAGAAATTGCAAAATCTTGACTTCAATGCTATACTCTTTGGGATTTTTTTTCCTTTTTTGAGTTTCACTGATCACATGTTACTTTTTCCCCTTTTTGTAAATTTAAACGACTACTGCCCGTTGTTTTATTCTTAGACTTCACATACTTTACTTGAACTGAATATTGCAGATGTTGGGACAAATTTCTTGTACTTCTTGTATTTTACACAGCATGGGTGTCCCCGTTTGAATTTGGAGGATTTTTAAGGTCGCCAAACCATATCCTGTCTATAATGGATAATGTTGTGAATGCATTTTTTTTCACTGATATTATCATAACCTTCTTCGTCGCTTACATTGATAAAGCCAATTATGTTCTGGTTGACGACCCAAGGATGATTGCATGGAGGTATGTAAGCACTTGGTTTATCTTCGATCTTATATCAACAATCCCTTCTGAGTTTGCTCGAGGTGCTTTGCCTGATCCTTTGGCACAATATGGGTACTTTAATATTCTTCGTTTATGGCGTCTTCGACGAGTCAGTGCTATGTTTACCAGGTAACGTTGAAATTTTACATTATTTTAATCTATTTAATTTCTCCAAATAGAATGTAACCTTGTCATGTAATAAATCAGTTTATGATATTGAGCATTCAAACCTTATCCATATTTAAAACCCAACTTACTTGACAGAGGTTTGATTTTTTTTATAGTGTGTTTGCTTGTTTCGTAAGAAGTGTGCAAATTATAGCATGACTAACTAGTTATATGGATAGAAAATTCTTGGTCGAATATGATTCTGGTCAAACTATAGTGTTAATGGAGGTGTTCCCCTTCTGTTTAATTGTCGCAGATTGGAGAAAGATACAAGCTTGAGTTACTTCTGGATTAGATGTTTAAAGATGATATTTGTAAGTATTTACTAGGAATGTTGCCAATTGATTATTCGATTAGACTTATACAGATGATAAGTCCATGTGTCTTCTGTTACAATTTAATTTGTCATAATAATGCTTGTAATGTCTTGTAGGTAACACTTTTTGCTATTCATGCTGCCGCTTGTATCATGTACCTTATTGCCATTCGTCATAAACCTCTGTCAAATTCATGGCTGGGGCTTATCTATGCTGATAAGGCTAATGACCAGAGTACAATAAAGTTATATGTGACAGCAATGTACTGGTCTATTACTACCCTTTCGACAACAGGCTACGGTGATCTGCATGCTACTGATGAATGGGAGATGGCGTTTACGACCATTTACATGGTATTTAACCTAGGATTGTCATCATATATCATTGGAAACATGACAAACTTGGTGGTTCATGGGACTAGCCGAACCAGAAATTTTGTGAGTGATTTTCCCTTAATTTTATCGTTTACAAGCACACAGTATCCCGAAATTATTTCGCATTTTTTTGTTGAATACAACTAGATTTAGTATAAAATAAAAATCTATCTTGAGCGTAGGTAATCAGCCTAAAACAAAGCTACAATGTAGAATAGACGATCTGCTGTTAGTGCCGGAGAGTTTTCTAAGGAAGGTCGGTTAGTGATGGGCAAAGCTGTTGTGGTGGTTGTGTAGGGTAAAAGTTAAATATATTGCAGTGTGTGTATGTGCGTTTGCGCACCACATAATTGTATGTTGCTATAATCCGGTTCAGAGTACTTGGAAAAAGTCCTTATATATTCACATTAAGAGCTGGAAATGGTGACTATAATTAGGTTTTGATTAGAGGGAATACTCTAGAGCACTACGCCTAATATTTTGACATACTGACAATTATTAAAGTTTAAATTTCTTGCATATTTTGATATGTGCCTTGAACGAAGGCCATATGTTTTAATCCATTATATATATTTTTTAATTGCGTCCTTTAACCAATAAATGCTCCAGCATGGGATCCTAAATCTTTCGAGTAAGTTGTGGTTGTATGTGATAGTAAGTTATAATTATGTAAGGTATATCTTGAATATTTATATAGTTCATTGTATAATTATATGCGGTGAATCTTGAATATATATAGTTTATTGTTGCCTGAGTTGTTGTGGACAGTCTTTAGGCAATTGGTCTTCCAGCCCCGTGTTAGGCATTTGTGACTAGTCTTTGATTCCATCTATCACTTGTGAATTTTCATGGAACCATAGAGAGATACCATTCAAGCTGCATCGAGCTTTGCACAGAGGAACAAAATCCCTCTTCGCCTGCAAGATCAAATGATTGCGCATCTGTGTCTGAAGCATAGAACTGACTCTGAAGGGCTTCAGCAGCAAGAAATTCTTGAAGTGCTTCCGAAAGCCATTCGATCAAGTATTTCCCACTTCCTGTTTTACAATCTTGTTGATAAAGTCTACATTTTCAATGGAGTATCAAATGATTTGCTCTTTCAACTGGTAAGTAAATGAATTTCCTCTTCTTTGCTAGCCATGTTGAACATAGTTTTTCAATTTGTAGAAATACAATTGGTAACATTCTCTATTGTCAAATGTCAACTATGCTATGAATCAAATTAAATTTTACATTGTTGTGTTCGTGCTTTCTGATGGCACACAATCCCACTAGTTTACCAGTCAGTTACTTGACACTGGATGTTTCATGTGTTGAGCTATTTACCCGAATTCTTCAACTAGTTCGTTGTACTTGTGTCATATACATGGCAGTGGGTCTAACTTCTGAGTTCTTGTAAATGGTTACGCCACACCCTAGCAGCGCAATCCAATATAGAATCTGTTTTAAGAAACTTATCTGTTAGGACGAAGACCTCTGGAAGACTTCATTCTATATTATCCTTATAATTTTGTTTTATGTAATGGATACTCAATTATATAATAGTATGCAACAGCTTATTATTGGTAATGACAATTTTTAGGAAAAGGTTGCATAGTGAGTCCTCAGCCCACGTGTCCCATGTTGATCCACATCCAAGAATCTTATTATTATGATACTGAGAATCCGACGCTTTGATTCATCAGTACTTGACATATAATTTTGGATAACATAGATGTTGAGTGTGAGACTTGATAGGTAAATATATTTAGGAGAAAGTGGTAAAGTTAGGATTACAGGTTGTAGTGTGTGTATTAAAGGGTTAAATATCAAAGTGGTCACTTAACTGAAACTCATATATTAGTTTAATCATCAAACTTAACGGGGTATCATTTGAGTCACTAAAGTCATAATAAATATCAAACAGATACCTCAAATGCTCGAGGATTAAAAATTATTTTATGGAGTTCTAAACATTTTTCTTAAATTATATTACAACCAAATGAAAAGTGATGAATTCATAGTATTTTAGATGATGTAGTGAGATTTTTAAAAATTTATCCACTAATTATTTTTATTTAAATAAAGAAAATGACTACAAAAATAAAAATAAATAGTAGATAAATTTTTAAAAATCTTACTATATTATATAAAATACTAGAAATCATACATTTGCATTTGGTTGTAACAGAATTTAAGAGAAATATATAGAACTCCATAAAATAATTTTTAATTCTCGAACACATATTTTGAGGTATCTGTTTGATATTTTATTATAATTTTAGTGATTCAAATGATATCCCGTTAAGTTTAATGATTAAACTGATATATGGTCTTCAGTTAAGTGACCACTTTGATATTTAACCCGTGTATTAAATAGTGGTATAGAGGCTGGTTGATGGCTTACTGAAAAGGCATGTGGAACGATACCAAGGCGTTATTCATATATGGAGCGTTGAGGAAAGGTTATAATCTGGTTTTGAAAGTCATTTTAACGCATTTTATCTCATCTAAATTGCATCTTATTGTAATATTTTACCTTTAAGGGAGGATTATCATCTATGTAAAACTAGTGCATGTTGGATTAGGCAAATTGCCGGACCATGTAAATCTTGTATTGCTTGTTCTTCCTTGCTAGTCTTTCTGTTTTTAATTTGAATAGTTTCTTATAATTACGTCAAATTCTTTATCACAACTGCATGTTTTAGTTATATCACGATTGTCTGAACATATAGGTAGCAGAAATGAAAGCCGAGTATTTTCCACCTAGGGAAGATGTGATACTGCAAAATGAAGCACCAACGGACATGTATATTCTGGTGACAGGATCAGTGGTAAGGAACTTAATTTTTTACTTTACATGATTCCAGTATCTGATACATCAGAAAAATACACATTTATAATTTATAGCAAGGTGATGTCCTTCTGAACTGTGAAAGTCTATACAAATATGTGAATTAAGGATTTGCTGTCACTTAATGACGAGTAGAATAAAGTTATGAAATCATCTTAATAAGTAATATAAACAAGACAAGAATTTTGCTTCAGACTTTTGAGAATTTTTGTTATCATTCTCTAAATTACCTTTTCCGTTCCATGTAAAATTTGACCCTTACGTTCGGTAAGGTCACTTCATCCTGTATACAACTTTTTGAATATTTTCAACCATTACCTTCTTTTTTTTTGATAAATATATTCAACCATCAACTTTTGTGCAACATACAGAAGGAGATGCCATCTGTTCATTATGTTATTAGATGTGTTGTTTTCACTGTCGGTGTTGCTTAAAGTTTAGAGTCAGTCTAACAGTAAATTCTTGGTTACAGGATCTTATCACACAAAGAAATGGAGCAGAAATGGTAATATTATACATCACCTTTCTCTGGGATATCATTATAAATTACTTTGGTTTATGTTATATTGTTGTGCTCTTGGTACGCACGATAGAAACATGAAATCTTGGATGGGAAATATACTGAATTAAAGATCACATTGTTGATATTAATAATAATAATAAGGGTTAAATATCAAATTGGTCACTGAAGTGAAAGTGATATATCAATTCCTTCACTCATCTTAACGGGGTATCATTTTGATCACTAAAGTCGTATAATTATCAAATAGATAACTCCAAAAATGTGACGAAAAAGTAAATATTATCTTTTATTAAGTTCTACACATTTTTCTTCAATGCTACTATAATCAAATGAAAAGTTATGAACTCTAGTATTTTAGATAATATATCTAGATTTTAAAACTTTTATTTACTATTTATTTTTAATTAAGTAAGATAAAATAACTATAAAATTTAAAATAAATAGTAAATAATTTTTTTTAAATCTAGATATATTATCTAAAATACTAGAGTTCACAAGTTTTCATTTGGTTATAGTAGTGTTAAAGAAAAATGTGTAGAACATAACAGATGATAATATTTACTTTATAATCGCATTTTTAGAGTTATCTATTTGATATTTATATGACTTTAGTGATCAAAATGATACCGCGTTAAAATTAGTGAAGGAAGTGATATATGGCCTTCACTTCAGTGACTATTTTGATATTTAACCCATAATAATATTATTATTATTATTATTATTATTATTATTATTATTATGATTATGATTATAATTATGATTACTACTACTACTACTACTACTACTTTTGTTGTTGTTGTCGCTACAAAGTGAAAATAAAGTGTATGTCTTGCTGTATTTTAAACCTTAAAAGAGCTCTTTTCTTATATGGAAATAGCTAAGTACTTGGAAAAGTTGAATATAATTTGCAGCACACACTGATACAAATATATGCTCTCCGTGATTCTGTTTCTGTGACTATAAATTGCAGAAGCAAGTCCTGAATGCACAATGAAAAGGTCTTAATACTAGTCATGCTCCATATTGGGACAACACGTTAAGGATTTCCTGTAGAGAAATTGAGATCGAAGACAAGATGAATAACTCCTAAAGATTCTTACGAATTTATGATTTACTGCATTCATATGTTCCAAAAAAAAATATTTGAGGCAAAGTTATGAATCAAATGATCGGGGTAACCCAACTCATTATATAATACAGAGGGGTAAACCAGATTATGAACAAAAGAGGTACATAATTAAAATTAGCAAGCTGCATAGCATTATAATTTACATCTTACGAGGGGACTATGGCATTGGAATTTTACTGCCCCAACTTGCACATAATGCTCCTGATCCTATACCCTGTTACTGACGCTGTGAAAATATCAGCATATAAGCCTAGAACTACAATTTATACAATTTGCAAGTTGGCCTGGCTATAGCAGCTGCTTAAGGAGCTGGTAAGCAGCTGCAACTTCAAGGAGCTGCATTGCACGGTTTGAAGCTGACTATCATATTCAGAGGGGGGAAGTTTAGGTGGGACATTTATCAGAAATTTGTGGATATTAAGTGTATATCATCTATCAGAAGGAAAGCTTGCTAATCTGTGTCTGATTATTAATTTATACATGTCCCTCGTATATATCTTAACAATCGTACAGGGGATCATAGAGTGACTCACAGTACTTGATGGGCATACAATGTCTGTTTAGTTTTGTTATGAGTCTTTTCCATGTTCATACATAAAGCCTTGAGCATTTATGGTATAGGGATATTAGTTCCATGGGATAATAGTCCTTTAAATATAGATTTAATAAGGTAATACTCCCGTCTCCCAGCATTATAATCCTTACAAAAACATGGCCTCAGTGTCCGTGTCATTCATCAACTTGATTTGGATTTGTGAGATTCAAGCCGGTTTCGACCTAGCTCTACTGCGTTCGCTAAAGATTTAGTTTTTCTATGCCATAACTGACAAACCCTTCGCATACTTTCCACTTGATGGTTAATAATGATCTCATATCATTGCCACTAGCTGCATCTTGCAACTTCTTCTTCCATGTAGATTATATCGACCAAAGTGGCCATGCTTGAATAGTGTTTACTCATTCAATAAGTATGTTTAACCTGGAGATGTGCATGTGATAACATAAAGTGTACATAAACACTAAATCGTGTAGCATTATCTCTTTTTGATTTTTCCGCCTGTGGACTTAGACTTCTTTTTTTTCTGGTGGGCCTTTGCTGCTGTAGCCCAATAACGCCATGTCAGCGCATGTTTACCTTTGATACTAATGCAATGTGTTCTTTTATTTATAACTAAAACTATAAAAGAAAATAACAATTCAAGCTGCAGTAACACAATTTTAATTTCAAAATACCTGAGTTAAAATTGCATTTTTAGGTGGCAAAAAGGCCATTTTCAGAATTATGCTGTTTTGGGCCATTTTGTTTTATTTGTGCTTAAAGGGGCCAACACCCATGTAGTTGTGCTTCTTAGTTAAGCCTTATCTGATGATTGAACTCTTTAAAAGTGATTTGTAATTGACTTGATTTTTAGAAAATTAAATATTTTTTGTGCATTTTCTTATTGCAGTTTGTTAGAGAACTAAAGGCTGGTGATGTTTTTGGTGAGACCGGCGTTCTCTGTTATCGGCCACAACTGTTTACTGCTCGTACAACACGACTGAGTCAGCTGTTAAGATTGAGCCGTACTGTATTTTTGAATCTTATTCAGGCTAATGTTGGAGATGGGACAATAATAATGAACAATTGTCTTCAGGTATGTGATTTGAACTAGGTACTCACCTGAAGTTTCTTCTTTCATACAAAACGGTGATGACTGTTGATGCGGAACAAAGAATAAAAATATTAGTGTATATATATTTTATGTTATTAGTTAGGATCAGATTTAACGTAATTTGTTTTAATTATTATATTATAAATATGTAAGAATATTATATATCATGATTAGAAAATAAGAAAGGACCGGTTTCCTTTATTAGAAGATTGATACTTGGTGACTAAGTTTAGGGTCTACTTGTATGTGGCTATATAAGGAAAGAAGGCCCTTTATCTTACAATTTCGAAGTAAGTGGTCCAAAAGTATCACATATCAGGAAAATGGCCCTAATTATCACTGCGAAGCGCCAAATTATCCAAAAGTTGAAAATTCAGCCAATTACTTGGTGGGCCAGCCAACTGGGCCTGCAATTTTTTTTAGATAAACACATTTTTGCAATGCGTTAGTGACTTAACGCATCAAAATTTTACGTTTCCTTTCTTTAATTTGTAAACCAATCATATCAGTCTAGCTACTAAACGCAAGAAAAGTTTGCATTTTTGAATTTGGAATAAACCGCAACAAAATGTTGCGTTTCTGAGTGATAATAAGGGCCATCTTTCGGCGCCTGTGAGATTTTGGGCCTTTTCTCCCCAAATTGTGATACTAAGGGTCATTACCCCTATATAAGCTGATGTAATCTTTTGTTATAAGGGGAATTAATTGATTACTATTGAATTGAGAAATTGAGAATTGTTTCTCTCTTGTTATGGGTGGCGATCCTAACAAACCATTTTTTTTGTTGGGAAATCCTAGGGGTAGTGATTCTTCTTCGGTTGGATCACCTTAGGCATGGGTTTTCTGCGGTTAATTCACAATTATTTATCCTTTTATTGTGTTTTTAACCCTTTTTCCTGCATCAACTGTTATTCTTTCTAATATATATATTCTCCAACTGCAAATCAAATAAATTATGTCATATGTAGCCAAAAGGGGAAGCTAATAAGGTCTCTAACTGGAGACCTAGAGACCTGGACGATGAAGACTTTTAAAGATAATTTCTAGCTTTTCTTACATAAACTAACATATTTCCTTAACCCCCACCCTGAAGCATATAGTCTTAACGATGCCCAACTTGTTATGAAGACAGGTGATTGATGGTCCCATGTCTTAGTAAAAACATCAGCAAGTTGTTCTCCTCTCTTCGCATGACTAGTAGATACAGGGACAAGGAAATCTTCCATCTTCTCTCGAATAAAATGAGAATTTAAAACCAAATTCCAAAAAACAATTTATATAGCCATATCAACTGTTAAATGACGTATCAACCATATCCCTTAATTAGGTTATGAACTGGATCTAGATACCATGTGTTGTTTCTTACTTTTCTATCTAGATTTTTTTTGTCAAGTACTTTTCTAATTAGATTTATTCGAACGCTAGCACCATATCCTTAATTGAAATCTTAGCTGATGGAAGAGATCTTGCTCTTTTATTCTATTTTGGACTAAAGCTTTTAAGCTTATTAGTATCATTCTAGATAAATCTTGGGTGAGCGAGAATAAAACTCAGAAAAGTCCTCGGCCAGGCGCATCCATAATATGTTTCAATATTCTTTTTACTACATCCTAAATTACAGTGCTACATTTTTCAGGCCTTCGGATCTAACTTTGACAGATAGACCACCTGAACACATCCATGCTACGAAACATATTAACCATAACAATTTTTGAAGTAATTACAGTAAACAAAAACCTTGACACCTACATATATGTATTATTTACAGTAATTACTTCAGGCTGACAGAAAAATGGTGGTCTAACATAATTTTTATGGATGATTTTTATGTAAATGTTAACTAATGTTTAAGTAGCAGCATCTAAGAGAAATAGTTGTGATTAATGTGTTGATATAACATATCTAACATTAAAATAGATTATTAAGGAGTAGAAAAGAGTTGTGCAGGTTTAGGGTATTTATATTGGGTGGAAGAAGGACTTAATTGTTTGGTTTTGTTGTATGAGACAAATTACTTTTTACAGAATGAAGTGCTTGACTAATTCAAGCACAATTTAATTTGTTTAATTATTACTTATCGTCTTTTACATGGGAGACTAGTAAGTTTTAAATTTGTTCTCCTTGATCTTTTCATGTACCAAATGAAGCATTTGAGCGAGCAAAACGATCCAGTGATGAGTTCTATTCTAGTAGAGGTTCAGCACATGCTGACAGAAGGAAAATCTGACTTGCCTCTTAGTTTGTGTTTTGCTGCAATGAGAGAAGATGATATGCTGCTGCATAAGCTACTAAAGCAGGGGAAGGACCCAAATGAATTGGACAGCACAGGGCGTACACCTCTAGTGTGTAATTTTCTATATTTTAAAATGCACTCATGCATAATACACAAAAAAAGATAGATGTCTGTCTGTTTCAGAGGCCTAAAGGGATTTCTATTTTGTATGCCACAGCATATTGCAGCATCCAAAGGATCCATGGACTGTGTGTCGGTACTCCTAGATTATGGAGCAAATCCTAACAGCAAAGGTATGTTCTTACATGCCAAACGAATATATCCAGTTAAGGCGGCTTCAATTCATATTGTGAGTTGTAAACATATTTTTTTTGAAGGTCATTATTTTGCTTTAATTATTAATAATATATCCGATCATATTTATTTTATCTGTGTAAAAGGAGTCTAAAGGTAACTATAGGAAAATTCCTAAAGTTACTTACACAAAGCGATATAGTTTTGATGAATAGTTGTGAATACAGATTTTAGTCATATTGAAACAATATAGTCTCTTGCTCGTGGGATTTGTAATCCCAATTATTAAATCATCGTCATTGTTTGATTCCTCAAAATTTGTTTACATAATTGTAACACTTATGCACAAATAATATCAAATAAAAACTTTTGTCAAAAAAATATAAATTTAAAACTAAGAACATTTGGTAGTTATGTTTGTTGTCTTTTAAGAGAATGCAGGCTTTTGAGCAAGTAGCAACCATAATATTATCAAAGAAAAATGACAGATACTTATTTAACCCTCCCAGACAGAAAGATAATACATATCTAACCAACTATAGGGGATCTGGTAAAAAGGTGGTTATAAAGACATCCTTGGAAACTCCTCAATCATCTCTTTTGAAACTATTGTAACTCCATAATTTTTACAAGGAACAGAAATATCATATTCTAGAAAGCATTTTAATTATCATTGCAAACTTTTGTTGAAGAATTTTTGCAGAATTCTGAATGTACTTATTGTATCTGAGTTTTGGCATGTAATTAGGTTTTCCTCAATAACCAGGTCCTTGATGAAGATTTATTTTTTTTCTCACATATTAAATATTTTCTAATAAAATCACATGAGACGAATTAAGTGACAAAGTTATGTATTTTTGTTAAACTTTAGATACTTTCCTATAGTTACCTTTAGATACCCTGCAGTATACCCAATCTAATATACTTATACTTTTTCCTCTTTGTTTTAATTTTAATAGTGTAAAATTTTTAAACATTTTGTTTTTTACCAGTTTTTCAAAATTATTTTTCTAGGACATTTTTGATAGATTTGGAGGTTTCTGGGTGTGTTGATGTGTAGAATTGTCGACCATGACATGCCATCCATAGTAACTCCTTTACACCAATTATATTTACGAAATAATAATATAATAATTATGCAGATTCTGAAGGTAATGTTCCGCTCTGGGAATCAATATCAGGGGGACATGAAGCTGTGACAAAACTACTTGTTGACAATGG
This sequence comes from Apium graveolens, assembly GCF_009905375.1. Classification (NCBI taxonomy): domain Eukaryota; kingdom Viridiplantae; phylum Streptophyta; class Magnoliopsida; order Apiales; family Apiaceae; genus Apium; species Apium graveolens. Next base: position 62,465,554 of record NC_133652.1, read on the forward strand.
GGCGATCATATCTTCTGGTGATGTTGGCCAGTTTGCAAGCTTTGCCGTTAAACAAAATAACTTGGACTTGCTCAAGAAAATTATTCAGTATGGTGGAGATGTTACATTGTTGAACAGCACAGGGACTACAGCGCTTCACACCGCTATTTCTGACGAAAACACGGAAGTTGTTAAGTTCCTGCTGGAGCAAGGAGCAGATATTGACAAGGCAGATCAGCATGGATGGACTCCAAGGGCCATGGCTGAATACCAGGGGCATGAAGAGATTAAAGGTCTTTTTCAAGCTGAAGGGCAGGGCAGAAATAAATCTGTTGATGCACTTACTGGAATGGAGGATGTGCGTAATTTAACGAAGTATCAAAGTGAGCCTACACTTCCTCCTCCTTACGAGGATGTCACCTCATCAATGATAAGTGACCGTTGGAGGAGAAGGAGCAATAAATTTGATAATTCCCTGTTTGGAATCATCTCAGCTGCACAAAATCTCGGCAGAGGTTAGAAGTGCTTCTGTTTTTTTTTTAAATTATTATTATTGTAAACAATTGTTTCATGATGGTTTAAACAAGTGTTTCATGACGGTGCTTCTCTTCAGTAAAGTAAAATAAAATATGCCTAAAATCTTGATAGAAATATTTGTCTGAGTCAATTGTTTTGGGCCACTTTGATCGCATTTTTTGTTAAATTAACCATTATGATTGTATGGTTCCGAAAATCAGATCTCTTGGTAGACTATATTTATTTCCATACAAATATTATTTTTTCAATCATTCATGACAAATATGTTAGTGATTATATATCTGCTAAAAAAATATGTTTTAGATGTAAAAGTAACACAAATTTTTATGTGTTATGCGGGTGTTAAAATTGACAACTTTTCCCGGGTAACGTTTTGGAAAATTACTCCTTATAGCTGTGCGACTTTGGTCACTTTCCCAAGTTTGAACTTATTGGATGCTGACTTATTCATAGGTATTGTTTCAATCCATGAAAGTTGGAGTAGGAAATATTAAAGAGATCAACTGTTAGTGCATTTTGGGCAGGATTAACTAATTTACTTATATACATTTAATTTCATTTTAACAATGCAGCTGGGAAACAGCAAAAGCTATCTCCAGTACAATATGAAAGGCTTCCAGTTTTGAGCAATGAAATTGCAAGGGTCACAATTCACTGCCCAGATAAATACCAAACTAGTGCAGTGCTAGTTTTTCTTCCAGAGTCCATCGAAGAGCTACTTGAAGTTGGTTCCCAGAGATTTGGGTTCTCTCCTACAAAAGTTGGAACGAAAGACGGAGCACTCATCAGTGACATTAAGCTAATTAGAGACGGGGATCATCTCATGCTTTCTGGTGATTAGACTGAAAACATGTATTGCTAATCATGCTGATTCAAATGTCCGCTATTGGTGGAACGTGCTGTGAACAGTTACCAGTTATTCCTATAATTCCACAAGATTCAAAGACAAGCCGACAACTTTAGTCATGTAACTTGGTGAAAAGGTTTGGGGAAATGCCATCACGTGCATTTTCCCTAGCCTTTTCGAAGATGGTCCTAGCGGTTTCCGGTGCCAAGATCTTAAGTTTTCTATCGGCTTCAAGAGTTTAGATGTTGTATGAAGTTGATGAGTACAAAAAAAAGGTTGGCAGCTATATTGTATATTTATGAATTTACCATCCCGCCGTGAGTAATTATGAATATCTGCAATCAACAGGAGCCTCTTCCAGCTCCTGTTTCCTCCTCTTTTCTTGACAAGACTAGCATTCTAGTAAACTAATGTAATAATATACGGTAAATGAATTTCATTTTTTTAGAAAAGTTTATCGTCTAATCGAAAAATAAACAAATTATTCTCCGAAACTCAAATAACAAAATTTTAACGTTGAAAAACAGAAAGCATCCTTTGAATAACAAAACAAAAAAAAAAACTAGAAATATTAAAAAAAATTATTAATAAAAATGTAAAGAATAAAGATATGGACCCCGTATTCACAACAATTACACCAATCCAGATTCATACATTTTAGTGTTTAGCATGTGTGCATAGCATCTTACCATGAACACACAAACCTTTATCTTATTATTAAAACTATTGTGCACGTCACTACTATACTTCCTGACATCACATCCCCTTTAAATTAAACACATCCCCTTTGAATTAAACAAATCTTTCTCTTATTATTAAAACTACTCTCCACTTCACTGCTATACTTCCTGACATCACACCCCCTTTGAATTAAACCATGTAGAAAAATTACACCCAAGTAAAACCTGCGTCCTCCCAAGTTGCCTCGTGAACACTAAAAATTACACCCAAGTAAATCCTTTATCCTCCTAAGTTTTCTCGTGAACATTAAAACCCGTAATTTATGATAAACCATCGTATGATATTTTAAATACTCCTGCTATCTAGAGGTCTTAAATCAAAGCTACCATGTTCAGATACTTGAGGTTGAGGTAATTGTTGCTCTACCTTGTTGTTTTTCCCAGTAGGACACATGAAACACAAGAGTACACTCCAGAAGATTCAAGTAATGTTATCTTGTAGGCATCATGCCAATATTGGTTTTATTATTAGTCTTAACTGGTTTATTTATTTTCTAATAATTAGTTTGGACGTGGTCCTTTAGTTTTGAGTTTTTATAGGAGTCGTGGGGAATAATTTGCTAGTAGAGTAGTATTAGGACTTTCAGTTTTATCTTTCATGATTTGTAGCCATTAGTTGGCATAGCATTGTTTTATAGTCTCTGTAACTTCAGTTTGAATAAGATATGCACTCAGCGTATTAACGTGCAAGGTGTATGTAGTGTTATTTCCTTTCTTCATCCTCAGAAATACTTGTTGCAAATTGACACAATAATCTGGTATCAGAGCCAAGGTTACTTGGTGAATGCCAAAATATATGCCAAGGATGTCGACGGTGGAAACGGGAAAACTCAAGGAAGGAACTGTTAGCCTGAGCTACCCCATGCTGACGAGGGGTAACTATACAACTTGGGCTATGAAGATGAAAGTTTATATGCAAGCCCACGGAGTCTGGGAAGCAGTGGAACTAACAGACAAACTCGAGGATAGGACAGATAAGATAGCCTTGGCCGCCATCTACCAGGGTATACCGGAAGATATACTCCTATCACTCGCTGAAAAGAATATCGCGAAGGAAGCCTAGGAGGTCATAAAAACTACATGTCAAGGTGCTGAGCGTGTGAAAATAGCTAGAGTTCAGTCTCTTAAATCTGAGTTCGAGGCAATGACCATGAAAGACTCTGAATCCCTTGATGATTTCTACATGAAGCTGAGTGGACTGGTAACCAATATACGCACTTTGGGAGAAAACATCTCCGAGTCTTACATTGTGAAGAAACTTTTACGTGCAGTACCTATAAAGTTTCTACAAATTGTATCGACTATAGAGCAATTCAGGAACCTAGAAGTGATGACTGTTGAAGAGGCGATAGGATCGCTAAAAGTTCATGAAGAAAGACTTAGAGGGCCCAACGAAGGTAATGGTAGCCAATTATTGCTCACAGAGGAGGAATTGGCAAAATGCGAGAAAAATGAAGGAAAATTGTTGTTGACCAGAGAAGAATGGTTAAAGAGGACAAACAGAGGTACAACTAATGGTTTTCAAGGGTATAAGAATCGAGGAAACGCTGATGATCGAGGAAAAGACATAGTCCGTGGCGTTCGTGATAAGAGCAGGATTAGATGTTTTAATTGCAACAATTATGGGCATTTTGCGATCAAGTGTCGAAAACCAAAATGGGAAATAAAGAAGGAAGCAAACTTTGTACAAATCCCTGATGATGAACCTGCATTACTTTTACTCGAAAAAGAAAAACAAAATGATGTTACAATGTTGATTAACGAGGAGAAAGTAACGCCTAAGCTAACCAGTGTCAGCAATGGCAAATCTTTTGAGTCAAATTTGTGGTATTTGGATAACGGTGCTTCGAATCACATGACAGGGCAACATACAAAGTTCAATGTGCTGGACGAAAATGTATCTGGGCAGGTCAAATTTGGTGATGGATCTTTAGTCCACATAAAGGGAAAATGCACCATTGTTTTGAGCTGTAAAAACGGGGAGGAGAGAATATTGAAGGATGTGTACTACATTCCCTCATTGTGCAGCAACATTATCAGTTTGGGACAATTATCTGAGTAAGGTGACAAGGTAATTATATGTGGAGATTTTATATGGATTCGTGACTGTCAGGGAAGGCTAATATTAAAGGTAAAGAAGTTGATAAACAGGCTATACAAAATCATTCTTGAAACCAGCGATACCAGGTGCCTTCTAACGCATAGTGAAGAAAAAAAAATTGGTTGTGGCACAAGCGATTCGACCACGTCAATTTTAAGGCAATTGAATTAATGTCTACAAAGCAAATGGTTCAAGGTTTTCCCAAGATCAACCAGCCAAAAGATGTATGCTCAGGGTGTTTGATGGCAAAACAAACACAAAAATCTTTTCCATCTCAAACTACTTACAGTGCCAAGAAAGCATTGAAATTGGTGCACGGAGATCTCTGTGGTCCTATATCACCAAGTACGGCTAGAGGAAACAAGTATGTATTTCTTTTAGTAGATGATTATAGTCGTATAATGTGAGCATATTTGTTGAAAACAAAGGATGAAACCTTTGAGTCTTTCAAAAAATTCCGCATGTTAGTTGAGAATCAAGACAGAAAGATCAAGACTTTTAGAACTGATCGTGGAGGGGAATTCATGTCCAAGGAATTCATAGCTTACTGCAAGGAGACTGGAATAAATCGACATTTCACAGCCCGTATTCACCACAACAAAACAGGGTTGTTGAACGTCGAAACAGGACAATGGTAAAAATGGCTCGAAGTTTTTTAAAGGAGAAAAATATGCCAGGATATTTTTGGGGTGAAGCAATAAGACATTCTATCTACATTCTAAATCGACTCCCTACACGAGCCATCTCAGGAGTCACACCTTATGAAGCTTGGTGCGGAGAAAAGCCTCAAGTCGGACACATACATGTGTTTGGATGCATTGCCTACATGAAAGTACCTGGTACAAATGTAAGAAAGTTGGATGACAGAAGCAAAATTATGGTGAATCTAGGCAAGGAACCTGGCACGAAGGCATTCAGATTATTCGATCCTGAAAATGGAAAAATCTTTGTGAGTCGAGATGTGATTTTTGATGAAGGAAAGGCCTGGACGTGGTCTCAAGAGAAAGGCATGACAGATGATTGCTAAAAAATGTTCAATGTGGGTAATCATTTAGAAAAAGAGCCAAGTGATGAAAATGACTAGGGAAGCAATTTTTCTCAAGAAAATAATGATAGTGATGAAGGCATAGACTCGAGTGCTGATTCAGGGTCACCATCTGTACAAAATTCAGATGTTTCGAACATGCACACAAGCTCGGGATCTGTTACACAAAGCTCAGACACAGAGAATGATAGTGAGCCTCGATGTTACAAGACCCTCCAAGACATCTATGCAAACACGGATGTGATAGAGTTGGAAGATGATGGACTTCTGCTTATGGGAGTTGACGAGCAGTATCTTATAAGCTGGCAGTGCAAAGCAAGGAATGGAGAAAATCCATGAGCCAGGAAATGGAAGCTATTGAAAAAATAACACATGGAAATTGGCTGAATTACCACCAGGGAGGAAGGCGATAGACTTAAAATGGATTTACAAATTAAAAAAGGATGCTAATGGGAAAATACTAAAACACAAGGCAAGAATTGTAGAAAAGGGCTATGTGCAGAAACAAGGCATCGACTTGAAGAAATATTTGCTCCAGTCACTAGAATCGAGACTATACGCTTACTACTTGCTCTGGCGGCTAAAAAAGGTTGGGAGGTGCATCATCTTGATGTGAAGACAACATAAGGCCTTTATGGGCTTCGCCAGGCGCCTCGCGCTTGGTATTCTAAACTAAACAAATGTCTGGTTGAAATTGATTTTGAAAGATGCCCTTATGAAAATGCTGTCAACTCCAAGAAGGTAGAAAATGAAGTACTGATCATAGAAGTCTATGTTGACGACATTCTGGTGACCGGCTCAAGAACAACAATGATTAATGACTTCAAGGAACAAATGAGCAAAAGTTTTGATATGTCAGATTTGGGAAAACTTGCATATTACCCAGGGGTTGAGGTCGAACAGGGAAATGGTTATATAGAGTTAAGCAGACTGGTTATGCTAAGAAAATTCTTGAAAAGGCGGGTATGGCAGACTGTAATCCCACCAAGTTTCCGATGGATCCAAAGGAGTTAATTCACAAAGATGAAGAAGGGGTGTCAGTGAATCCCACTGATTTTAAAAGTGTTATTGGAGGGCTTCGTTATTTAGTACATACGAGACCAGACATCGCTTATTCTGTGGGAATAATAAGCAGATTCATGGAGAGGCCTACTGTAATGCATCAAAATGCAGCGAAAAAAATCCTCCGTTACATAAAAGGTACACTGAATCTTGGTCTAATTTACTCAAAGAACAACAACAATAATATGTTGACAGGGTATTCAGATAGTGATTTGGCGGCCAATGTTGAAGAAAGGAAAAGTACCGGAGGTATGACATTCTATTTGAATGAAAGTCTTATTACGTGGGTTTATCAGAAGCAGAGGTGTGTTGCTCTTTCTTCCTGTGAGGCTGAGTTTATGGCTGCAACAGCGGCAGCATGTCAAGCCATTTGGTTAAAGAATTTGCTGGTTCAGATAACGGGGGAGCATATTGGTTTAGTAGTCCTCTATATTGATAACAAGTCAGCGATAGATTTGGCCAAAAATCCTGTTTTCCATGATCACAGCAAACATATTGATATTCGCTATCATTTCATTCGTGAGTGCGTTGAAAAAGGTGAAATCATTGTGAAAAGTGTTAGTACTGATAAGCAGAAAGTTGATGTTCTTACTAAGGCGCTCACAACAGTCAAGTTTGAGAAGATGAGGCAGCTGTTAGGAGTCCGGAATGTGAATAAACAAGTCTAGACTACGAGGGAGAATGTTGGTTTTATTATTAGTCTTAACTGGTTTATTTATTTTCTAATAATTAGTTTGGATGTGGTCCTTTAGTCTTTGAGTTTTTATAGGAGTCGTGGGGAATGATTTGCTAGTAGAGTAGTATTAGGACTTTCAGTTTTATCTTTCCTGATTTGTAGCCATTAGTTGGCATAGCATTATTTTATAGTCTCTGTAACTTCAGTTTGAATAAGATATGCACTCAGAGTATTAACGTGCAAGGTGTATGTAGTGTTTTTTTCCTTTCTTCATCCTCAAAAATACTTGTTGCAAATTGACACAATAGCCCTAATTTCTCAAGTGTTTTATAGGGACCAAAGTATTTAGCAATCAGCTTTAAGATGGTTGCAACGACCTTCCTGTAAGGTTTCCGGTTGAGATACACCTTATCCACTTTCTGATATATAATTTTAATACTACAACAATCGGCTTCCTGATTACAAACTCATACCGCCCCGCGAACCAATGCCTAAGACATTGGTGCAAACTCAGGTGGACCCTTTCAGTGCTGCATCGGACTGGGATAGTATGCTTTACTCCAATTCAGTCTCGAACCAGAAAATTAAACATAATTTACCTACTTTTACTATGAAAGAGGTTGTCCTTGTCACTAACAATGGTTTCTAGTAAGCTAATGGAATGGGGAAGATCTATGAAAATGGCTCCCATCCATCGCAACCCAAAAAATATCATTACAATGTAACTCTTCTAAAACCATAGAAATATCCCTCTAGGGTTTCATGAAGAATTTATAAGAGTCAAACAACCCTGGCTGTTATGAGTCCGCGAAAAGGATCATATCACATGTATGTAAACATGAAAATCTCCTTAATTTCCCTGGTCTTTCCTAGGAACCTGCCCTTGAACCTGCTATGGTGATTTATTAAGAGATCACCAACTCTCCTTTAATATTTAATTAAAAGAAAACTGAATGCCCTTTTATTCCATATGTTCTTTCCTTTAAATAGGATTAAAAATTATTATACCTAATGTACACCTCAAGAAATAAAGATATTACCTAATATATAAATATACTAATTCCTAAATAATAGGAATTAAAGATTTTAAAGATATTACTTTCTAACGTCTAGCTAAGAAATCTAGAGTTATCTTCTTTTGTATGTCTTGCCAATAAAAGCATCCACACCATTACTCCCCTCCTGGACTAAAAGCTTGTCCTCAAGCTTAAAATCTGGATAAGACTCTTGGAACTCAAGCGAAGGAATCCAGGTTGTTTCAGTTAATGGAAGGCCTACCCATGCCACTAGTAGTTCGACAACACCCCGGTTCACCCTAGAACGAACAATTGATTCAGGTTGAAGAATGACTTTCCCGTCTTGAAGAAGTCGTAAAGTTGGCACACTAGACGGATGAACACCTCTAAATTCCTTAAGCAATGAAACATGAAAAATATCATGAATTTTGTTACCTTCTGGAAGTTCCAACCTATATGCTACCTCACCAATGCGTTGCAAAATCTTGAAGGGTTCAAAGAACTTGGGAGCTAGTTTCTGACTTGTACGTTTACCCAAAGATCGTTGGCGATATGGCTGCAGTTTCGACCAAACTAATTATCCAGGCTCAAATGATACTTCGCGATGATGTTTATCAAATACTTGCTTCATTCTGAGTTATGCTTGTTGTAGACGGAGATGAACATCAGCTAGTAGAGCATTTATTTCTTGTAGAGAACGATCAACTTCTTCCACCCGAGTAGAACTAGGTTCATAAGACAACAAACGTGGAGGACCACGACCATAAACAACTCGGAAAGGTGTCATGCCTAGAGAAGAATGGTATGCAGTATTATAACAATATTCATCCCCAGGAAGATGATCAATCCACTTTTGTGGCTGATCTCCAACAAAGCAAGGAAGATACACCTCAATTTTCTGATTTACCACTTCAGTTTGTCCATCCGATTGAGGATGATAAGCTGAAGAAAGGGATAAGGTTGTACCGCTTAATTTGAAAAATTCTCGCCAGAATGTGCTTGTGAAAATAGGGTCCCTATCACTAACAATAGATTTGGGTAGCCCATATAAACGAAATATCTGAGTAAAGAAAATATGAGCAACAGAAGTGGCACTATATGGATGTGAAAGAGGAATAAAATGCGCATACTTGGAAAAACGATCTACCATAAGAACTGATTTTCCTCTTACTTTAGGTAGTCCATCAATAAAATCCATGGAAATGTCTGCCCAAATCTGCACAGGAATAGCAAGAGGTTGTAGAAGACCGACCGGATGAAGATTTTCCCACTTGTTTTGCTGGCACACGGAATAATTTTGGATGTATTCCCTGACACTGGCTTTCATTCCAAGCCAATAAAAATTAACTTGAACACGATATAAGGGTTTTTGAATTCCTTCGTGTGTGGAGTTATGAATGGAAGATATGATGTTTGGAATCAATGATGAATTAGTTAGAAGGTATACACGACCTTTAAATGTCATCAACCCATTGGTAAAAGCCCAATTCGAATTTATTATTCCTGATTGACTTTTTTGCACAAGTGTTGACATATCTGCTGATTCCACTACCTCATGTCGAACATTATCCAATAAGTCAAAATATGGAGTTGAAATACCACAAAGTAGCATAGAGTCTTCATCACGCCTTGACAATACATCTGCTGCCTGATTTAAGGATCCCGCCTTGTAATAAACTTGAAAATCAAACCCCAGTAATTTACTAACCCAATGTTGTTGTGGAGGAGTTACAAGTCGTTGTCTAGTAGATACTTTAGGCTATAATGATAATTTTTAATGACAAATGATCTGCCCCACAAATAAGGTCTTTAGTGTTGAACTGCTCTAGCTAATCCAATTAATTCCCGTTCATAAGCTGGAAATTTTAGATGTCGGTCAGCTAACTTTTGACTAAAGAAAGCGATGGGTGTCCTTGCTATTGTAAAACAGCACCAATCCCCATGCCAGAAGCATAACATTCGATGATGAACTCAACATCAAAGTTAGGTAATTGTAAAATAAGAGTTATAGACAAAGCATTCTGTAACTCCACAAAAGCTGTTTCCGCGGCACTGTTCCACTGAAAAGCATTCTTCCGTAACAGATTTGTTAGCGGAGTAGCTATAAATCTATAGTTTTGTATAAATTTACGGTAATATCCTGTCAAACCAAGAAAGCTACGTAAGGCCTTTGCTGATTGAGGCTTAGACCATTCTTGTATTGCTTGAATTTTGGAACTATCTACTGCGACACCATCGCCAGTGATAACATGGCCCAAGTAAGTAACCTGCTTCTCACCAAAAGAGCATTTAAACTGTTTGAGAAATAGTGTATATTGTCGGAGTAATCCAAACATAATCCTTAGATGCTGAATGTGTTCCACCCAAGTCTTACTGTACACCAAAATATCATCAAAGAATATTAAAACAAATTTACGAAGGTAAAAATGAAATACCTTGTTCATTAAAGACTAAAGGTAGATGGTGCGTTTCTGAGGCCAAACGACATGACTAAGAACTCAAAGTGACCGTGGTGAGTGCGGAAAGAAGTCTTTTCAATATTTTGAGGATCCATTCTAACTTGAAAGTATCCTAACTTGAGATCTAATTTCATGAAATATCGAGCACTATAAATCTCATCTATTAACTCTTCTACAACCGGAATAGGAAAATTATCCTTAATAATTCGTTGATTCAGCTCTCTGTAATGTACACAGAATCTCCATGTACCATCATGTTTTGCAACTAACAAGACGGAGGAAGAAAAAGGAGAACGACTAGGCCGAATGATCCCTTAGTTTAACATTTCGTCACATTGTCTTTCAATCTCTTTTTTTGCAGGTCTGGATATCGATATGGTCGTACTATAACCGGATCAGAATTATTTGACAAGATGATTCTGTGATCACAAGCTCGAGGTGGAGGGAGCCCTTTAGGTTCTTGAAATATATCAGAAAAATCAGCTATCAGTCTTTCCATGTCCATTGTGTGTGTTGTTTCATCTTTCAATATATGAACATGTGGATGTTTTATCTCCGCTAAAACTCCCTTCCAGGTGACCTTCTTATCATTCAAATAAATTGTCATCTTCAGAGAGTTAAAATCCCATAAGATTTGGCCTAAAGTGCTAAGCCATTTAACCACAAGAACTACATCAAATCCAACCAAGGATAATACAAATAATTAGTAATGAATGATTCAGAATCAACCTGTATGTGCACATTCTTACATATACCAGGACTACGTATCTTCTCACCATTTGCTACGTCAACTTGTAATCTCTGCTTGAACTCCATCGAAAATTTCAATTGGAGGGCAGCCATTTCATTTATAAAATTATGTGTACTTCCTGAATTGACAAGGATCAATACCAGTTTCCCATTTGTCCACGCTTATAGTTGCATAGCCTTAGAATTCCTTATACCGGTAATTACATTAAGTGAAATTTCAGGTTCAAACATATGAGATTCTTCTCCATCATCATCGCGATCATCAACTAAAAGGCAAAAAATTCTCTTACATTTATGGCCTGCTGAATAGAGTTCGTCGCAGTTATAACATTATCCTTTTGCCCTTCGTTTTGACATCTCAGCCTTAGACAAACGCCGGATGGGAGGTACAATACTGCTGCCCACACTAGATACTGATTTTAAATTGTTGCTTACTAGCGGCTTCAAGTTAATGCTAGTTTGTGACTTTTGCTCATGATTGGTTGTAGTAGGTATTGATGTTCCGAGGGAATTTGGGCTTGACCATGTTGTTTGAGGTCATTAAGTGTTGATACTTCTATGATTAAGTTGCATTTTTCTTTCAAATGCTCTGGCCAAATTTATGGCTGTTACCAGATTTGGAGTATTCTGCATCTCTACATCTACTCTGAGAGTCTCTACTAACCCTGCAGTGAACATATCAACTTGCTGGTTTGATCAGACAGTCGTTGCTCTAGTAAGAAGATTCTGAAATTGCCTTTGATACTTTTCCATGGTACCTGTTTGTTTAAGGTTGATGAGTTCACCTAATGGATTATTTGTTAGTGGAGGACCAAACCTGAGGAGAGAATATGATTTGAATTGAACCCAATTAATCCATGGCTCCTCTTATTTCAATATGTAATACCATAGTTGTGCTTCTTCGGTCATATGAAACACGAGTAATCCCACCTTGTCTCGTTCATCTGTTCGTTGGTTGGAAAAGAATTGTTCACATCGGTATAACCATCCTAGAGGATATCCTATTCTATCATATGATGGAAATTCTAGTCTACTATATTTAGGTATAAATGACGCTCCTGTAGATGTTTGGTGAGAGTTAGAAGATATTTTTGGTGGCTTGTGTTGCTTTTCATCTCTTCAGACCCCTTTTCCTTTGTGGAAAAGTGTAACCCCATTAAACGTCTCAGTTCTCGCACGTCATCCTTGATTTCACGCATCTCCTTATTATTTTCTGTGAGTTTGTGCTCTAAATCATAAACCCTGGTTGTCAGCTACTTAAAGTCACCCATGACGGTAGGCTCTGATACCAAGATGTTATGAGTCCGAGAAAAGGACCTCGTCACAGGTCTTTGAACATGAAAATCTCCTTGATTTCCCTGGTCTATCCTATTCTTCGAGGAACCTACCCTTGAACCTGCTATGGTGATTTGTTAAGAGATCACCAACTCAACTTTAATATTTAATTGAGAGAAAGCTGAATGCCCTTTTATTTCATATGTTCCTTCCTTTAAATATCAGATTACAAATTATTATATCTAACGTACTCCTCAAGAAATAAAGATATTACCTAATATATAAATAGGCAATTGTTTAAATAGAAATAATTCTTAAAAATGAAAATTATACATAACTTTTAAAACTTACATTATACTTCCTTTATTTTTAAAACTTATATTATGCCCCCTAATTCACACACTAATTTTCCTAATTTTACATTTTAGCCCCTACTTCAGTAATGACGTCATCGCCACATCGACACTGGGATCTACTGTCATGTCGTCGATATGTCATCAGTGGGACCCACCGCCAAGGCATCTCCAAAAAAATCACTAGCAAAAATTGAAAATCATTACCAGAAAATTAAAATCACCATATCTGAAAATCAAAAAATCACCCCACATATTCCGGTCATCACTTCCGATCATATTTTTCGACCACCCATAAATCACTAAAAGATTATTAACCACAGCCTATAACTATCACCACCCCAACAATGTCAACTATAATAACTACCACACACAACCATCGAAATTTCAACAAAAGCACTATATGCATATGTTCACAATCACAAGATCTAATGTGCATATGTTTTAAATTATTTTTTAAAAAAAATCATCCGAATTTCAGATCTGAAATGAATCATGAGGATGATTGAGAAGGAAAAAGTAAAAAATAAATAAAGTTGTGTAAAGATGAAGAGATAAGTGCGTCAATTGTTTAACAACAATAATACGACAATGGCGACTTTAGGGATGAGGGCGGTAGAAGAGGACGTGGTGGGGCTGTGTCATGGCGGCATGGGTGGATGAGATGAAGGTTGCGTTTGTTGGTGGAGGGGGGGGGGGAGAGAGAGAGAGAGAGAGAGAGAGAGAGAGAGAGAGAGTATGGCGGTGCTGCTGGGGAGGAATCTGCGGGATGAAATAAAAGAGATAGCCCCTATGCTAAATTTTGAATAATAGAAAGCCAAACGAATGAAAACTTCTTTCAAGAGTAAAACCGAATCCTCAATTCTTGAATCATATCATCTACTTTATGTTGATCTCTTTGGTCCAATGAATGTTATATCAATTGCCAAGAAGAGGTATGCACTCTTAATTGTTGATGAATATACAAGATACACATGGGTGTATTTTCTGCACACTAAGGATGAATCTCCATCCATTTTTCTTGATCATGTGAGGGAGCTGAAGAAAGGATCAACATACAAAGTGAAGATCATTATAAGTGATAATGGAACAGAATTCAAGAATAGCTCTATGGAAGAGTTCTGCAAACTCAAGGGAATAAAACAAGATTTTTCTGCTCCTGGAACTCCACAACAAAATGAAGTTGTTGAAAGAAAGAATAGAACTCTGATAGAAGCTGCAAGAACCATGCTAGAGGAAGCAAGAACCATACCGTTGACTGTTTCCTTGTCACTTTCAGAAGCACTACTAACATGGGCTTTGTCCACTTTCCTAAATATTTCCTAATAGAAATATTCCATTATTTTTTTCATTGTGGCTCTGTGGCCCCTATACTATTATAATGCAACTCTTCTAAAACCCGTCTTATTTAGTACCCATCACCTCCAATAACCCATCCTCTAAACAGCAACCACTGCCTCATATAATACTACTCTTGAGGTCACTTCAAAATTAGATTTTGTAACTGTGTCCCCTTCATTATTCTTTACCTATCTGCACCATCTATTCTGGCACCACGAGAATGATCTCTACACAAGAATTAGAGACCTCTAAAGTTGACATAAATGCAGTATCCAAGTCTGACAATTGCACTTGAAATCACCTAATCATGATAGCCTTTGCACGCCTAGTATTAAAATTAATTTCCAGTATATCAACTACCTGAGCCCCGATAGTAATTTCAGAATCTTCTCACTTCCAACTGAAATTAGGGTCTATATCTGTGCTTATAACAAGTATGGTATTAGAGCATCTCCAACAGTTTCTTAGTTCATTCCCTAAATTTAATATAAAATATTGGACCTTAGTAACTTAAGACATCAATAGCTATTCCCAACTCCAACAATATTCCCTATATTCATTCCTTATACAATATTTAATCATTAAAAAGTAACATTATTACATAAAATGAAGAAAGAGAAAGTGTTTGTTTTAAATATATATTATAAAATAAAAGTTAGAAGAGGAGAGAGGTTAGCTAAAGATAAGGAAGGGGAAGAAGATCTCAGTGGATCTTAGTGATTTAAGGAATCACTAGGATACTGTTGGAGTAATTTTTTTCTTCATATTCCTTATATTAGACTTTAAGACTCCAAATAGCTAAGCTGTTGGAGTTGCATTTAGGAAGATTAATTACTAGAGGCGATTGACGTGATCTGCAACTCCATATAATATTAAATTCAAGGTGCTTTTCCCATTTATGAGAATTTTGAACTTTCTAAATGATAATAATAAATCACTTTTTATTGCTAGCATAGTCTAAAGTCTAAACATGGGAACTTATAAGATACTTATATAATAAAATTAGCAATACAATAGAGTGTCCTAATACCAAAAGCAATCATCGGAGACAAAAAAGAACACTATTCTATATAACAATTGACAACAAGTAACCAATGTGTTATGGCAATATCTATACAGTTTGAGAACTATTTAAACCCTCCGATCAAACTGTCAATAAAAAACTTCAATGGATCTTCCCAATCATGCAGAATCAATCTGAACTGAAACTGAGTAGTTCATAAATATATCTACCATCCTATTTGGAAGAAAAAATGGTCGAAATAAATTTTGGTGTGCTCTTATCCCACCATGTCCAAAGTTGCCGCTAAGCTAACTGGATAAGACCTGCAAATTCTTATTCTTGCAGTGGATAAATCTTTGGCTGGGTTGTCGGATTGAATATTTTTTTTGTAATTACTATTGCTTTCTGGGTAGATATTGCATCATCGCTTTCAGCAAATAGCGAAAGGCCCTGGAAAAATCAAGTCTTAAAATGTTACTAGAGAAAGGACCAGGATATTGTAGTTAAGAATTTAGTTCAAGTGACTCGGAATACCTTGGGTGATTTGTCTTCGTATGAAATTGATGAATGCTGTATTACTTTTGAACCAATATCCTATCCACCAAGAATATACTTATAAAATTTCAGAAGAGAGAGAACAATACAAGAGAATTTGTAATTTTCATGCCCAAGTATCATTATAATTATTACGCAACAATATATAGAAAAAAGTTATAATCAGATGCAATATTATTTTTCCGGATAAAAAATAATCATACTTATTGTAGCCAAGATCCTTCTAACTATCAGCAGAATATACAAGTATCACAGAATGTATGTTAACTGTAGTGAACTCAATCACAATGCAAAGAGATTATTAATCAACTATCTTCAGTAAAAATCTTCTAGGAGATATTTAGCAAGTCCAAAAGACGAAGAACAATAATGCGCAAAAGCTTGGTGAATATACCATTACAAACTTGTTTCATATAGGAAACAAGTCATCCTTCAGCAATCTGAATATATCTCTTCAACTTATAGTCACAAGGATAGCTATTGTATTAACTGTCTCACAGTGAAACGTGGATCAGAGGATCAACCTCGACAGCAGAATATAAATAACCTAATAACTTATGAAGAGACACAGACAAGCATGCATCAAACAAAGTAACCTAGTTGGTAAACTAGGCTAGTAGTCAGTGGACTGAGTCTAGCTCGAGTTTGGCAGACCACTACAGATCTGAGTCATACAAAGTGCATAAGCTAGGGTGCCTTTAGAGTGAATTGTAAGGATTTAATTTTTGAACACAAACTGCCATTAGTTGGATCCTTCAAGCAGTGTAATAAGGACAAATGTGAGACAACAAGTGAATAAATGCACAAAATAGAAAGAGTTAATTTTAATAAAGTACAAATAACCAAAAAAAGTAAATAGTTGATGACCCTAATGCTTACACTAAGAGGTCCAGGAATGAACTCGCTGACCGATGTCTATGAAGAGCTGGAAGGGTATGTATGTTGTTTTCATTATCATCTTTATTGTGTATTTACTTGACTTATTTGTAGATCTGTACTTACAGATTCTCCTTTTTCCTTGTATTTGACTTACATATCTTCCCTGATTTTTATTTATATTTTGGCAGTATTTGTCCGACATCATGCATATTCTTGAAGAATATAGAGCTGATGAGAGTAAGAGCTTTCCTTCGAAGGTCGAGGAGGAGCAAGACTTACTGAAGGGTGAAAAGAAGAAACTAAAAGAATGATTTAAGTGAGGCTAAAGGCCGTATCGTCGAGCTTTCGAAGGCGAGTTCTGGTTACCGGACCAAGGTATGTTGTTGTTTGAGTTGTCTTTTAACAATTAACATATACTTTTAGATTGTCTTCCCTTATGCTTTAAAATATACTTTTAAGTATATATATATATATATTTATTTTATAGATGCATATTTTGCTTTGTTAAATACAGATAAGTGAGCTAGAGCTATCAAATGACCGTCTTAAGAAGGAATTAAAAGATATAAGGTCTCGGGTGAAGAAAGTGGATGCCTCGTTGGTCAAAGAGATAAAGAGGCGCGAGGCTCTAGAGACTGAAGTTACCGCCCTTCGTGAAAAGAATGAATCTTTGGAAACAGAAAACTTGAACTTGAAATTAGAAGTAGAGAAGGGGGTCGAGGAGATAGCTGGGGCCCTCGGTGATGGATATGGGCGTTGTGTTAAAAGGATGAAGGCTGCTGGATTTGACGTGTCTGGTCATGGATTTGCGGAATACCTCCGAGATTATCCTGATGAGCATAAAGAGGACGACGCCGCTGGTGTACCTGTCGACCCTTGAAGGCGAGGGATGCCTCGTTAATGATGTAACTTCTGGATATTGATTTAATTTGGTTGAACATTCTATGGTTATATTTTGGTGGAAATACTCTGGTCTTCTCTTCTAAAGATGATGACCTTCTATCTTGCTGCTGTGAGTGTGTTTTGATTTTCTAATGACTTCTTAATTAATGTTAACGGCTTAACTTTTCCCGCATAATTATTTTGTTATATAAATGTCATTACTTTGTTTTTGTATCTTGAAAAACTTTTTCAGTTTTTATGTGACCTTTGTTGCTCGTCTTTGATTTGGTATTTGAATTTCATAACTTGGTGTATGCATTTCGTTATTTTTTACAATATGTATCGATTTTTTTTGATATTTTGTAAAAATAGCTGGTTATGTAATAATATCGTGATTAATCACTATCCACTTTTTCGTTCCTTTTTAGGCTAAGATGCCTCTTTTCCTTCTTTTTATTACCATGTCGTTCTTTGGTGACATATGATGTTTTGATTTGCTGGTCCCTGTTATTTTCAGACTTAAAATTTACTCATAAGCAACATTTTTCATTGATAAATAGCAAATGGAAGATTTTTGTTTTTACGGGAATCTCATATCAATCCCTTTTCGTTAAAACTAATTTTTATAGTCTAAATTGAATTTCTTGTTTTCATTCCCACAACTTAAATAACTTAACTACTGAAAATATTTCTTCAAAGGGATAGCATTCCAAGCATTCTTGATTGGTGTCCCCTCAAGTGTCGACAGACGATAGGTTCCTGGCGCAACGACCCCCATTACTTGATAAGGTCCTTCCCATGGGGCCTTAAACTTTCCCGTGATGGTGGGCTGTGAAGCTGCCGACTCTCGAAGAACTAGATCCCCAACCAGAAACTGCTTAACCTTTACTTTTTTATTGAAATAAGCTGTTGTGCGTGCTTGCTGCTGAAGGACTCTCATTGTTGCCTCGTCCCTAATTTATTCCATAAGAACATTGTGAAGTTAGATTCCTTCTTGTGAGGCTTCAGAATCAAAATACTCGACCCTTGGTGAGTTGAGGGACACTTCAACAGGTGAAACTGCTTCCAAGTCAAAAGCCATTTTAAAAGGGGATATGCCCGTTGCACTCCTAGGGGTCGTTCTATAGGACCAGAGAACATTGGGCAGCTCATCGACCCATGGCCTTGGCAGTTCAGCGACCCTTTTCTTGAGACCCTGTAAAATTATCCGATTAGACACTTCAACCTGCCCGTTAGCCTGGGGATATGCCACCGAAGATTTTACGTGCTTGATCTTAAGTTGTGAAAGTGTTTCGATAAACTTTTCTCCTACAAATTGGGTTCCATTATCAGTGACCACGACTCTTGGTACCCCAAACCTGAATATGATGTACTCCATCAGAAATTCGATCATCTCCTTCTCTCGAATCTTTGCCAGGGGTCGGGATTCTATCCACTTTGTTGCATAGTCAACAGCCACGACGATGTACTGAACTTGATTTTTGGATTTTAGGAAGGGACCCATGATGTCTATACCCCATTGATAGAAGGGACAAGGGTTGATGACTGGGATCATTTCCACCGAGGGCTGATGGGATACCGCTCCATATTTTTGACATGATTTACATTTTTGCACAAAATCTTCACAGTCTCTTTGCATCGTGCGCCAAAACAAACCCTGTCGCACTATTTTAAAAGCTAAGTTCTTTCCACCCAAATGATCGCCGCAAATTCCTGTATGGACTTCTACTATCGAGGTGTGGGACTCTTCTGGTCCCAAGCATCGGAGTAGTGAATCCACAAGACCCCGTCGATATAATTTGTTTTCTAGCACATAATAATTCTTTGCCTTGTATGATATGGCTCTAGCTTCACCCTTATCTTGTGGAAACTTGTTCTGTAAGATGTGCACCAAAATAGGTTGACGCCAATCTACAACGGAGGAGATCTCATTAACTTTTAGCATGTCGGGGTGCGGAGTATCCATATTAACAGAGGGAACACTTCGCTCCTCGACATAAATTGCCTCTGACATTGATACGAAGGATGATGCTAATTTGGACAAGGCGTCGGCCCATTGATTGTCTTTCCTGCAAATGTTCTTGATTGTCCATGATGAAATTTTCTCCAGCAGGGACATGGCCAGATTTAAATATGTCGACATTCGAGCATCGTGTGCCTTGAATTCACCTTGTAACTGTTTAGCGACAAGCTAAGAATCGCCAAATATTTCTAAAACTTCCATTTCCAACTCGATCACTAGGCATAGCCCTGCTAACAAAGCTTCGTACTCAGCAACATTGTTTGTTACCGGAAATGAGGATTTTAAAACTTGTTGTATTTTGAAGCCTTCTGGACAGATTAAAATCACACCTGCACCCCCTGATGAAGATGTTGAGGATCCATCCACGTAAAGAGTCCAATTTTCTGTGGGAATGATGTTTCCTCAATTATAGGATTGTCAAATTTATATTCTACAACAAAGTATGATAGGATTTGGTACTTCATTGCACTCTGGGGTAGATATTCAATGTGAAATTGGCTAAGTTCCACCGTCCAAGCGGTGAGACGCCCTGTTATATCCGGTTTGTGCAAGATGCGCTTCAAGGGTTGATCAGTCATAACTTTAATACGACGGCCTTGGAAATAGTGACGGAGCTTCCTGCTTGCTATAATAAGGGCATAAACTAGTTTCTCCACATGTGGATAACGAGTTTCTGCATCTTTCAGAGTATGGCTGGCATAGTAAATTGGGGCTTCACGACCCTCGACATCCTTGAACAAAACAGAAGCTACCGACCCGTCGGAGGCTGATATGTATACTTTCAGAGCTTCACGAGGTAGTGCTCTTGCTAAACCGGTGGGCTTTTCAGAAAAGTTTTCAGCGTTTTGAAGCTTTCTATACATTGATCATCCCATATCAACTTCTTGTTCTTTGAGGCTTCTTTGATAACCTTGAAAAAAGGACTGCATTTTTAGAGGCCTGTGGTATGAAGTGCCGAAGGGCCGCTATGTAACCAGTGAGACGTTGAATCTCTTTAATGGTCGAAGGGACTTTCATTTCAGATATGGCTTTAATTTGCAAGGGGTCAGCCTCGATCCCTCATTGGGAGACAAGAAATCCTAAGAATTTCCCAGATGTTAAGCCAAAAGAGCACTTTAACGGATTCAATCACATTCTATTACGGTGAACATTCTCAAAGGTCTCTCGAAGGTCGATGGCATGACGGCTTGAAAATTTTGATTTTCTTATCATATCGTCAACATACACCTCGAGGTTCCGACCCAACTGATTTTTAAATATATCATCCATCATGCGCTGAAATGTTGCGCTGAAATGTTGCACCGGAGTTGATTAATCCAAAAGGCATGTTCTGATATGCAAAGACACCTCGATGTGTGATAAATGCCATTTGTTCCCAATTTTGATCATCCATCCTTATTTGGTTGTATCCTGAGAACGCGTCCATGAAAGACAGCAGTTCATGACCAGAGTTGCGTCGATAAGTTGATCTATGTTCGAAAAAGGATAATAATCCTTAGGGCATGCTCTGTTGAGGTTAGAGTAATTGACACATATTCATCATTTTCCATTACTTTTCTTCACCAGGACAACGTTGGCAATCCATGTAGGACATTTCACAGGCTCGATAAATCGGGCCACTAAAAGATGATCAGGCTCTTCATCGATAGCTCGACGCTTTTCTTCTGAGAATGTGCACTTCTTTTATCTGACAGGATTCTTTTGGTGGTCGATATGCAAGGAGTGTCTCGCTACGTCGGTTGGAATTCCCGGCATGTCGGATGGTGACCATGCAAATATGCTTGAGAACTCCTGAAGCAACCTTGTTAATTCATCTTTTATTTGAGGACTTAAATCTTTTCCCACTTTAACCGTTTTACCAGGGGAATGCTTGTCTATCGCAACATCGACCGTTTCATCGACATGTGAGAAAGAGAGATCCCTGGGTATGTCGATGATGCTACTGGGGTCTATCTGAATGACTTCATTGACAGATTGAGAATCTTTATCTTGCTTCTTATGCACAACGGTAGTAAAGTTGCACTGTCTTGACACCACTTGGTCGCCCACACATCTCTCCCACTCCAAACTCAGTCGGGAATTTCATCTTCAAATGGGGAATTGACATTATGGCTTCTAATGCCGAGATTGTCGTTCGACCTAGTATGGCATTGTGGCTTGAGTTTGTACTTATTACGTGAAACTTAACTACTTTCCATACTTGGCAAGGCATAGTGCCGAAAAGCACCGGCAAGTCAATTGTCCCGACCACTTTTACCTCATTAATCGTGAAGCCATAAAGAGGCGAATGGGTATCTTCTAGATTTTTATCCCCTGTATCCATTCATGCTAAAGCGTGATGATATCGGATGTCAACATAACTACCATTATCGACAAGGATTTTTTTTCCTATGTTAGTACCGATTTTGGCGGTGATAACCAACGCATCTTGATGACCTCGTATGATGTTTGAAGCGTAATCCTTGTCCGAGAAGGATATGACGAGAGATGGAGATGGTCTGTATCTCTTGGGGCACTGAGGATTAACGCTACATACCTTTCGGGCGTATGACTTATGAGAGTTGTTTGACATACCTCCAGTGGCGTAACCCCCAAAGATTACAGCGACTACTCTGTCGTCTTGTCTTTGATGAGTCTGACCTTGTCCTTCAATATAATAGACGAAATGGCCTTTTTTGATTTTGGATTCAATGAGATTGCTTAGTTGGTAGCATTATTCTGTAGTGTGTCCAATATCTTCATGATAGTCACAATACCGAGAACTCGGAGGACGGCCCGACTTCATTGGCCTCGGGGGTCGAAAGTCAGGCTCTGTCTTTAAAATTTCCAAGATTGTTGCTTTATTGACTGTGAGTTTGGTAAACTCTTTATCTTTTCTGTCACGGGGCTACCATTTTCTATCTGAAATAGATCGTCGCTGATATTCTTGACCTCTCGGGGTTCAATGTTCTTCCCTTCCAACATCTCTTCTCGGCGGTGAACGCCGAGGGGATTTGGAGTCATATCTTCGCGGTCTCGGGGACCGGGGGCTATGAGTTCTTGACCTGTCATAATTGTAGCTAGAGCATCGCAGAGATCTTATCCTACCCGCTGCTTATGGGAGTGTCATTCGGTGTTCAACAATTTGAAATGCCGCATGAAGATGTTGGTGATGTTTTTCTATGAGTTCTTCTAGTAAAATGCCATGTCGGCTTCCATCAATGCCTGCTGCTAAATAGTTTACCGCCAAAGGCTCCTCTAGGTCTGTTATCTTAGATATAGCTTGACGAAAGCATCCTAAATAGCTTCTCAGGGATTCTCTAAGCCTTTGACGCATCGTAATCAAAGATGCCGTGATTTTGCCCCCTTTGTAGTTGCTTGAAAATCTTGTCTGCAATTTAGTCTTCATTGTAGTCCAAGAGTCGATTGACCTAGACGGGAGATTGTTATACCAACGTAGGGTTGTGCCCTGTAAGCATATAGAGAAGAATTGGCAACGGGCGACTTCTGAGTGTCCGTAAAGTGTCATTCGACCGTCAAAGGTGTTAAGGAATCCCGATGGGTCGGTTGATCCATCATATTGGTCGAGTGCCGGGGTTTTTAAAGTCCTGTTTATCTTAGCTTTTTCGATGCTTCGAGTGAGAAGGCTTTCCACCGGGGCTTCAAATCTTGATTGAGTTTTAACTAGATCACCCAACTGAGCCATATCTTCCCGTATTTTCAGGAACTCCTCCTGTGATATCGAGTCTGTTGACATCGAACCTTGCGGGGTTCCCCTGAAGAAACTATCTTGGGGCGTCGGGGTCTTGAATATATAGACTCAGTAGAAACTTCCTCTTCATCATAATAGTAATCTTCATCATCCTCCGACGGTTCCACATAACCGAGTTCCTCATCACTACCTTCCTTAATCGATGTCTGTTTTAAGTCCTGCTACAAACGTTAAATTTCTCTTATTTTCTTCAGCTTCGCCTCTAGTCTTTTGGTTTCAGCCTCTAACATCTTGAGCTCCTCATCTGAACCTTCCATACCTTCTATATGTTGCTCTCGTAAAAGCTTCTTCTACTTCAACTTTTGTAAATGCAATCTAGCATCACTGGAGAGCACCTGCTTTCCCTTTTCTGTTAAAACATGAGAACGAGTATCCTTAACGATTCTCTTCTTAAATTTGACTGGTGGTCTCTGCGCCTGAGAGCCCTCAGGTGGGGGGTTTTCCTCCACCAGAAACAACCATCTTGGCTTGAGGGTCGATGGTGCTTTATCTTTTTCTGCTGGAGCAACATGTTCTTATTTTTGAATAGTTTGAATCTCAGCAGTGTTTCCAAATTTCTCAGGATCCGCCTCTTCAATAATCATGTTGAAGTATCAAATTTAAGAGCTCCTTCTAGCGTCAAATGATGACCCTAAGTACGAGTCATGTTAATGTGAGGAACAATACTCCTTATTGATACTTATTTTTCCAACCTCATCTAAGTAGGGAAATTAGTCTCTATTTATAGGGAGCCTTTAATGGGATTTTCCCTTTACAATTGGGCCTCTATTGAGATTTTTATTACAAGCTTATATACTAAACTCCTATCTATAGTTCTTCCTCTTTCTTCTTTATTCTCGGGCCCAACAATAGTAAATGAGTCAATTTGATTCTCTGTAATCCAAGTTAACATGCTAGATATAAGATGTGGAAACTCACCAACCCAGATACCATTTGATGAATTGTTTCTGTTAGATATATTTGAGATGTCATGTCTAATATGTTTCATGTTTAGTTTTCAGATCTTAACAAACAGGAAATATCAGTACTTACTAGAATTAGTACTTACTGGAAGTTAGAACTTAAAGATATCAGAACTTAGATTATCAGAAGATAAATATCAGAAGATGGATATCAGAACATAAGTACGGGAGGATTAACAGTTAAGGAAGGAAGTTGATTTACAGGAAAAAAGATCAAGACTAATACAAAAGAAGATATGCAAGGAAAGAGTTAGAAGATAAGAAGACTTGTATAAGATATCTGATTGATATATTTTAGGAGACAGAATTATATTCCATATCAATTAAAAGTTATCTTGTAACTGTTTACTATATAAACACAGATAAAGGTTTACACTATATGTGTTATCATTATCGAAAAGATCATACATTGTAACCTAGCAGCTCTCGTGATATTTGTTCATCACCGAGAGAGAACAGTTCCATTATAACAGAGTTTATTATATCGAATATATCTGTTTACTATTACTCGTGTTCGAAATCGATTTGATTGTATTCTACACTGTATTCAACCCCCTTCTACAGTGTTATGTGACCTAACAATTGGTATCAGAGCTTATCTGCTAACACACATACTATAAAGATCCAAACAATCATGTCTGTAGAAGCAGAAAATCCAACCAAGCCCACCAAAACTGAAGAAACTAAAAACACTCAAATCCACAGTCGATATGAGACTATTAGGGTTCCCATACTGAGACCTTCTGAGTATCCCATATGGAAAGTGAAGATGGCTATGTTTCTGGAAGCTACAGATCCAGAATACCTTGACAGAATTAATGAAGGACCGCATAAGCCAACCAAGCTCTCTGTTGTAGTTACAGATCAGCCAGCAAAGACCATACCAAATGAGAAAAGTGAGTATACAGCTGAAGATATCTCATCCATTGCCAAGGATGTAAAGGTAAGGCATTTGCTGCATAGTGCCATTGATAATGTCATGTCAAACAGGGTAATTCATTGCAAGACTTCAAAGGAGATATGGAATACCTTGGAGACAAGATACCAAGGAACTGATGCAATCAAGAAGAACATGAGGACTATACTCACTCAAGAGTATGAGCACTTTGACTCAAAAGCTGATTAGTCATTAACTGACTTATATGAAAGGTTTGCCAAACTCTTGAATGATCTATCACTGGTGGACAAGGAATATGATCTTGAAGATTCAAATCTAAAATTCCTTTTAGCTCTTCCTGAAAGTGGGGATTTGATTTCTACTACTATAAGAGACAACTATGCTCTTGATGAAACTACTCTTGATGAAATTTATGGTATGCTCAAGACTTATTAACTTGAGATGGATCAAAGAAGCAAGAGATATGGGAGAAAGTCAAGGACAGTTGCTCTTAAGGCTGAGGAGGAATCCCCCAAAGTGGTTGTCTCAAAGAAAGGCAAAGGAAAAGCTCTCATCACAAAGTCTGATTCAGAATCATCAAGTTCTGATGATGATGATTCAGAAACTGAGAGTTTACCTGAAATAGATGTTGATGAAGAGATGATGAAATTGTGTGCTCTTATGGTGAAAGGTATCACAAAGATAGCCTACAGGAAATTCAGAAGGGGAAAGAAGTTTTTCAAGAAAAGTGGAAGTACTGATAAGAAAGGTTCAGAAATTATGAAGGCAAAAGTGCAAAGTCTGACAGAGGAGACAACTCAAATGTCAAATGCTACAATTATGGTGAAAGAGGCCACATATCTCCTGACTACAAGAAAGGAAAGAGTGAAAAAGGCAAGGCACTTGTCACAAAGAAGAAAAGCTGGACAGACTCTTCAGATTCTGAAGATGAGGTGAATTATGCTTTAATGGCAAATGCTGATGGCAGCCCTGAAACTGCTGAATTAAAGGTACCTCAAACAACTTATGCCTTTCATACTGATGATATTACTGAGTTGAGATTATATCTTAAAAACATGTTTATTAGCTACATAGATCAAACTTGAACATGTGAAAGATTAACTTCTGAAAATCTTGCTTTTAAGAAAAGGAATGATTATTTAGAAAAAGAGTTAGTTATGTCCCATCAAACTCAGAAAGAAAGAGATGATGCTTTTTATGTTAGAGATGAATTGATAAAATTGAATAAATCTCTAAAAACTGAGTTAGAAAAAGAAAAAGAGATTATCAGGACTTGGACTAACTCTGGCAGAACAACTCAGAATTTATTAAGTAGTGGAAACTGGAAAGAGGGCTTAGGTTATGGAGATGATAAAAGTGAAAAAGGAACTGAACAAATTGAGCCAATTGTTGTTAAACAAACTGTTAAGCCAAAGGTAAATCCTGTTAAGTTTATAGCTAAAACTGTAAAGTCTGATTCTGAAAAGATGAAAGAGTCTGTGATAGAAATTAAGGTGAAGTCAACTACTAACAAATTAGAACAGGATAAACCAGCTGAAGTCAACATAGGCTTATTGACAAAGAAGCAGCTTAAGTATAAGCTGAAAGAAATAAGGAATGTCAACAAGGTTAAGGCAGCTAGGAAAAATAAGAATAGAAAGGAAGGTATGAATAAAAGTAATAATTATATGCCTGTTTCTAATGCTCCTAGAAAGAAATGTTATAACTGTGGAAACTCTAACCATCTTGCTTCTTTTTGCAGGAAGAATAAGAATATAAACTCTTTACCTCATAAGTCAGGAGTTAAGAGTCAGTGTGTTAGTTTTAAGCCACAAAATCCTTCTTTTCGTTGTGGAAGTTTATGGCATTCCATTTATACTTGTAAGGAATATAATAGTTTATACTATAATAATTATCAAATAAAACCTTCTTTGAAGAAAGTTGTTTTAATTCCTTCTAGTGTAAAGTCTGATGCAAAGTCTAATATAAGTTCTGATAAACAACATGTTAGCATAAACTCTGATATTAAATTCGCTGTAAATGCTAACAAACTTAAAAAGGCCAAAGGATCCAAGCAAGTCTGGGTCCTTAAAACTAACCATTAGTGGTCTTTGTGATTGCAGGGCAACAGGTAAAACATCCTAGTACTGGATAGTGGATGTTCAGGACATATGACTACAAATAAAGCCCTGCTCTCAGACTTTATGGAGAAAGCTGGACCAGAAGTTTCTTATGGAGATGACAACATGGGAAAAACTCTGGGATTTGGCAATATTAATCTTGGGAATGTCAAATCTGTGACAGAGGTTATCATGTGGATTTCTTTGAAGAACACTGTGAAGTTGTAAGCAATTCTACAGGCAAAGTAGTTCTGAAAGGTTACAGGCATGGTAACATTTATGAAGCCAGACTTTCAACAAGTTCTGATGGTTTTGTAATCTGTCTGCTGAGTAGAGCATCAATTAAAGAAAGCTGGAATTGGCACAAAAGACTCTCTCATTTAAACTTCAACAACATAAATGAGCTTGTAAAGAAAGATCTTGTGAGAGGACTGCCAAAATCCGTATTTGCTCCTGATGGCCTTTGTGATTCATGTCAAAAGGCAAAATAAAGAAAATCTTCTTTCAAGAGCAAAACTGAGTCATCAATTTTTGAGCCTTATCACCTACTTCATGTTGATCTATTTGGTCCAGTCAATGTCATGTCTATTGCAAAGAAGAAATATGCTACGGTTATAGTGGATGAGTTCACAAGGTACACTTGGGTGTACTTCTTGCACTAGAAGAATGAAACTGTATTTACTCTAACTGATCATGTCAGACAGCTGGATAAGTTGGTCAAAGATTCTGTTAAAATTATAAGAAGTGATAATGGCACTGAGTTCAAGAATTCAATCATGGAAGAGTTCTGCAAAGAGCATGGAATCAAACAGGAATTTTCTGCACCTGGAACTCCACAGCAAAACGGAGTTGTAGAAATAAAGAACAGGACTCTCATTGAAGCTGCACGAACTATGCTTGATGAAGCAAAGCTGCCAACCTACTTTTGGGCTGAAGCTGTGCAGACTGCTTGTTTTACACAGAATGCAACACTCATAAACAAGCAAGGAAAAACACCATATGAGATGGTGAAGAAAAATGAGCCAAATCTGAAATACTTTCATGTATTTTGTTGCAAGTGTTTTGTTCTTAAGACTCATCCTGAGCAGCTGTCAAAATTTGATCTAAAAGATGATGAAGGAATTTTTGTTGGATATCCACTTTCCACAAAAGCCTTCAGAGTCTACAATTTAAGAACAAGGGTTGTCATGGAATCTATCAATGTATCTTTTGATGATAAGAAGATTACTGGACTTAAAGATTTCAATGATCACGATCAGCTGAGATTTGAAAATGAAGACTTAAATTCTGATTCTGTAAATTCCGATGACTTAAACTCTGATTCTGTAAGTACTGATGTCATTAAATTTGTGGTAACAAATCCAAAGGAAAATGCACCTGTCCAGGGGGAGCAAGATGGAAATTCTACCATATCTCAAGACTCTCAAGAAGCATCAGAACCTGTCACTAGCTCTTCAAGTTCTGATTCATCTAGCTCTGATGAGCCAAATTCTGATAATTCTGGAAGCTCTGATACTTCAAATCCTGAAGGATCCAAGTCAAACTATGAAGTCTCAGAGAGCATAACTACAGGGGGAGCATCAGAAAATGCTGATGGAGACAGCATGGATCATGGGGGAGGATCCAGTTCTAGAAGTCAACTTCAATCTGCAAGGAAGTGGACCAAATCACATACACCTGACTTAATTATTGGAGATCCTGAAGCAGGTGTCAGAACTAGAACTGCAACATCAAATGAATGTCTCTATCATTCTTTTCTATCTCGGACTGAACCAAAAAAAGTGGAAGAAGCTCTTCAAGATGCTGATTGGGTGCAAGCAATGCAGAAAGAGTTAAATAAATTTGAAAGAAATAAAGTCTGGACCCTAGTGCCAAGACCAAAGAACATATCAGTTGTTGGCACAAAATGGGTGTTCAGAAAAAAACTGACAGTGATGACATAATTACAAGGAATAGAGCAAGGATGGTTGCTAAAGGCTACTCTCAACATGAGGGTATTGATTATGATGAAACATTTGCACCAGTTGCTAGATTAGAAGCCATATGGATTTTTTGGCTTATGCTGCTCATAAAAAGTTTAAAATCTTTCAAATGGATGTGAAAAGTGCTTTTCTTAATGGAGAATTAGAAGAAGAGGTCTATGTTGAACAACCTCCAGACTTTGTAGATTCAAAATATCCAAATCATATCTACAGGCTTGACAAAGCACTTTATGGGCTTAAGCAAGCTCCTAGAGCATGGCATGAGACTTTAGCTCAATTCCTTCTGGAAAGTGGATTTCACACAGGTACAATTGATAAAACACTGTTCTACCTCAACCATGGAAAGGACTTACTTTTGGTACAAATATATGTTGATGATATCATATTTGGTTCTATAAATGCCAAACTCTGTGAGAGGTTTGCAAAGCTAATGCAGTCAAGATATCAAATGAGTATAATGGGAGAACTTAGTTATTTTCTGGGCCTTCAAGTCAAGCAAAATGAAGAAGGTACTTTTATCTGTCAATCCAAGTACACCAGAAATTTACTGAAGAAATTTGGAATGTAAGATTGTTCAACTGCATCCACTCCCATGGCCACTGCAACCAAGTTAGATAAAGATACTGGCTCACCAGTAGATATTACTAACTACAGAGGTATGATTGGTTCATTACTCTATTTAACTGCCACTAGACCTGATATCATGTATGCTACCTGTCTTTGTGCAAGATTTCAGGCTGATCCAAGAGAACCTCATTTAATAGTTATGAAGAAAATTTTCAAGTACCTTAAGGGTATAGCTGATCTGGGATTGTGGTATCCTAGAGAATCAGATTTTAAGCTAATAGGTTACTCAGATGCAGATTTTGCAGGATGCAAAATAGACAAGAAAAGCACTAGTAGAAGCTGCCAATTTCTTGGAGGCAGATTGGTTTCTTGGTTTAGCAAGAAACATAAGTCAATTTCCACATCAACTGCAGAAGCAGAATATATTGCTGCAGAAAGCTGTTGTGCACAGATTCTTTGGATGAATAATCAGTTACTGGATTATGGGTTAGAATTTTCTAAAATCCCTATTTACTTTGATAATCAAAGTGCTATTGCTATGACAGGTAATCCAGTTCAACACTCAATGACAAAGCACATCAGCATTAGGTACCATTTCATAAGGGAACATGTGATGGAAGATACAGTGGAATTGCATTTTGTTCCAACAGATCAACAACTAGCAGATATCTTCACAAAACCACTATGTGAAGCTACTTTTACAAGACTGGTAAATGAACTTGGAATGGTTTCAGGTCCTTTCTCTAAATCTGCTTAGTTTTTGTTCTCATGCATCAGACTTTATGATCAGTGTTTACAGATTGTCTTATCTTCATGAAATTTGTTCTTTAATTGAAATTTATTAAATACTGATTGTTATCTGATGTGGATTTTTCAACTCTGATAGTGTTTTGAATGTTCTGTGACTATTCAATCAAATGAGGATAACTGTGCAAGATGCTGACCTAATAGTCTTTAACATACCAGAAATCCCATGTTTGAATTAATTATTTATGTGGAAACTCATTAACACAAGCAAATTCTGATTTTGAGCTTAGTCAAGTTTACATTGTGTATCTTATTACTAAGTCACAAACTAGATTCTTCCTTCTTATCTGACAGATTCTAATTTCAGTAAATCTTAAGAATGAACTAAATGCTGATAAGCCTCACTTATCAAAGAAAAGAAAATAAAAGGAAATAAAAGTCAGGTACTCTTTGAGATCTAGAGTAAAAATGTGGAAGGGAAGACCCAAGTGCATTGCTGGTATTACGTAATATGCATTAAAAAAGCAAATAAATTTTCTTGGTGACTTTTCACATTCTATGATTACTGGAGAAATACTATGAAAACAACATAAATTCTGATAAGCAGCCGTGACTCACTTACACTGAGAAGTCACTGTAAAAAGGAATTTCAAAAGATGCATAAAATGAGCACAAACAGCTGAGGTGGACTCTTGCATAAATTTGTTCTATAGTAGACTTCATGATCGATGACATATTTTAAGCACTTTTCTTAGTTATGCCTTATTTCTAAGATGTACTGAAGTTTATCAGACTTTAATCTTTATCTGATATTCAGCTGAATGCACACACTTTCACTCCATATGAATGATGAAAATTACTGTGGTGATTAAGTTGTTTTTGACAAACAGTTAAGTGTCATTTGCATAAATTCTGAGGACAAGTTCTGATGGAAGTTCTGATGATTAAACTCTGAAGAAAACAAGTCAGTATTTGAATGAAGAATCACAGAAAAAAATGTTCACTTTTTGAGTTCAGAAGCCATATTCTGATGACTGTTAAAATCTGATATAAGTTTAAGTTCTGATATTAAATCCTGATGGAATCCTTGATGCTTACGTGGCATTATTCTTTACTTGACTTATTTGTGGTAAAAACTAAAACAGTCATATTTAAATCAGAATATATTTGGGTAAGATAAAAACAGTCATAATCATTATGGGTTAGTGGTAAACGTGTTTATCCTGAAAAACTGCATGTGCATGGTAATTATTGTTTATTTCTCGTGCTCATTAACTCCTGTTTTAACTTTTTACTGACTGTTATTATTATACATCGGTCTAGGGAGACGAGGCATCATTATTTTTTACTCTTAATCATTAAACAGTCCTCGCGTCCCTTGGTATTCCATTGGCTATTTAAATCGACAATATATCTCAGCCAAATCATCTTCCATTTTCTCACAAACTCACTCTCTCTTTTAATTCTCATCATTTTTCTTCTTCATAAACAAAAAATGGTTCTTTTCAACTTGTTCATGAACTATGAAACTTTCAATTTAGAGTTGAGTTATGATGACTGGAAATAGGAGTGGCATGTCACTGCCATTCCTGAAGAGCTCTGGAACTCTGTTCCACAAGAGGTTCACACAGACCTCTTGTTCTTTTTGATGGACTACCAGCTCCATCTTGATCGATTGGAAGAAGAAAGGAGAGAGGCTCTCCTTCAGCAAGAACGGATCATCCGTCTTGTAGTGCTCTTTGTCAGCAGCAGGAGGAACTAGTCGATAGGTTTTCTTAGACTAGGACTAAGGCTGTTGATGTTAAGATTCTTAGACTAGGACTATCTTGTAATTTTTGCATATAATCTATAAATTTCATGAAATGTACTCGTTTGATATATTAATGGAATTTCTCTTAATTGCAAGATTTAGTCTCTGTTTCTCTCATATTATGTGACTGTGCATGTTCTAATTGTAATTTGTTAATCTTTAATTCATCTATTTGAACTTTATCCTTTGATGAATGTTTTGATTAAAATTATGGTCAATAATAAATTGTGATGATTTGAGAAACAGGTGAAGCACGGGTTCATGCATCAGAACCTGTGATAGTTGGAGCTGAGAATGTTACTTCTCAGAAAGAAACTGTAGCTCAAAGTTCTGATACTTTGAAGAGGAAATCTGTAATTTCTGAAGCTTCTAAAACAACTCCTTCACTGGAAAGGAGACTAAAGAAAATGAGGGCAGAAAGGTACAAGGCCAAGCCTATATCTGAGGATTCAAAATATCAGCCTAAAGAAAATTGTGATAGATGCTCATGATAAGGATATTCTAAAGGAAAAATTGATTTTATTTCTCTATGATGGATTAACTTATAGACTAGCTGATACTGATGTGCTAAAGAAGTCTGTCAGAGAACTTCAACATATTCACTATCTTCTGGAAGTAAAAATTGATGTTACAAGAAGATGGTCAGAATACATTTTGAAGGCTATAAGAGATCTATTTAGAATCTCTGGTACAAAGACTTCTCAGTATATACCAATGATTACTGAAGGTGATGGAAGAGAAATTCCTATGCTGAAGAATTCTACTAAGGTGGAAGTTATTCTAAAAGGAAAATGTTTATGTTATAATGAAAACTCTTCACATCCTAGAGTTATCAGACTTGGTGATGGACTTGAAAGAACATCAATTCAAGCTCTCAGAACAGCCATTTATCAAATTGGTGATAGTAAAGATGAAGAACTGATGCAGGTCAAAGCGCAGTTAGTTGAAGTTCTGAGGAAAGCTAAAGACAAGCTGGTAAGAGATTTTGTTAAGAATCACTATGGATTCAGATTCATTCAGTGAAGTTGGTAAAGCTACAAGGACGGTAAGTTGTAGTTAATAGTCTTATTAAACTCTTATTGCATTTGAACTTAAATGTTTTTGACATCATCAAATCTATTAACTTGTATATTTTTGCACTATGTACAAGTTGGGGGAGATTGTTAGATATATTTGAGATGTCATGTCTAATATGTTTCATGTTTAGTTTTCAGATCTTAACAAACAGGAAATATCAGTACTTACTGGAATCAGTACTTACTGGAAGTCAAAACTTAAGGATATCAGAACTTAGATTATCAGAAGATAAATATCAGAAGATGGATATCAGAACTTAAGTACGGGATGACTAACAGTTAAGGAAGGAAGCTAATTTACAGGAAAGAAGATAGAGACTAATACAAAAGAAGATATGCATGGAAAGAATTAGAAGATAAGAAGACTTGTATAAGATATCTGATTGATATATTTTAGGAGACAGAATTATATTCCATATCAATTAGAAGTTATCTTGTAACTGTGTACTATATAAACACAGACACAGGTTTACACTATATGTGTTATCATTATCGAGAAGATCATACATTGTAACCTAGCAGCTCTCGTGATATTTGTTCATCACTGAGAGAGAACAATTCCATTGTAAAAGAGTTTATTATATCGAATATATATGTTTACTGTTATTTGTGTTCGAAATCGATTTGATTGTATTTTACACTATATTCAACCCCCTTCTACAGTGTTGTGTGACCTAACAGTTTCAATGTCAAAGCTGATATGATTAAGATTGGACTTCACCTTGCCTACCTGCATACACACATGATAAGCTAAAATATAGAATTAAAAAAATGTTGTGTGAATGCAATTGTGCCAATATATTTACCCAGTTCTTGCAAGTTATTGTAAATGCTTGATCCACACTAATGAAGCACGGAATACTAATGCTACTAGTGAGGAATGAGTCCTCATATTATCTAGTTACTATCATCCATAGTCAAATGCTACTCATAAATGCTTGGACAATTTAACACTCATCCATAATAAAATGTTAGCAAACATAGTATATACACTTACTTTAAAAACTCTTTCAAAATTAAGTTTTGACTAAATAATTATATAACTTATACTTGATCTTGAAATTTTTGTTACTATGTTATGGAAAAGCCGAACAAGAATTGCAAAAATTTTGTTAGCTTTTATTACCCTCCCCGTATCCCATGCTGATTAATATCATAAAACTTATACATAATTATAGTCTTCAGAATTAAAGAGAGAAGCAGAATGTAAAGATGCTGTGCTGCCACTAAAGCATCGCCAGAGCTCTGAGATTGCACATAATTAAAGTTAAAATTAAAGTTTCCAGCCTCTTTGAAAGATGTCTTTTTGAAAGATGTCTTTTTGTTGACTGTAAAATTAAAATAAAAAAATTCAAGGAATGCAACCACCAAAAAGTGTCTTGGTAAAATAATTTTACAGCCAGTGTATCGGATACGTTATCTAACGTTATCCAATTATTTTGAAACACTTGCCACAGGGTATCAGATATGTATTGGTGTAGTCCTTTCATATTGAGCAAAAAGAAATTTAGAGATAAAATCTCATTTATTGTTTTAGTTTATTTTAACTTGTGCTCCTCATCAACCATTTTCAGATCGGAAGATATAAAAAACATTCATCAGGACTTCTCCATAAGTACAACTTGATTTCAAAAATTAGAGCGCAAATTCGCTCATCTTTCTAACAGAATCTGTTTTAATAGATGACATTTATGTAGTACTCTCTCAACCACATGGAAAATCTCCGTATATTTCCTAACATATCAATCAAGAGACTATTTTACAGCGGTAAGATTTACCATCTTAAAGCAGCTTTTTCAACAGAATGCATGATATGCCCTTACAAAAATACATGCCTTAAAACTTCTATTGTACATGTCCACTATCACGGAAACCACGTGAATCAGCAATAGACTTACAATAAAACACGTATATGAGGATTCTGGAGAAGACTCCATACAACACGCATCAAAGCAAACAGAACATTAAACTCAGTCAAACCACACGTATATTTATAGTAGTTTGATCCGCTGTTATTAATAATGTAGCTCGAAGAATACCTCATCTGCAATAAAACATGTAAAGTAGGGAACTAAAGGATGAAGTCCTGAGTCTGTGGCCAAACTTACTAAGGCCTCCTTAAAGAGGACCACATCAGTCCTACTTAATGTGAGCTCAGTAATTTTATTAAAAGTATAACTGCAACAGAAAAGATGAGGTTAAAATCACATTTGCATAAAATAATATCTCAGACCTACTGAGCTGAAATAATTCATGATACCTGACGCTCTCTAGACAGAACATGTTTTACGGGTAATTTAATGTCAACAGGTAGTTCATTCTCTTTATGCTCAGCCTTTTTTTGTCTCTTGAGGAGCAGTGATAGCAGGTTGTACGCCTTCAATCGCCAGGCAGTGACAAACTACTGAGGTGTCCAGTGGTGCTTTAGGCAGAGGAGCTTCAATTACCTATGTGACACATTAATCTCCTTCGTTCGTCTCACTTCGTTCTTTAATTTAAAATTCACATAATACTATACTATTATAAGCGAAATATAGTGGGTAATGTTTAAAAATACCCATTTTTTGGGTGCAATGGTTGAAAATACCCATTTTCAGAAAATACCGTTTTGGTTACGCATTTTGTAATTGGATAAGTGTAATACGCATTTCAGAATTGGGTATCTAAGAAAATTACTAAAAATACGTATTTATAGTTTGGGTATTGCCATTAGGATACGCATTTGCTAAATGCGTATCTTAAAAAAAATAAAAAATAAATTGGATACCCATTTGACAAATGCGTATCTACTACAAAACAAGATACTCAAATGACAAATGCGTATCCAAAACGGTATTTTCAGCCATCTACTTTCAGAATAGGTATTTTCAGCCCTTTACACTAAAAAATTGTTATTTTTAACATTATTTCAAACATGTTTTTGTTTGATAACCCCTTCCAAAAAACAATCACCCACTTTCCATAATTAAAACTATAATTAAAAAAATACAAAATAAAAGTAACCCCTATGCAACACGCACCGGCGAAGTGAAGTAAAGCAAGACGACTTCTCGGATCGGTTTTGGGGTAAAAGTCGAACCAAATCGCAAAGAGCGGTTATGGAAAATTGTCATCTGCAACCGCAAATGCGGTTGCGAATTTGCGGTTATTGCGGATCGGTTTGCGGTTCAACCACTTATTTTAAAATAATTAATAATTTGCAAAATAAATAAATTCGGAATATTCATAAATTCAACTTAAATTAAGTGATAAATTTATTACATTCAAAAATAAAATACAAACTAATGCTCCGTGTGGAGCAATGATATTAAAAACATACAAAAATATGGAGGCGAGAGAAAAGAAAAAAAAAGATAAATAAAAATTACATTTTAATTACATTTTCCATTTGTTTGGTTATATATCTTATAACGATTGTGAATCTTATGAACGGAGTCTTAACATTAATCTAAGATCAGTTAATAAATGTGTATACTTATTAATTTATATGATATCAACTACATTTTTGAAAATATATTTTATTATAAATATATGTTACGAGTTGCGGTTGCGATTTTCAAAAATTTAAAACCGCATTTAAGTATCTGGTCGTATAATGAAATATCTGATCTTAAAATGGCATTTACATCGTATATCGTTGGAAAGGTTATAATCTGATTTCGAAAGTCATTTTAAAGCATTTTATCTCATCTAAATTGCATCTTATTGTAATATTAAACCTTTAAGGGAGGATTATCATCTAAATTGCATCTTATTACAATCTTATTCGAAATCAGATTATAACCTTTCCAACGATATACGATGACAATCCTAGGTTAAATACATGTAAATGAGTTCTAAGCAACACCAATAATGAAATATCTGGATGTTTTTTTCTTAAAAAAAAAGTAAAATTAAGTATGAGTTCGCACACTAATATTTCAAAAATAAAATAAAGGATTTAAAGTCTTAAATTTTTTTTTGTTTTAATAGCGATATGATTGCTAAATATTAAACTAAATATATAAGAATCATTAGATTTCATGTAAATGATATTTTTAAATGATACTATTTTAATTATTTAAAATTTGAATCTTTCTATATTTTATATTATATTATTATAAATATAATTCATTAGTTTGATAGATTGGTTAACACTTTTTTAAAAAATAATTTCAGACTTTCTAAAAGTTTGACCCTTATTCGAGTGAAACAAAACACCTAACTGTAGTTTTTTAGAACAAGACCTTCTCTCTAATCTGGCAATTTAAATAAAAATTAATGTAGATCAACAAGGCCACGAAACTCAAACTAAAAAGAATATTAATCCAAAAGAACTGTTCAATCTGTTCTTTGACCAACGTGGTAATATTTACATTTATTAAATAATTTTAGTGATCTAATTATTCAAAAATGCTAATTTAATAATATATCAATATCATTTTGTATCATTGGTAATTACTAACTTAAGACCCGTACTATGCACAAAACATTAATCTTTTTTAATATTATATAATTTTTAAAAAAATATTCTTAATCTTATTTTGTGCATTTAAAATTTTAAATAAAATAACTTCATGATGATTATTTCACTACACCTATATGCTCATATATTTTCTAAAAAAGTTAAACTTATTTAAAATAGCCTTGGTACCCGGAAAAATATATATTATTATAACGAATTTATTATTTTATTGAGAGTAAGAATATAATGTCTCTATTATTTTGGACTTAAAAAAATATTATTTTATCATGGTAGTTACTTAATCAATTAACTATAACATCTATTTGAAAAAGACAATATTACTGATTCAACATATAATTTTATAATAATTCTATAAATGTTTTAAAAAGAATAATAAATATGTTTTCGTTAAAAGTTACTCCCTCCATTCCACGGAGTACAAGAAGAACATGTTAAAATAACATTAATTTAATTTTGATAAGGTAGTGGGATGAGAGAGAAATAAAATGTAATTTAGTGAGAACAAGTATAAAGTTGGATAAAGTGGTGAATCAATCAATTAATAATGTGAGTGTAGTGGAAGATAATAGTGGATGTAGTTGAATTTATATTATTAAACTTTTACTATTTTGAGTAAATTTTGAAATGTATAGAATTGAATAAGACATCCCAAAAAGAAAATGTATAGAAATGAATGAGAGTGATGGAGTAATTTTTAGTTCAACTTAATAGGATATAAATGGTGCTTAATCTAATATTAATTTGATTTATCCTACATCAATGGTTTACATTATTTTATTTTTAGGTTGATACTTAATATTGCAATCAAATCAAATTAATTATTTTAAATTTAATATTATTTTTTTTATGTCCGGATGAATAAGATAATTTAATTTTAGCTCACATATTTACATATATAATTTTGTTTTAGTTGGTCGAATAATATTTTTAATTTATTTTGTGTTAGTTTGGATCAATCATATAATATTTTTTATGCACGATAAATAATATTTTTTTTATCGCAGTTCAATAATATAAGTCGGATTAGTAGTATTTATTATTTTGTCTTAACTCGATGCACATTATATCAACCAAATCCAACTAATTATATTTAATCTTCTTAAATTTATTTTAGCATGAAATAAAATTAAAATAATATATAACTTAAAATAAATTACAAATTTAAATTAGTAGAAGAATTTTATTTTAATATAAATTATAATGACATGGGGTTCGATATAAAACAGATTTATATTGGTATAATCGTAGAGAAAATTGACTTCAATATCAAATAGAATTATAATTAATCTTTGTAAAAAAAAAGAATTATAATTAACCGACCGAATGACCGACCAATTAGAATTATAATAATTAAATAAATGTCATTAAGTAATTTCAACGAGTAACAATTGACCGAATATCAAAATTTTAATATTTTTTCTATTATAATATAATATAGATATTTCATAATTAATAAATTGAAATTAAAAATATTATAAAATTGTATATCTTACTAAAAATTGTGAATGAGATTTATAAATATTATTTTTAAATTTCTCGACAAAAACTAAAATTTAATTATATATAATATAATAAACTTATTTAACAAAGAAGCAACAATTTGCTAATACCTAATTAAACAAATCTAACCTCCTTTCCCCGATTAATGCTATAATTAAAAATACACAAAACAATTTATTAGCATAATAAATTTATGTTCAATAATTTAATTTGAAAATAATTTTCCTATGTTTAATATTATAATTTATTTATTTTTTTGATTGTATAAAATAATTTTTAGCCAAATCAATAGTATTTATTATTTATATTAGCCTGAAATCCATTATACCGACCAAACCCAACTAATTATATTTAGTTTTATTTGAATGTATTTTAATCCCGACCAATATATAATTTTGTGTTAATAATGATGATTTGTGTATATTATTCGGTTTTATATTATGGTCATTACACTGCCAAATGAATTATATTTATTTAATTTTTGACAAAAGTACCATTAATAACATAGATACAAAAGCAATTTTATGTATTATATGAATCAAGTACGGCATTAATTGATCGATTACCAAACTTCTAATGTTCTGGTGTGCAATACACGAATGTTTTATTTTTTTTATTAACAAATGTGTATTTATTTGAAATAGTCAAAAATGATCAAATTAAAGTTCAAAACAAATAAAAAGTTATTGAGTTCTAAAAATTAGATTTTGACAATCTTATAGCCCACTCGAACCTCATGAAATAATTTTTAATTTAATGGTGCTTTAAAATTTTTGTCCAATAAGTATTATCTAGAATTCGAAGAACAATAATAATTATGTATTTTATATTAATATTTTATTTAGTTTACGATACCTATACTTCTTTTTAGTTTAGATCATTGAAAATACTATTCAATTTAAAATACATATTTATCATTGTTTATAAAATGTTCATTTTTTTAGATTCAAAGACTATGATCAATTTGGTTAAGAATCTAACGGTTCTTATTAAATTGGTAATATAGTGACCATTACTAACAAAAATTTTAAAATCCACCTTATACATATTACTTCCTCTGTTTTAATATAATTGTCCACTTTTTTTAAAAAAAATTGTCTCAAAATAATTGTACACCATAAGATCAAGTCTACACCACATGCAATTATTGTATGACTATTTTCTATTTATAAAACTAACTGTACAACATAATTAATTGTATATTTAATATAATCAATGCAATAAATATGAATACTAATATAATTTTAAAAGTGTTAGAATTTATGAATATACATAATTTTTTCAAAAATGGGCATTTACTTTGAAACGGAAGGAGTATATAATAAGAATATAATATTTGATGTGATTGTCAAATTCTAATATAGGTATATAAGAAACATTAGGTTCAATAAAAACGATATTCTAAAATTTAATATATTAACTATCTAAGATATGAATACATCAATAGCATGGTACAAAAAATATCAATTTCAACAATATATATATATATTTATATAATAATTCATTTATTATCTATTATAACTTATTCTAATATAATAAAAAAAGATTACATGTTATAATCACCCCGTGCATGACACGGGTTATAGGTTAGTATATATATAGAGAGCTGTTGGAAAATATGGGTAGTAGTCCCACATTATCAAGTTAATTTGAGCCATAGTTTGAGTGGACGAATGTCGCGTGCGCGCGATAAGTGACACTTGGAATGATACATCCTCCGGGAGAGTTTTACCCCAGAGTTTTACGAGACACTTTGAATCACTCAAAATGATTAAGAGATGGATGAGATATGATCATCCAAAATTGGTCGCTTAGTTGTGGAAATTTGAGTAGAATAATA
Organism: Apium graveolens; assembly: GCF_009905375.1. Taxonomy (NCBI): domain Eukaryota; kingdom Viridiplantae; phylum Streptophyta; class Magnoliopsida; order Apiales; family Apiaceae; genus Apium; species Apium graveolens. The sequence continues at coordinate 62,506,774 of NC_133652.1, forward strand.
AAAGTCTCACATTAAATTTGCAAAGGAGAATGCATTCTTAACTTTATATAGTAAAACACTTAGTGTTCAAATCTGTTACTTATATATTGCTCCAAAACCTACGTGCGCGCAGGAGTGCAAATCTTGGCCTTTCGAGGGGCAATCCGAGGCTTGTGAAGCCTTCGAACTTGCCCGCGTGTGCGACGTGCGGACACGAATGTAGCATAAAATTGGTCCGAATAATTACAAACTAGTTTTGCTAAATTTAATTTCCATTGGGTTTAAACTCTTAAATTCTTAATTGGCGTAATAATAATCTGATTCAATTACGGATTTGATTATTAATTAACGCAATTTATTTAATTACGTGTGAAGTAGCGCACACGTTTCCCTCGAGCCTATATATTATCATATCAGCTTTAGGGTTTATTATACCCCACAACCGCCTCCTAGACAAAAATTCTCCTCTTCCGGTGATAGTTTCTTACTCCGTTCTTGTTCGCCGAAAGCGTTGTTCGTGCAACAACTAGAGCCGGCCAAATGAACGGGCCGAGCGTGTTGAGTCGAATTTTTGGTGGGCCGGTTTGGTCACCAGTAAAGTCGTGAACGACCCGTAAAAACTAACGGTACGTACCGAACTGTGCCGATCAATCAAATGAGTAAATCGTTAACGACCTGCGAATTAAACGAATAAAATGGTTCAGGCTTGACGCGTGTTTCGAGGAGCTGCGTGGCGAATAATTCGCGTTTCAACCGCGAATTGACGAATCAGGCAGTCCAGTTTTTGTTTTTTTTCCATTTGTGTGTTACTATTAGTTTGTTACTTTGTCAATTGTCAGCCCACAAACTAACATGCCCCTTAATTATTAACAAACTATTTTTAATATAAACAAAATTAACAAACTATTTTTTAGTATAAAAACAGAATATGTAAAAACAGAAGCAGGAGCAGGTGAACGGTTTAGCGGGCCGTTCCGGGCCGATTACGGTTTGCCAGACTTCAACTCGTGTTCAGCTCGTTTGTACAAACGGTTTGTGCCGGATTCTGAATCGGCACGTGACGAGCCGACTTACGCGAATTTTATGCGAGCCGATTTCCGGCCGGGCCGAGCCAAACTGCCTGTTTGGCCTGCTCTAGCAGCAACGCCGTTTTCTCGTTTTATCCTGGGAGGCTAACGACTCGTACATACGGTGAGGGCCGTAATAGCCGTAAGGAGACAGTTATACGTTGGACTCGAGAACTTCTCCTTTTATATCTTTTTATTATTTTTTCTGTTATTCATATATTTTATATATATTTATCGCAGATTGTGGTTCACAAAAGCTTCTTAAACAACTAGAATCTCACAACACCACCAACTCTGTTTATCTAAAACTTTGCACATGCAAATCATCATATGTATATTCCATAGTTGCAATACTAAAGTGTCCAAGATCTATATTACTAGCTTAATTCTTATTAACTAGTTGCATTAACCGCTATCGGTAGGATGTTGTATTAATTCTCTCTTAAAGAGTTGTTGAGAAGTGGAGGTGACCTAAACCGGCTTGGACACCTGATTAACAAAATAAATAATTTATATAAAACTCCATAGTTTACATATACAAATCTATATTAAACTATAATAACCGAACAGAGGTATAATTTGTAGTTTGGTTAACCCTGTTTTTGGTTATTCCTTTCGATCACGACCGTCAGATCTCTTAACCAAATGATCATAACCGTTAGATTCGAATACTAAAAAAAATACACCAGCCAAGCTTACAGGTTCAAATCCCGCCAACAACAAACATTTTTATTATTATTTATAAAATTACAAATAAATTACTAGGTTCGGATCCTGCCAACAACAAATATTTATATTAATATTTATAAATAAATACACTAACCAAGTTCACATATTCGAACCCCGTCAACATCAAACATTTAATTATTATCTATAAATAAGGTTAATGGTTCAAATCTCATCGACTATATACTATTTTATACTATACTATTTGATTTAACTTAAAGTTATACACAATCAAATTATAATTATATTATTATTAATTAATGTATTTATTTATTTATGTTAGAATTTCAATAAAATCATATAAAATATAAATATTAACAGAACCCTATGCACGGGTTTTAAATTAGTATCCATAATATGACCATTGCTCTATCCAAAAACTGCTCCCTTTATTTCCGATATAAACCAATTTAGGACGTGACTTTGTCACATTTCGGAAAACATGGTCTGACATACAAAATAACATTAACAAAGATGTAAAACCACTCTTATAACAGTGAGTAAAATATTGTGATAGTATACAGTTTAGTTGTCTATATTGGGGCCATCAGGGCACAGCATATGTGGTCGCCATCTATATTAAGCTACCACAGACAACTTGTTTACCAGCAACATTATCACCAGACACATTATCAATATTTACTAACCCTTACAAGACATCAAGATGCTCCTCAAGAGACTGTTTAGGCATCCAAAGATTGTATAAACACGACAGTTTTCCCCGACCTTAACAGTTTTACAATTTCTAGAGGGGCAATCAAGGTTACATCAATGTTTTACTCATGCCAACCTGGTTCAGGGCTTACATATGACATCACCATGTTTTATCCGGTGCCTCGCGAAACACTCTTTTAATGTTCTTGACGCGGTCTTAAGGTATGAAAAAAGAGCATTAGCCTATGCCTTCTCGCAACAGGTAAATTGTTAAAATATATAACTAAATAAAATATAAATAATTTGTGACAAAAAGAATCATATCAAGTTCATAACTGGTGTTTGATCTTTTAGCTGAGAGTCTGTTCGAAGAAGAAACACACCAGATCCGAATCTGATGTGGAATCTAACATGGGCTGGAATTGGCTCGAACGTTGGATGGCAACCCGTCAGCAAGAGAATTGCTTAACAGAAATAACTAAGCAATATGAGCCACTTAACAGAAACCAAAAATCAGCTACAAGGAAGAGGCTGTTATTTGTTGTAGCCGGAGAAGCGGAAAGTTGTGGGTCAAACGAAGTATCTATACAACTTGATAATATTTCTGTCTCAGCATTCTCAAAAGAAAAGGAAGATTACACAAAGCCCCTGCAGGATAGGCTAAAGCCAACAAGTGTTTCAAGATGCAAAACTTTGCCAAGCTACCACTATTCAAAGGAGACTGTTAATCTAGATGCTCAAACAAATAATCCAAAGGACAAGGTTAAGGTAGATTCTCAAATAAATATATAATGCTAACTAGAAAAGTGCAGTAATTTCTGTCTGAAACAAATAATTTTCTGTTCAAGTTTCTCATGATGGAATGGACAGTACCATATCAGCATTCAGCAGCATTAACAGAACTATGTCATCTGATACAGGTCTTGAAAAAGTATTCTGCTGGGGAGGATGAAATGGACAAAAAACATAACAAGCTAAACCAGTCTTCGGAATTAAAAGAGAGAAGCAGAATGTAAAGATGCTGCCACTAAAGCATCGCCAGAGCTCTGAGATTGCACATAACTACTCCAAGTATTTTAGTAGCAGAATATGCGTCTAAGATTGGATTTGCATAATAGTGTTGTGGCTTCTTACTATATGTAACTCGAGGTTGACTTGGTGTAATAGGGTTGTGCCTTTCTAGAATATGTGTAGTATTTTGTTATCTGCCTACATGTGCAGGTTATAACTTTCAAGGGAAAATAGGTTAAGAGTGCTACATTGGATGTTTTATTTTAGCACTGGATAGAGAATTGAGATGTGTTAATCAAGCATGTCACACCAGTGTAGAATCTTAATAGAGTAGCTGTATACCAAAAGGCCTTATATCAGGAAGAAACTACAAACTGTCAAAAAAGACTCAGAATATTTCTTATAAAGTAAAATTTGGCAAGATTATAACACATTAACAATTGCAAAATAAGTCTCAAAGATTGCAATCCAAAAAATTAAATTCACTCACTATGGCTACCTACCAATGTTTCGGTATAGACATAAAATACCTAGCAACTCAACATAAAAAAGTATAACTTATTTAATAAAACTTCCTCACGGAGAGCATTTTTTGGGCTTCTCATTATCGACATCATCATCCACGAACCTTTTCCAGAATGCATGTGACTTCCAAACCATTGCCATATCTTCGATAGGAATACCTTTAGTCTCAGGCAACAAGTAGTGCACGAAAACGGTCATTACTACGACGAAGAATGCAAAGAACACGAAAAGGCCAAATTTCATCCGACAGAGCATCATCAAAAAGAGTTGAGCAATAACAAATGTGAAAAACATGTTCACTGAAACTGTGATACTTTGTGCAGCCGATCGAATTTCGAGTGGAAAAATCTCACTTGGTACTAACCAGCCTAGAGGGCCCCAAGACCAGGCAAATCCAGCCACATATATGCATATGAAAGCCACAATAGCAATAGCATACCCCTTGGATAAATTATCACTGTCGCCGGATGTTCCAAATTCTTTTCCAATAAGAATTGCAACAATAATCTGTCAAAAAAATTACATACACAACAAAGTAAGAGGTTGCATCTCAAAATACATAGGGCTAAGTCCATGACATATAAAAAATAGCATCGTTTATTGAATTGAATATGTATACCTGGCATATAATCATCTGAATACCTCCTTCATAGAAAAGAGCTTTCCGGCCGAACTTATCAACAGCATATATAGCCACAAAAGTTGCAATCACGTTTACTAAACCAGTGATCACAGCAGATGTAAGAGAGGCGCTACTCCCAAAACCAATAGTTCTAAACAGAACCGGGGCATAGAACATGATAACATTAATGCCAGTAATCTGCTGAAAGAATGGAATAAGTATAGCCATTACAAGCTGTGGCCTATACTTTCGTTGCAAGAGGTTTCTCCAAGGATGCTCCACTTTCTTAGATGCTTCACTCGCTGCAACAAGATCTTCAAACTCCTCGTCAACATTATCGACACCACGAATTTTCAGTAATTCTGCTTTAGCCTGATCTTGCTTCCCCATTTCAATCAATGAGTTAGGAGTTTCAGGGAGAAATAATGATCCAACAATCATGAACAGAGCAGGAACAATCGCTCCTCCTAAACTCAAACGCCATCCCCAACCTCCTTCAATCTGTGCAAACCAATAGTTCACAAGATTTGCTATGAGGATACCTAGAGTGATTGATAATTGAAAGCAAAAATTGAGGGCTCCTCTGTACTTGGACGGTGCCATTTCGGAGAGGTAGAGTGGCACTGCCTGTAGTTACAAAACAACATAATAACATTATAAAAAACTTGAATAATTAACATGACTGATGTAAAGCAAATAGCAGAGAACAAGACAAACAAACAATGTTATACCAGACTTGTTAATAACTATAATGTACACTGATTAACAATACTCAGGATTTCGATAAATCATTCACACAAATACTAATACACATCAACACCTCAAAACTTGTAGCAAACTTGTTAGCAGAATAATGACAGCAAATGTAAAAGCAACAGCCGCTATGAACGGCTTGTACTAGACTTATAACAAATTATCGATTTAAGTAGTAATTCAATAGATAAACTAACAAGTTAATCAATACAAAATCAGAGACAAGAATAATATATATTTATCAGTTGAATATAAAGATTCAGAGAGTGGTCGGGTGAAGCGTGTGTCCTTAGGAAAAGCGGGTACCTGATTTCCAAATCCAATACCGAAACCAAGTAAAATCCTGCCAACAATGAGCATGGCAATATTCTGAGCAAGACCATTAATGAGAGCACCTGCACAGAACAGAGCACCACCCACAAGCATAGACAGCTTTCGACCTAGCCTTCGTGTGACCCAAGAAGCCGCAAAAAGAGAAGAAAACAAAGCTGCTACGTACAATGATGAAGTGAACGTCGTCAGTATCTGACTATCAAATTTGCAATACTGATTGGTGGAATCGTCAGCCTTCTGTTTTTGATATACGGATGGAAAGAACTGTTCCAAGAACGAATCCATTGACGTCACCCCGCCTAAAGAGTGGAACAAAAAGAAGATATGATGAGCAGTTGAACATGCGCCAAAAATATAAACATAGCAAAGTATTTGACAAATTTAATTGTGGATTTATCATGTATATTACCAGATACACCAAGATCATAACCGAAGATCATGCCGCCCATAGCAGCAACAATGCATGCTACCACAACACGTGTGGTGAGCTTTCCCGGATAAACTTTCCCGTTGCTAGAGCTTACAGCACCACCGCCAGCCATGTTCACCGTAATGTATATATGTAGACTGAAATTTTTCCTTTTCTTTATATTTATTAAAGCTGAAAATCAAAGTTAGATTTAAGATTTTAGATGAGTTCGTTAAACATTCGTGATAGCAGAGAGTGTATAAGAGTATGAATGAATATTAGATGTTGACATGGGTATTATATATAGAGATTTTTTTATGTTAGATCTTCTATTCCTATTCCCTGTGGAACATTGTTTGTGTATTAACGGTAGAAGTCAAATTCAGTATATTTATTTAGGATAATAATATTTATCTTATGTCCTATCTGGAGGAGGAGATGCTTGTTGTCTGTATGTCTTCTTTTTCTATTCGGAGTATAAGTTGATTACAATTGTAATCAATTGCCTATTGCCCAGTAGTAGTACTACTATGTACCGTTTATTAGTTTGATTATTATTACTATCTTTTGGCATTTGAAGTTTAACTTATAATACAAGCGAAAAAACGCTTGATGCTCTAGAGTCCCGGAGTCTCCACCAGTAAGCCTTCTAGCTGTTTCTTGGTTCTTTTGGCGAGCAAGCTCTGCTTGATGCTGCCTCCGAAGCTCCTCCTTTGTGCTTTCTTGATTTAAAGACCTTAGTGAGGTCTTAAAGGAATTAGGGTCGGCACCATTTGCTTCCGATTTAGCCTTCAGCCGTTCCTTCTCTTCTTCTTCATTCCTTGGCTGCTTTAGAGCTCATACAAGTCAAAAACTTCAGGACCACTTTCACCAATAACTACGGTTTTATAAAGAAAACATTTATTCTAATTTGTTTTGCGCAACGGTTTCCAAGCACCATTATCAAACAACGATTTATAAAATTCTTAAAGTTTTGTTGCAATCCTCCTTAAACAACAGTTTCTTTATTGAAGTATTGTGTGAACGGTTGTTCAACAAGCTGCATAGCATTATAATTTACATTTTATTTCTCTCAAGCTTGGAGCAGCGGGGGGCTATGGCATTGGAATTGAACTGCCCCAACTTGCACATAATGCTGCTGATCCTATACCCTGTCACCGACGCTGTGAAAATATCAGCATATAAACCTAGAACTACAATTTATATAATTCGCAAGTTGGCCTGGCTCTAGCAGCTGCTTAAGGAGCTGGTAAGCAGCTGCAACTGCAAGGAGCTGCATTGCACGGTTTGAAGCTGACTATCATATTCAGAGGGGGGAAGTTTAGGTGGGACATTTATCAGAAATTTGTGGATATTAAGTGTTTATCTTCTATCAGAAGGAAAGCTTGCTAATTTGTGTCTGATTATTAATATATACACGTCCCTCGTATATACCTTAACAATCGTACAGGGGATAATAGAGTGACTCACAGTACTTGATGGGCATAAAATGTCTGTTTAGTTTTGTTATTAGTCTTTTCCATGTTCATACATAAAGCCTTGAGCATTTATGGTATAGGGATATTAGTTCCGTGGGATAATAGTCCTTTAAATATAGATTTAATAAGGTAATACTCCCGTCTCCCAGCATTATAATCCTTACAAAAACATGGCCTCAGTGTCCATGTCATTCATCAACTTGATTTGGATTTGTGAGATTCAAGCCGGTTTCGACCTAGCTCTACTGCGTCCGCTAAAGATTTTGTTTTTCTATGCCATAACTGACAAAGCTTTCGCATACCTTCCACTTGATGGTTAATAATTATCTCATATTATTGCCACTGGCTGCATCTTGCAACTTCTTCTGCTATGGAGCTTATGTCAACCAAAGTGCCCATGCCTGAATAGTGTTTACTCATTCAATAAGTATGTTTAACCTGGAGATGGGCATGTGATAACATAAAGTGTCCAAGGACTTCTAAACATTTTTCTGAGACTTTTCTCCCCTCAAAGAAGCATCCCTCCCAGTGTATGCCATGTATTTCGAGAAATGAACCTTTTCAGCACAATTTTCAGTAAAAATACCCCATATAGCACAACCGAAAAGAAAGACCAAATAGCACACATAAACGCTAAATTGTGTAACATTTTTTTTCTTGAATTTTCCGCCTGTAGACATAGGCTTTTTTTCTGGTGGACCTTTGCTGTTATAGCCCAATAACGCCATGTCAGCCTATGTTTACCTTTCATACTAATGCAATGTGTTCTTTTATTTATGACTAAAACTATAAGTGGGCGTTTGGTAGGAGGTATTCAATAAAGGGAAAGGGAAAGGGAAAGAATTGGACTCATTCTCTTTGTTCTTTGTTGATGTTTGTTTAGGTAAAACAATCATATTTCCTTTCCCCTTTTTTAGTTGTAGGTTTACCCCATATTTCTCAAACTCCATTCCCCACCTCCCACTTAGAGATGACAAATTATTCCGATCCGACGGATATTCGACTCGAAACCCGAATTTTTGGATATACCGAATCCGAAGTTTTGAATTTGGATTTGGATTTGGATTTGTATTTCAACTGTACCGAACCGATACCCGATCCGAAATCCGAAATCCAATCCAAACCCGATCCAAACCCGAAACCCTTTTAAAACCCGACACATTTATTATAAATTATGTGTAATATTTTTGATGTAATACATATAATTTACATAATTTTTTTGTATTATTTGAGTAATTGTAAATTATTATCAAGATTGTCAATATTCATTTAGTGAATTGTAATTTTTTATTTCAAAATCAACTTTTACTATGTAAGATGTACTTTGTATATATTTATAAAAATAATGATTTGTGATGAAATATTAAATATTATGTTATCAATATATTTTAGATATTACTCATCATATCAACCCGTGCAATATAATGTGTTTAACTACCTATTAGTTAAAGTATTTCAATTTTAGCTATCATATAAATATGATTAATAGTGTTTGTATGTATAAATAATATTAATTTCGACTACATTATTCGTAATTTTGGATACCCGAAAAATACCCGATCCGATCCGAAACCCGACGGATTTGGATTTGGATAACCCGAAAATATTTGGATTTAGATTTTACAATATCCGATCTGAACCCGACCCGTTGCCATCCCTACTCCCACTAGATATTTGAACACCCTTTCCCACTTTTCTTTTCTTATTTCAATTATAATTTAAATCTTGACCAAAAAACATCATTATGTAAAATTAATTTTAAAAATTTAAAATGATTTATAATTTAGTTTTTATAAATTAAAAATAATTTTTATATAAATTTATATGTTAATTTATTAAAAAAGTTAATGGTGCTATTAAATAATTAAATTTATTTATTTATTATAATGTTAATATATTATACTGTTATAATATAAATATATTTGATTATATTGAGATTGCTTAATATAAAAAAATCTCAGAAAAAATGTAATCATGTAAATTTTCATTCCGTTTCTAGATCTGAACTAAACATGTAAAAATAATTCTGGCTTATTCCTTTCCTTTCTCCTCATTTTCCTTTCTCAATTCCATTCCGTTTCTCCATTCCGTTTCCCCGACATGACCCAAACACCCCCTAAAAGATAACAACAATTCAAGTTGCACTTACACAATTATAATTTCAAAATATCTGAGTTAAAATTACATTTTTATGTGGCAAAAAGGCCATTTTTCAGATTATGCTGTTTTGGGCCATTTTGTTTTAATTGTGCTTAAAAGGGCCAACACCCATGTAGTTGTGCTTCTTAGTTAAACCTTATTTGATGATTGACCTCTTTAAATGTGATTTGTAAATGACTTGTTTTTTAGAAAATTAAATATTTTATGTGCACTTTCTTATTGCAATTTGCTAGAGAACTAAAGGCTGATGATTTTTTTGGTGATAAAGATTATCGGCCACAACTGTTTAGTGCTCGTACAACACGACTGAGTCAGCTGTTAAGATTGAGTCTTATTGTATTTTTGAATCTTATTCAGGCTAATGTTGTAGAGGGGACAATATTAATGAACATTTGTCTTCAGGTATGTGATTTGAACTACGCATTCACATGAAATTTCTTCTTTCTTAAAAAAGGGTGATGATTGTTGATGCCAAGCAAAGAATAAAAATATTAATTTATATATATTTTATTTTATTAGTTAGGATCAGATTTAACGTAATTTGTTTTAATTATTATATTATAAACTAGTCTAAAACAAGTGTTATGCACAAATTGTTTTTAATATTATATGACTTTTAAATTTAATTTGAAGTGAAAATTTTAAGCTCTGAAATTTATTTATTAGAAATTTTTAAGGACACGATTTGATAATAATTTCAAATATACACATGTAAAAGTTAATGATATTTTAGTTTTAAAAAAATATAACTAACTGAAAAATATAATTTAATTGATATTTATAGGTGTGTTAAAATGAAAGATAATTATGTTTTAATTAAGAGGCAGCTCACATTATACGAGCTCACATCTATACGAATTATCTTTAATTGGGTATACCGACAAAATCCAACTAATTATATTCATATTTTTTTAGTTTAATTTGTTCAAGTCGGGATCAACTGTAAAGAAAATTATGTACTAATTGTAAAAAAAGTCTATGTACAAATGGTAAAAAAAATTATGTTAACCTGAATAAAAGTACATATTATTTTAGTCGGTCTAATTATTTTCTTATCTTAATTTTTTTATCGTAAAGAACCCGCAGCAGGTGCGCACTTGGTAAACCTCATGCTCACGCAATAGCCTACAAACCACTGCAAATCACGTGAATCAAGCTAAACCACAGTTAAGTGATAGACTCTGGTTCAGGAGGCATAATCATAAATTTTGCTTCTGTGGGAGGATAATTTTCCCCTCTTTAACCAACTGAGCTAACCCTTGCGGACTTCTTATCTTAATTTTGATTTATCATGAATCAATTGTAATATTTTTTTAGTCCGAATGAATAACATATATTGATTTATTTTAGTCCGGTGTAATTTTACTCACTAAGGAACCATCTCAATTTTCGTTTTATTAAAATAGTATGGATATCCTTAATTATATGAACCCAAATATTGTACCCACAAATCTACCATCAATCTTTTAATATTTCAGCTATTGGGGTCGGATCCCAATATCCCTCTCTTCTAAATCTATATTATATCTACCAACGAATTAGGTAAACTTTAATTTTATTTTAACACAAATCAATAATATAAGAATTATCTTTAGTTTGAATTTAATTTTAGTTTTAGCGTAGATCAATAATACATATTATTTTGTTTTAGTCTAAGCCCGTTATACCAACCAGCTAATTACATTTAGTTTATTTTTAATTTTATTTTAGCTCCAAGTGAATTTATTTTATTTTAAATCGAAGAGATAGTATATTTTGTTTTAGCGTGATAACATTATATCAACCAATGTATTACGTTTCAAATTTTATTTTTGTTTTAGCTCGATTCTTAAAATACTTTTTTAGCCACATCGATAATATTTATTATTTTGTTTTACCATTAGCTAGCAAATCTTGGTTTTAGCATCATGTCATTTATATCAACCAAATTCAGCTAATTACATTAGTTTTTTATTCAATTTTATTTAAGTCCGGGGTAAATATAATTTTGTTTTAGAACAAAAAGATAATATATATAATTTTGTATGCCATGTATTTGGAGAAATAGGACCTTTTCAGCACAATTTTTAGTAACAATACCCTAAATAGCACAACTGTAACTAAAAGCCCCAAATAGCACACAAACGCTAAATCGTGTAACATTTTTCCTCTTGAATTTTCCACCTGTCGACATAGGCTTTTTTCTGGTGGACCTTTGCTGTTATAGCCCAATAACCCCATGTGAGCATATGTTTACCTTTGATACTAATGCAATGTGTTCTTTTATTTATGACTAAAACTACAGGGCGTTTGGTAGAAGGTATTCAACAAAGGGAAAGGAAAAAAATTGGACGAATTCCCTTTGTTGATATTTGTTTAGTAAAAATAATCATATTCCCTTTTCCCTTTTTTAGTTGTAGGTTTACCCCATATTCCCCAAACTACATTCCCCACCTCCCACTAGATATTTGAACACCTTTTCCCACTTTTATTTTCTTATTTAAATTATAATTTAAATCTTGGACAAAAAAATATCATTATGCAAAATTAATTTTAAAAATTAAAATTGATTTATAATTTAGTTTTTATAAATTAAAAATAATTTTGATATAAATTTATATGTTAATTTATTAAAAAAGTTAATGGTGCTATTAAATAATTAAATTTGTTTGTTTATTATAATGTTAATATATTATACTGTTATAATATAAATATATTTGATCATATTGAGATTGCTTAATATTAAAAAATCTCAGAAAAAATATAATCATGTAAATTTTTATTCCGTTTCCGGATCTGAAACAAACACGTAAAACAATTCTATGTTATTCCTTTCCTTTCTCCTAATTTTCCTTTTTTAATTCCATTCCGTTTTCCGACACGACCCAAACACCCCTAATAGATAACAACAATTCAAGCTGCAATTACACAATTATAATTTCAAAATGTCTGAGTTAAAATTACATTTTTATGTGGCAAAAAAAGCCATTTTTTAGATTATGCTGTTTTGGGCCATTTTATTTTAATTGTGCTTAAAGGGGCCAACACCCATGTAGTTATGTTTCTTAGTTAAACCTTATTTGATGATTGACCTCTTTACATGTGATTTGTAAATGACTTGCTTTTTAGAAAATTAAATATTTTCTGTGCACTTTCGTATTGCAATTTGCTAGAGAACTAAAGGCCGGTGATTTTTTCGGTGAGAAAGGTTATCGGTTATGTCTGTTTAGTGCTCGTACAACACGACTGAGTCGGCTGTTAAGATTGAGTCTTACTGTATTTTTGAATCTTATTCAGGCTAATGTTGGAGAGGGGACAATATTAATGAACAATTGTCTTGAGGTATGTGATTTGAACTACGCATTCACACGAAGTTTCTTCTTTCTTAAAAAACGGTGATGACCGTTGATGCTGAACAAATAAAAAAAATATTAATGTATATATATTTTATTTTATTAGTTAGGATCAAATTTAACGTAATTTGTTTTAGTTATTATATTATAAACTAGTCTAAAACAAGTGTCATGCACATATTATTTTTAATATTATATGCCTTTTAAATTTAATTTGAAGTGAAAATTTTAAGCTCTGAAATTTATTTATTAGAATTTTTTAATGACACGATTTGATAATAATTTCAAATATACACATGTAAAAGTTAGTGATATTTTAGTTTTAAAAAAATATAATTAATTGAAAAATATAATTTAATTGATATTTTTAGGTGTGTTAATGAAAGATAATTATGTTTAAATTAAGAGGCAACTCACATCTATACAAATTATCTTTAATGTGTATACCGAAAAAATCCAACTAATTATATATATATATATATATTTTAGTTTAATTTGTTCAAGTCGGGATCAATTGTAAAAAAAAATTATGTACAAATGGTAAAAAAGTCTATGTACTAATGGTAAAAAAATTATGTTAACCTGGATAAAAGTACGTATTATATTAGCCGGTCTAATTATTTTCTTTAGTAAATTTTTTATTGTAAGGAACCCGCAGCAGGTGCGCACTTGTTAAACCTCACAGGCTCACGCAATAGCCTGCAAACCACTGCAAATCACAAAAACCAAGCTAAACCACAGTTAAGTGACAAACTCTTGTTCATGAGGCATAATCATAAATTCTCCTCCCGTGGGAGGATAATTTTTCTCCTCTTAACCAACTGAGCTAACCCTTACGGGCTTCTTATCTTAATTTTTTTTTTTTTTATCGTAGGTAACTCGCAGCCGCTACCCTTCGGGTGCGCACTGGATAAACCTACGGGCTCACGCAATAGCCTGCAAACCACGTGAACCAAGGTAAACCGCATTTAAGCGACAGGCTCTGACTCAGGAGACATAATCATAAATTCTCCTCCCGTGGGATTCGAACCTGTGACCAAGAGGATAGTTTTCCTCTCTTTAACCAGCTGAGCCAACCCTTGCGGGCTCTTATCTTAATTTTAATTTATCATGAATCAATTGTAATATTTTTTTATTCTGAATGAATAACATATGTTGATTTATTTTAGTCCGGCTCAATTTTGCTGACTAAGGAACCATCTCTATTTTCATTTTATTAAAATAGTATGGATATCCTTAATTATATGAACCCAAATATTGCACCCACAGATCTACCATCAACCTTTTAATATTTCAGCGGTCGGATCCCAATATCCCACTTTTCTAAATCTACATTATATTTACCAACCAATTAGGTAAACTTTAATTATATTTTAACACAAATCAATAATATAAGAATTATGTTTAGTTTGAATTTAATTTTAGTTTTAGCGTAGATCAATAATACAGATTATTTTGTTTTAGCCTAATCTCGTTATACCAACCAGCTAATTACATTTAGTTTGTTTTTAATTTTATTTTAGCTCCAAGTGGATTTATTTTATTTTAAATCGAAGAGATAATATATTTTGTTTTAGCGTGATAACATTATATCGACCAATGTATTACGTTTCAAATTTTATTTTTGTTTTAGCTTGATTCTTAAAATACTTTTTTAGCCACATCGGTAATATTTATTATTTTTTTTAGCATTAGCTAGAAAATCTTGGTTTTAGCATAATGTCATTTATATCAACCAAATTCAGTTAATTACATTAGTTTTTGTTCAATTTTTTTTAAGTCCGGGGTAAATATAGTTTTGTTTTAAAATAAATAGATAATATATAAAATTTTGTATGCCATATATTTGGAGAAATGGACCTTTGCAGCACAATTTTTAGTAAAAAATACCCCAAATAGCACAACTGAAAAGAAAGCCCCAAATAACACACATAAACGCTAAATCGCGTAACATTTTCTCCTCTTGAATTTCCTGCCTGTGGCGATAGGCTTTTGTTCTGGTGGGACTTTGCTGTTGTAGCCCAATAATTCCATGTTTGCAAATGTTTACCTTTGATATTAAAGCAATGTGTTCTTTTATTTATAACTAAAACTATAAAAGAAAACAACAAATCAAGCTACAGTAACACAATTTTAATTTCAATATATTGAGTTAAAATTGCATTTTTATGTGGTAAAAAAGGCTATTTTTCAGAATTATGCTGTATTAGGCCATTTTGTTTTAATTGTGCTTAAAGGGGCCAACACCTATGTAGTTGTGCTTCTTAGTTAAGCCTTATTTGATGATGACCTCTTTAAATATGATTTGTAAATGACTTAATTTTTTAGAAAATTAAATATTTTCTGGGCACTTTTTTATTGCAGTTTGTTTGATAACTAAAGGCTGGTGATATTTTCGATCGGTGAGATAAGGGTTCTCTGTTATCAGCAACAACTGTTTACTGCTCGTACAACACGACTGAGTCAGCTGTTAAGATTGATCCGTACTGTATTTTTGAATCTTATTCAGGCTAATGTTGGAGATGAGACAATAATAATGAACAATTGTCTTCAGGTATGTGATTTGAAATAGGCACTCACCTGAAATTTCTTCTTTCGTACAAAACAGTAATGACCGCTGATGCGGAACAAAGAATAAAAATATTAGTGTGTATATATTTTATGTTATTAGTTAGATCAGATTTAACGTAATTTTTTTTAATTATTATATTATAAATATGTAAGAATATTCTATATTATGATTAGAAAATAATGACTAAGTTTAGGGTTTACTCGTATGTGGCGAAATAAGCTGATGTAATATTTTGTTATAAGGGAAATTGATTGATTATTATTGAATTGAGAAATTGAGAATTGTTTCTCTTTTGTTATTGAATGCGATCCTAAAAAAACCAGTTTTTGTGGTTGAGAAATCGTAGTAGTAGTGATTCTTACCTTAGGAATGGATTTTCTGCGGTTAATCCACAATTATTTATTCTTTTATTGTGTTTTTAACCCTTTTTCGTGCATCAACTGTTCTTCTTTCTGATATATATATTCTCCAACTGTAAATCAATAAATTATGTCATATGTAGCCAAAAGGGGAAGCTAATAAGGTCTCTAACTGAGACCTAGATGATGAAGACTTCTAAAGATAATTTCTAGCTTTTCTTACATGAACTAACATATATCATTAACCCCCACCCTGGAGCATATAGTCTTAACGATGCACAACTTGTTATGAATACAAGTGATTGATGGTCCCATGTCTTAGTAAAAACATCAGCAAGTTGTTCTCCTCTCTTTGCATAACTAGTAGATACAAGGAAAATGAAATCTTCCATCTTCTCTCGAATAAAATGAGAATTTATTAGGATGTGCTTTGTTCGTCTAAGGGAGAGTGAAATTAGATTATAAAAAAGTATGATAAAGGCTGTTTGCTCGAAACCAAATTCCAAAAAACAATTTATATAGCCATATCAACTCTCAAATGATGTATTAACCTTGTCCCTTAATTATTAGGTAATGAACTGGATCTAGATACCATGTGTTGTTTCTTACTTTTTTAACTAGATTTCTTTTGTCAAGCGCTTTTCTAACTAGATTTATTCGAACGCTAGCACCATATCCTTAATTGACATTTTAGCTGATGGAGGAGATCTTACTCTTTTATTCTATTTTTGACTAAAGCTTTTAAGCATATTAGTATTATTCAAGATAAATCTTGGGTGAGCGAGAATAAAACCCAGAAAAGTCCTCGGCCAGGCGCATCCATAATATGTTTCAATATTCTTTTTACTACATCCTAAACTACAGTGCTACATTTTTCAGGCATTCGGATCTAACTTTGACAGATAGACCACCTGAACACATCCATGCTACGAAACATATTAACCGTAACTATTTTTGAAATAATTACTATAAACAAAAACCTTGACACCAACATAGATGTATTATTTGCAGTAATTACTTCAGGCTGACAGAAAAATGGCGGTCTAACATAATTTTTATGGATTATTTTTATGTAAATGTTAACTAATGTTTAAGTAGCAGCACCCTAGAGAAATAGTTGTGATTAATGTGTTGATATAACATATCTAACATTAAAATAGATTATTCAGGAGTCAAAAAGAGTTGTGTAGGGTTGGGGTATTTATATTGGGTGCAAGGAGGAGGTAATTGTTTGGTTTTGTTGTATGAGACAACATTACTTTCTATTGAATGAAGTGCTTGACTAATTCAAGCACAATTTAATTTGTTTAATTATTACTTTTCGTCTTACATTGGAGACTAGTAAGTTGTAAATTTGTTCTCCTTGATCTTTTCATGTACCAAATGAAGCATTTGAGTGAGCAAAACGATCCAGTGATGAGTTCTATTCTAGTAGAAGTTCAGCAAATGCTGATACAAGGAAAATCTGACTTGCCTCTTAGTTTGTGTTTTGCTGCAATGAGAGAAGATGATATGCTGCCGTATAAGCTACTAAGGCAGGGAAAGGACCCAAATGAATTGGACAGCACAGGGCGTACACCTCTAGTGTGTAATTTCCTCTATTTTAAAATGCACTCACGCATAATACACAAAAAAGATAGATGTATGTGTGTTTCAGAGGCTTAAAGGGATTTCTATTTTGTATTACCTCGTGGGATTTGTAATCTCAATTATTAAATCATCGTAATTGTTTGATTCCTCAAAATTTGTTCACATAATTGTAACACCTATGAACAAATAATATCAAATAATAACTTTAGTAAAAAAATCAAATAAAGACTAAGAACATTTAGTAGATATGTTTGATGCCTTTTAATAGTTTTGGTGGTTTCTAGGACACTTTAGTAGTTTAAGAAAAAATAATATAATAACTATGCAGATTTTGATGGTAATGTTCTGCTCTGGGAATCAATATCGGGGGGACATGAAGCTGTAACGAAACTACTTGTTGACAATGGGGCGATCATATCTTCTGGTGATGTTGGCCAGTTTGCAAGCTTTGACGTAAAACAAAATAACTTGGACTTACTCAAGAAATTATTCAGTATGGTGGAGATGTTACATTATTGAATAACATAGGGACTTGTAAGACTAGTATAAAACTAGAGAGATGAAATGTAAAACAGGTCTAAATCTAGAGAGAAAGAGAAAAACATTAGAGTGTATTGATTGTGTTTTACAGATTACAAGTTGTTACACAAAAATGAAAAGGAACTATGCTTATATACATTTCTACTCTAATTCACAGTTAGTGAAAAGTTTGTTATAACTAATCGTTGACTTCTAGCTAAGTTGACTACTCTTCTTGAATAAGTTACATATACAGAATATATCAAGTAATGTGTCCAATATGTCTAACACCCCCCTCAAGTTGGAGGTTGGAGAAGACAAACCCAACTTGCCAAGAAGAGTACGATGCTGTATGCCAGTTAAAGGTTTAGTTAACACATCTGCCAATTGAAACTTTGTAGGGACGTAAGATAGAGAAATGAGTCCAGAAAGAAGCTTTTCCCGAACAAAGTGACAGTCTAAGTCAATGTGCTTAGTACGCTCATGATAAACAGGGTTCTTGGCGATGTAAATGGCTGCTTGACTATCAGATTTAACTGGAACAGGTCTGACATCAGGAACTTCAAGTTCGTGTAAGAGACGAGTTAACCAAGAAAGTTCCGCAGTAAGTCGTCTTAAGGAACGATATTCAGCCTCAGCAGAGGATAAAAAAACAGTATGTTGTTTCTTTGATTTCCAGGAGATCAGATTACCACCAAGCAGAATGACATAGCCACTAACAAATTTTCTAGTATTTGGACATGAAGCCCAATCTGCATCACAGTAAGCCTCGAGAGTAAAGGAAGAGGTCTTGTTAAAAAACAATCCTTGAGTAGGATTAGCACTGATATATCGCAGAACGTGAAGAGCCGCATCCCAGTGAGGTTGTTTAGGGGCTGGCATAAATTGACTCAAGTGCTGGACACAAAAGGAAAGATCAGGTCTTGTATTAGTGAGAAAATTTAATTTACCTACAAGTTGCTTGTATAGTGAGGGATCATCAAAGGCATCCCCTTGATCAGGTTGAAGTTTGATATTAAGATCTAAGGGAGTGACCACAGGAGATGTTGTAGAACAATGAAATTCAGCAAGCAAGTCTATAGTGTATTTCTTCTGAGGAACCACCATCCCATCAGGAATTTCAGTAAATTCTAAACCCAGAAAATAGTGTAGTTTGCCTATATCTTTGATTTTGAACACAGAGTCCAAATAAGCTTTAATGTCCGAGATCTCAGAAGAATCATTACCAACCACCAAAATATCGTCTACATACACAGCAAGATAGACAACCATAGAGCCATTTTTCTTATAAAATAGAGAACTATCATTTTGAGAAGAAGTGTAGCCTCTGGAAAGTAGAGTAGTACAGAGTTTAGTATGCCATTCCCTAGAGGCCTGTTTGAGGCCATAAAGGGATTTTATCAGTTTACATACTAGATTGGGATCAGAAAGATGTAAGCCAGGAGGAGGTTTCATGTAAATTTCTTCATGTAATTCACCATGTAAAAATGCGTTATTTACGTCAAGATGAGTCATAGACCAACCCTTTTTTACAGCAGTAGCAACTAAACTTCGAATAGTAGTCATCTTGACCACAGGGGAAAAAGTTTCTTTGTAGTCAATACCCTTTCTCTGTGTGAATCCTTTCACTATCAATCTGGCTTTATATCGTTCTATACTACCATCTGAAAGTTGTTTGACCTTGAATACCCATTTACAGGAGATGGGTTTCTTTCCTGGAGGTAATGAAACAAGTTCCCAGGTGTTATTTGATTCTAAAGCTGAGAATTCAGCTGCGATGGCCTTTTGCCACTCAGGATATTGAATAGCAATAACATATGAGGTTGGTTCAGCGGGAGGGAGCTCAGGAGGAATTGGAACCACAGAATGACAGAAAGATTGTGAATGAATTGGTACAGGATGAATGGTGCATTCAGAAACTAGTGTGCAAAAACAAGAAGAAGAAATACAATGTACAGAAGAATATGGATGCACGTAGTCATGTAGATAAGGCGGGAGTTTTTGGGTTCTGGTAGATTTTCTAAGTATAGGATCAGAATGACGCGAAGTGGAATCAGAAGTAATTGAATTGTCAGAAGTATTGTCTGGTGGATTTGTATGAGAGTGGGAAGTTTGAGAACCTGAAGAAATGGCAATGTCATGTAATTGTGAAGAAGCTGGTGAATCTATATCCTCTACTGGTAAAGGACAGAAATGTGAATCAGTGGATTTAATATAAGGAAACACATCCTCATGAAAAACAGCATCTCTAGATATGCAAATTGAATGGTTTGTTAGATTTAGAAACTTATAGGCTTTCTTTCCAAAAGGGTAACCCAAAAAAATGCAAGGAATAGCTCTAGGAGAGAATTTATCTCTGTTTGGTTTAGTGGTGGAAACATAGGCTAAACATCCAAAAGGCTTAAGATGGTCATAAGAAGGTGCATATCCAAATAACAGATCATAAGGAGAAGCTCCATTGAGTAATTTTGCGGGAAATCTGTTTATTAAGTATGTAGAGGTAAGTACACAATCCCCCCAAAATTTATGTGGCAAATTAGACTGGAAGAGTAAGGCTCTGGAGGTTTCAAGAAGGTGTTTGTGTTTTCGTTCCACTACACCATTTTGTTGTGGTGTATGTGGACAAGAAGTTTGATGAATGATACCCTTGGTCAGGAAATAGTTTGTGGCATTAGTACTAGATCCTAATTCCAAAGCATTGTCTGTTCTCACAATTTGAACAGTGCTGTGGAATTGAGTCTCAACAAAAGTAATAAACTGTGTAAGGTAAGTAAAAACTAGTGCTTTTGCAACTTAACAAGTGGGTCCAGGTTGATCTAGTGAAATCATCAATAATTGTAATAAAATATCTGCATTTGTTATAAGTGTGAACAGAATAAGGACCCCAAAGATCCACATGAAGAAGCTGAAATTTACTAGTAGTTTGAATTTGACTATGTGGAAAAGGGAGTCTGTGTTGTCTGGCTTTAGCACAAATTTCACAGCAAGACAACTGTTTAAAACTGGTGGCATCAATATTACATATTGATTTGAGTTTAGACATAGGTAAATGCCCCAGCCTGGCATGCCAAATTACAGCAGAAGTATTTTTATTACAACTGAAAGAAGAAATAGAATTCAAAGAAACAGTAGAAGCTTGTGATGGTGAAAATGGATAGGAGAAGATATAGATGCCCCTCTGAGAATCACCAAGAGCCAGTGGCTTCTTCAGAGAATAGCCCTGCAGATAGCAAGTAGTGGAAGTAAAGTGAGCATTACAATTAAGTTGTTGTGTTAATTTACTTATGGAAAGCAAATTATATTTGAAATGCGGAACATATAACACATTAGTCAGAGTGATGTCATTGTTGAGGAAAACGGTACCACTATGAGAAATGCTAATTAGCTGACCATTTGGTAAAGAAATTTGTAACGGTTGTGGTAAAAGTTTCAATGAAGAGAACAATGATTTAATATAGCACATGTGGTCACTTGCACCACTGTCTAAAATCCAACTGGCATGATGAGAATCAGTAAAGCATGCAAATGAAGGAAGGATAGACATATTACCGGCAAAGTGTGCAGAGGAGTGAATTGTATTTGGAGCTTGACTCTGAGCAGATTTTAGTAAGTTCACAAGTTGAGAATAGATTTCAGGAGTAAGACCTTTAGATGAACGGTTGAGCTGAGATGATGAAGCAGCCTGTGTTCCATTGTTGGAGTTTATAGCATTATTTTCTGTTTGATCAGACAATTCAGCTTGAGCAACAATTTTCTTTGGTTTGTTGAATTTGAAATCAGCTGGAAAACCATGTAGTTTGTAGCACTTTTCAATTAGATGTCCTGGTTTCTTGCAGTAGTTGCAGTGAAGTTTTCTTGTGTCATTTCCAGGTTTCTTAGAGAAACTATTATAAGGAGCAGTATTTCCAAACTGACCAGAAGGATAGGATCTTGAAGAGTTAACATTCAGAGATGCAGAGTCTGCCATAAAGTGACTGGTAGAATGAATTTCCCTTTGAGTTTCTTCCTGTAATAACAGACTGTAAACCTGTCCAACAAAAGGAAGAGGGGATTTCATAAGGATGGAACCTCTCATAACATTGAAAGAATCATTTAAACCCATTAAGAACTGAATAACTCTCTGATCTTGTTGAAACTTAGAGATTTTCTGTGAAGCACCACATGTACATCCACATTGGCAAACTGGTATTAAACACAAAGAGTCTATGTCATCCCACAGTACTTTGAGCTTGGTAAAGTAATCAGCCACACTGGAATTGCCTTGAGAAATATCTGTTAATTCCTTGTGCAATCCAAACAATTGTGCTCCATTAGACACACCATATCTCTCTTCCAATTCCATCCAGATTTTACGAGCAGAACTTGAATAAATGACACTTCGTCCAATAGACTTCGACAAGGATCCAAGGATCCAGCTGATGACCATATCGTTACAACGAGACCAGCTTTTAAACATAGGAGAATCATAATTAGGTTTAGGAATAGAACCATCAATGAAACCGATTTTGTTTCTGGCAGAAAGTGCAATGGTCATAAAACGTTTCCAACTACTAAATCCAGTCCCGTCAAATTGATCACTAACGAGTTTCATGCCAGGATTGTCAGAAGATTGAAGATGTAACGGATTGTCCTGGTTAAATTGTGGATTTGTATTATCATTTCCAGCACTACCGGTATTAGAAGATTCAGCCATGACAGATCGATGATCGAAACAAAAAAATCAATCGATGAAAACAAGCTAATCGATGTTACAAGATTGTGATTATATTTATGAAGAAGATGAATCAAACATAACAAGTATGAACACTGTAAGTATTTGTGTATCTATATTTCATACGTCAAGGATTAACGATGCGGAAGCAGTGATTGTATCGAAACTGAATTAAGAAGCAAGAATCAAGGCAAATCGAGAACTAGATCGAGATTTACAAATAAACGAAAGAGATATTGTAAATGAACAAAAGAGATTGAGATATATTCAGCGAAGGAGATTTGTAAAAGAACGATCGCACCTAGTTTATGAATGACGATCGATCAGAAATTGTCGGAGAACTCATCGTCGGAGTCATCGGAAAGATGTAATTCACCGGAAACTTCATCGTTGCAATTGAAGATCTGCTCTGATACCATGTAAGACTAGTATAAAATTAGAGAGATGAAATGTAAAACAGGTCTAAATCTAGAGAGAAAGAGAAAAATATTAGAGTGTATTGATTGTGTTTTACAGATTACAAGTTGTTACACAAAAATGAAAAAGAACTATGCTTATATACATTTCTACGCTAATTGACAGTTAGTGAAAAGTTTGTTATAACTAATCGTTGACTTCTAGCTAAGTTGACTACTCTTCTTGAATAAGTTACATATACAGAATATATCAAGTAATGTGTCCAATATGTCTAACAGGACTACAGCGCTTCACACGGCTATTTCTAACGAAAACACTGAAGTTGTTAAGTTCCTGCTGGAGCAAGGAGCAGATATTGACAAGGCAGATCAGCATGGATGGACTCCAAGGGCCATGGCTGAATACCAGGGGCAATGAAGAGATTAAAGGTCTTTTTCAAGCTGAAGGGCAGGGCATAAATAAATATGTTGGTGCACTTACTGGAATGGAGGATGTGCGTAATTTAACGAAGTATCAAAGTGAGCCTACACTTCCTCCTCCTTCTTACGAGGATGGCACCTCATCAATGATAGGTGACCGTTGGAGGAGAAGGAGAAATAAATTTGATAATTCCCTGTTTGGAATCATCTCAGCTGCATAAAATCTTGGCAACGGTTAGAAGTGCTTCTCCTTTTTTTTAATTATTATTGTTTCATGACGGCGTAAACAATTATTTGATGACGGCGTAAACAAGTGTTTAATGACGGTGCCTCTTTCATTAAAGTAAAATAAAATATGCCTAAATTTTTGATAGAAATATTTTCCTGGGTCAATTGTTTGGGGCCACTTTGATCGCATTCTTTGTTAAATTAACCATTATGATTTTATAGTTCCGAAAATCAAATCTCTTGGTAGATTATATTTATTTATTTACAAACATTATTTTTTCAATCATTCATGATAAATATGTGAGTGATTATATATCTTTAAAAATAAAAATATATATGTATATTTTTAATGTAAAAGTAACACAAATTTTTATGTGTTATGCAAGGGTATTAATCTTGACAACTTTTCTCAGGTAACATTTTGGAAAATTACTCCTTATAGTTGTGCGACTCTGGTCACTTTCCCAAGATTGAACTTATTGGATGCTGACTTGTTCATAGGTATTGTTTCAATCCAAGAAAGTTGGAGTAGGAAATTTTAAAGAGATCAAGTGTTAGTGCATTTTGGGTAGGATTAACTAAAATACTTATATACATTTAATTTCACTTAACTATGCAGCTGAGAATGTTAGGTCACACACACTGTAGTAGGGGGTTGAATACATTGTGTAATAACCCCAAAAATTTTGGACTTTTTGTAACCCTTATGAATAGTGATTTTGCTGATTATGCTGAATAAGAAAACTTTTCATGTCCACACTATGTAGGGGTTCTTCTATTGATATTCTGAGATCTTATTAGTACTCTATATGATATATAAGTATATGTAAAGATCGTCAGAATCCAAATTCGAACACTTTGATTTTTCCTGAAAGTCCACCAGATACCGAAAGAATTGAGTATAAGGTAACATGATTAAAAAGGATTTAAATTCAAGGATTATAAGAGAGGATCATAAAAGGAATATAAAATATTGAGAAAGATTTAGGGGAACCCAATTAATAAGATCCCGGGTATGATCCCTCAAACGATAAACGAGAACGAAAGTTAAGCGAACCGTATAACAGATTAGCGATCATTAGCCAAATAATTAGGAGTTAATCAAAGGGGTTAGTGGATGATGATGTCATCACAGCAACAAGAGAAGGACAAGTGTAACAAGATGACATAGAAGGATGAGATAAGCATGACCAAAAAGGGAAGGAATTGTTGGTTGATTTTAAGCCATTCATTTTTTTACCATGGTAAAAGGTAATTAACCAAAACAAAAGGAAACAACCAAGCAAAACCAATCAAAAACACAAAACACAAAGTTGACTCTCATTTTCTTCAAGAAGCTCTCGGCCAAAACCAGAGCAGTAACTTCAAACTACCATATCTCCTTCAATACTCACTCAAATAGTATGTTCTATAGCTCTTTGGAAAGGTATTGAGATGGCCTACAACTCTGGTTCCCTAAGTCTCGTCCAAATAAGCATGGTAAGACCCTCGTTTTGACAGTTCTTTCAATCTGACTTTTAGAAACTTCAAAACCTAACTTTGTGTTCTTGATTTCTTTGGAAAGATCAAGCTTGTAGGAGGCTCCCTAAGACTTCCTAGCTACTCTAATCACTCCAAGGAAGGTATAACACCTCCAAACCCTAGCTTTACTTTGAGTATTACAATGGTTTTGATGGTTATAATAAATGAGAAGCATGATGCTTGTGTGTTTAGAGTTTGGATTGGATATGTAGTGATTTGGATGTTAAAATCTTGTTTATAGTTAATGAAACTTAAGTATAGCTAGTAGTTCATGTGTGGGGTTGTATAAATTAGAAAATCTTGAGGTTTGGGGACTGATGTAGTAAGGTTTGGATGAGGGTTAGTTGTATTGTCGGTTGTGAGTTGAATGGTGGTTGTTTGGAGTGGTTTAAAACTTGGTAATCGCGTAAATATAGACGTCGTAATGCCGAATTTCATACAACTGCTTGTTCTTAGTGTTCGGGACAGAGAGCTAACTATTTAATCTGTGACTTTGCCATGTTTAGTTAGATTATGTCGTAAGCTTCGTTTTGATATATGGTTCGCTTGATTCCGATGTACGGTTTA
Organism: Apium graveolens; assembly: GCF_009905375.1. Taxonomy (NCBI): domain Eukaryota; kingdom Viridiplantae; phylum Streptophyta; class Magnoliopsida; order Apiales; family Apiaceae; genus Apium; species Apium graveolens. The sequence continues at coordinate 62,532,726 of NC_133652.1, forward strand.
GGAGAAACGACTGTTTTAAGTAACGATATTTCGCGAACGAACCATTAACCCTCGCCTTACTTTGAAACCTTGGTTAAGGCCCTTAAGTGACTAATTGGAGTATTAAACAATTATGTAAAGTGGATTAGGCAGTTGGTAGAGTACTCGCGAAAGAATCGCCTTAAAATTCTTAATGGTTAATTTATTAAAAATGGTGGAGCCAAGGGTACTCGAACGACTTATGTGATTCGTTAAGCGTAGAAGTGACCATAAGCAAATGTTAGGGTTCAATTGGTTAAAGTCTAGTTTCTTAAGCGACCGTGGTTTAATTCCTGACTTATGTTGTTGTTCATAGGTTATCGGACCCACTCTAAGCTTAAGTCTAACCGGGAACACTCAGGTAAGTTTTCTACCCGTTATACTGTTGTTGTGATGTATATATGTATATGCATTATCTTGTGATAAGTGCATTATTGTTATTAGCAAATCTTGCGATATATTGGAGCATGTTGATATGATATATATGCATGCCTGTTTCGTAATCTTGATATCTAATTGTTGATTCAATTGCTTATAAGTTGCATAATACCTATGCTAGAGATAAGCAGTAGTTGCGTATACCCTTAGTATAGGGGACCCAAAGGTGAACATTTTCTAAACCGGGAGTCGATGTTCCCGAGTATAATATATATATATATATATATATTTATATAGATATAGATATAGTTTTCAAAACTATTAATCGAATAAGGTTTATTCGATAACTTTATTTTATTTAATGAATATTATTTTGAATATTCATTCGAGGACTTATGACTCCGCTTATTTTATTAAGTGAATATTATTTTGAATATTCATTTGAGGACTTATGACTCCGCTTCTTTTATTAAATAATATTCTTTATTTTATTAAAGAATAATGTTTCGATAATCAAACTTATTTTCGATTATTCAAATAAAGATCGTACTTTCGTATAAGTATATCTTTGGTTATTTAATATTCATTTCAAGTATGAGTTTTAAAACTTCTACTTCAATTATTTTTATAAAGATTATTCTTTATGGGAATATTATTTAAATAATAATATTCAGATATTTTCTAATATATTGGGACTGATTTATTTTATTAAATCAGCATTACTCCAAACATTCTTAAAAATGTTTTCGAGTATTCAAAATGATTTTTAAAAGCTAGGGCGGATCCCAAAACTCATTTTTATATTTAAGATCCTCCTTTCAAAGGGGATTTAAATACTCGCTCAAAACCTGAGGGATCCGGCTCTGTGGTGTATTTTACATTCGCAACGAGGTTGATGTTTTGAGAAAACAGTTTGATTACTTGCCCAATGTTTGGGAAGTAAGCCCATCTAATTGAGTCGGCATAAGCGACAGACCGGGGTACGGTCTATCAAAGTATAAGTGGCCGGGTGGCAGTCAATCAATGCGTAAGAGGCCGGGTGGCGGTCCAACACAAGGTCCTAATGCGGCCAGGGTGATGACCGGTGGGGGATTCATCCATCTACTAGTAGAAAATGTTACTTATTGGTATCTTTGCCTGATCAGCAAGATATCAGGTTTATGCCAAGGTTTTCTCCTTTCCAAATTCATTGGATATTGCAACTCTGTTTATAATTTTCATAACAGAGGTTTTCAAGGAGTGTATGAAATGTATATATAGGTGTATATATATATCGGGACTTAATGAAGTATCTTGTAACTTTATTATTTATAATGATATTTCAAAGATTGAATCTATCCAAGTCTTTTCTTGTAGTCTCATCTATGTGATGAACTTTTGAAACTGATTATACCTTGAACGGTGGTAGTTCAAGTAGTATTCGGAAAAAGATATAAGTATATTGGAGTATCTTATAACTTCATCTTTTCAACTTATATCTGGTTAATGATTATCTTATGCATGACAAAGATTTTCAGAAAAATGTTGAGACAAGGTTAGATATATGAGATCACCTTGCAACGATATTTTTATATAGTTATAAAATGGAACTCTGTGTATATTATGCATGGAAGAGGACTTCCAGGATTTTGAAAAGTATATATACATATATACTGAATAGTTTGCGACTTGGTCGCGTTAAGATATCAAACTTGGTTCATTTCTTCTTGACCAAGACTTTCATGAGCACTATGAGAATGCTCATACATTGTTAATTATTATACATATTATTTCGGTGGGCTTGTTGCTCACCCTTGCTTTCTTCTTTCACCACACAACAACAGATAGACAAGATGAACAGGACCAAGCTCCCAATTCGTGAGCGGATAGGAAACGTTCTGTAAGTTTCCTGTAGGCGTTGATGCCACTGTAGCCGAGGTAGTAATTACCAATAGGCTAGGTTTTCAAATGTTGATGTACCAGACTTATATATATTTATGAATTGTAATAATGGCAATAAATGTAAATTTATTCAGAAACCCTTTTAAGGTGTAATGGCATATAATTGTGGAATAAAATGACTCGTGTTATTTTTGGATATTCATCTCTGAGACTATAACTTGTGGTGTGTGTGTTTATTGTGGGGTCACAGTACGGAGTAGTTGATTGTTTATTAAGATTGGGTGTTATTAAGGGAAATGGAACTCGTGACAACCCGGATCCCCGACCCCGGATTTGGGGGTGTTATACATTGTTTACTATAATAAAATCGAATATAAGTACTCAAGTAACAGAATATAGATTTTATTCAACACAATAAACTCTGTTACAATATGGAACTATCCTCTCTTAGTGACGAACAAATTATCACGAGAGCTGCTAGGGTTACAATGAATAATATTTTCGATAATGATAAGACATATAGTGTAAACCCTATACCTGTGTTTATATACTACACAGTTATAAGATAAACTTCTAATTGATATCGAATACAATTCTGCTTCCTAATATATATCAATCAGTTATCTTTTCTTCCAAGTATTCTATTCTTCATAGAATTCTTCTTCATGCATATCTCTTCTTGTATTTGTCTTGATCTTCTTTCCTTTCAATCAGCCGCCTTCCTTATTTGAAAGTCTCCTTAAGTCCTGATATTATCTCCTGATAAATATCTCCTGATAACTTAAGTTCTGATAACTTAAGTTCTGACTTCAGTATAAGTACTGATTTCCAGTTAAGAACTGATTTGTCCTGTTAAGTAAGATCTGAAAACTAAACACAAATCATATTAGACATGACATCACAAATATATCTAATAATCTCCCCCAACTTTTAAATTAGCATAATATACAAGTTTTACAAATATTTGATGATGTCAAAAACATTAAGTACAAATGCATGAGAATTTGACTAGATAACTACAACTTTACAGTCCTTTCAGCTTTACCATCCTTAAGATCTAATATCAGCTTCAGTCTGTATACACTTCAGAATTTAAGCAGTTATAGATCTTCGACTTGGCTTCAATTTCTGATCTCTATGATGTCAGGAGTTGTTCTGAGATAGTTCTTCAAAAGACATCTCTCAGCATATTCAACTTCATTGACCATCCCCCTTTTAGCATTTTTCAATTCAGCTGTATCTTCACCAGTTTGAAAAATAGCTGCCCTGAGATCATTTATTTTAGCTTTCCTTATGTCCTGATCAATTCTAATCAGATATGCTTTGTCAGACTCTAGATTGAATTCCACAGCCTTATAACCCAGAAAAGTAGTTATGATCTTAGCAGTGTTAGGCTTCATTTCAACAATATCACCTTTGTGATCTCTGTACTTGGGACAGTATAGGTTGTCAGACTTTACAGAGTAAAGCTTCTTCTGTTTTTGAATTTGTGACTTTTAATAACCTGCAGCACCATCTGTTAATCTATTTTTCACTTGAAGTAAAAATAGAACATGTTCCAGTTCTTCAAAATACTTCAGTGGAATAGCATTCTTCCTGATTTGGAATACCCTACCATCTATCATAAAATATAACATGATGTGTTTCTTCAAAATAGAATGGTAAATTATTTGTACAGATTCAAGTTGATTCAATCTTTATGGAGTTGCTCCTACTCCTGGTTCACTTAAGGAAGTTGGATCATTGGTAGTGTTGTGTATTCTCCCTTTCATCAGAACTACCCAATCCAGATTTATCTCTTGCTTTCTTTCCTATAACAACTCTTGCTTCAAAACCACTTGTTGTAGTCTTCAAAGGTTGAGTCTGTTGAGCTTTGGTGAATCCTGGTAGGAGTATCTTTGAAGGTTTAACATGAGCAATGTTAGAGATTTCCTTTTCCTTAACTTCTGATATCAAGTCAACTTGAGCTATGTCAGAGGTTGCTTGCTTCACTGTCATATCAGAGGTTGTTTGAGAAATATTCTTTTTTATCAGAGTAAGATTAACATCTTCTTCATCAATTATTTCTTCATCCATGACTGGCATATAAACCTTTACAGGTTCATCAACTTTTTCTTTGCCCTTGGACCTTGGATCTACTTCCACTTGTGATTTAGATTTGGTTGCCTCAGAATTTGTTCTTTCTTTTATCACAATACCCTTAAGCTTTGGAAGTTTCTTTTCAACAACAGAAGCTTTAGATTTTGTCTTGACACTTTCTGCTTTGAGTCTAGCTTCTTCTTCCTTTAGACTCTCAAAGTCTATTCCTGGATTTTCTTTAAGAAATAATTTCTTTGAAATTTTTTCATCAAGTTCCAGATGTTCACCAGAACTTATCCTTTTACCAGTATCAGAACTTATTCTTCTCCCAGTATCAGAATTTGTTCCTTGACTCGTAATTCTAGCTTTACTTGATGAAAATCCTTTGCTTGACCATGACCTCTACCCTTATCAGAGTTTCCCTGGTCATCATTTCCATCATCCTTTCCCTTCAGTGTCTGAATAGATTTACATTTGGACTTAATCAGTTTCTCCCCCTTTTTGGCATCAGCAGGTAAAAAAAGAGAGACAAGCAATTCCACTGAGGATTGGATCTCATTGAGTTGAGTTTGATGAGAAGCTTGATTCTTTAGAATTTCATCAATCTGAGTTTGTTGCTTCTCCTGAGTTTTCTCAATGTAGGCAATTCTGTCAAAGGTAGGCTTGAAAAATCTATTCTTTTCAAGTTTCACATTCATATCTTGCTGGATCAAGGTTTCTTGAATTTTATTCACCTTGGCATGAGTTATTGAGTGTTGACCTTGAAGGTGCCTAGTACTCAATGCAGTAACTCTCAGCTGTGCCTTCAAAATCATCATTTATTAGCATTTCATCATCTTTTGCCAGATGCTCAGCAAGAATCTTTTCAGAAGGATTAAAACTAACTGTGTTCCATTCCTTAGTCCACTCATTTCCTCTAGGAGTTTCACTCCAAGGTACTGGTGCATCCTCTCTAACAAACTTCTTGATCAAATCAGCTTTATTAACTGTTTGTTGAGGTGCATGTCCTGAAGGACCAGCTGCATCAACATCTAGATTAGTAGTAGCTTCACTAGTAGATTCAGCATTGTCAGCATCAGAACTTACAGAGCCTACAGTATCAGCATCCTCTGATAAAATAATAGTATGTGAGGCTATAGAGGCTTCAACATCATCCTCTAAATTATGATCTGCAACTAAGTTCTGATCAACATCCAAATTTTGATGCCCACATTCAATCTGATTTTCATCATCTAGATTTAGAACTGGTGTTGTTGGAATGTCTGCATTGAAATCAGCATCCAAAATTGGTGTTGTTGGTGGAGTGAGTTGAGTTGCTGGAGCTTCCAAGTACAGAACCTCAAGCACAATCAAGTTATGAATATCAATTTCAGCACTTGTACCTGGGCCTTCATTATGTACTTGTTCAATTATAGGTGACACAGGAGGTGTAGGCACTCTGTCTTGAGCAGTTTCTGGTTGTGCAGAAGGAAGTGGTTCAATAACAATTGGTTATGTTGGGATCAGAGATTCCTGACCCCCTTCCTTAGCTGCTTCCTCATCTTCTGAATCTGACTCAACTGTGTCCCTGTGATCTCTTTGCTTTTTCATTTTCTTCAAGGGTGGAGACTGTTAGTCCCTTAACAATATAGCAAGAATTACAGAAGGGGGGTTGAATGGAATTCTTGAACCTTTTTCTTGAAATAAAAATGTTCAACTCGATTATAGATATATTTGTTTTGATTAGCACAATGCGGAATGTAAACTTAATTGAATCAAAACATAAGTAATTAAAAACAAGAGTCTTTAAAAACTTTCTGGTGGATTTAAACAATTCCACCAGAGATATATATAATATATCGAGAGGACTCTGTGTGCAGAAATGCTCACAGCTGCTTACAAATGGAACTACTGAGAATACAGGAAATGCTAATGATTCTGCTTATAAAGATTTCTCGATTTTGTGTTTCTCAGCTATCTCAGTTGTTTTTCTATTTGCTACTCTCTTGGTTTATATAATACCAAGATTACAAAGTCAAAAAGACTGAACAAATATAAAATCTAACAGTCTTAAGCTTTGCTACTTTTCGTCTTGCCAAGCCACATTTGAAACATTTGAATTTTGACTTATCCACTATGTTTCTATTTGGCTTGGCTGCTCCAAAGTTCTTCTTGAACTTGAGCTTGGCAAATCTTCTTGAAAGAAATGCTAGGTGCTCATCAATGTCCTCCATGTCATCTTGGCTCAATGAATCTTCACTTTCTGCAGCTAGCCCCTTACCCTTATTCTCACAGACCTTTGAAGTTGATTCTACAACTTCCATCTTCACTTTCTTCTCCTTTTCCAGATCAGCAACTAGTGCAATGGATCCTCCTTTCTTCTTTCCTCTCTCCATTCTTTCATCCTGCTCTATCTCAAGCTCATTGGTCTTCAGAATGCCATATAGTCTCTCCAAAGTAAACTCCTTATAATCTTGTGAGTTTCTCAATGAGACTGTCATTGGTTTCCATTCCTTTAGAAGAGATCTGAGAAATTTCAAATTGGAGTCTTTAGTCTGATAGACTCTTCCATGCAACTTAAGAGCATTTAGTAGTTTTTGGAATCTACTAAAAATGTCAGTGAGTGACTCACTTTCTTCATTGTGAAAATGCTCATATTGCTGAATCAGGAGCCGCATTTTATTTTCTCTTACTTGCTCAGTGCCATCACAAATTATCTGTATTATGTCCCAAACTTCCTTGGCAGTTTTGCAGTTGATAATATTATCAAACATGTCTGCATCAACTCCATTGAACAGAATGTTCATGGCCTTTTTATCCTTCCTGACTTGTTCAATATCAGGGTTAGACCATTCGTGCCTTGGCTTTGGAACAGATGGCTCATTTCTGTTGCAGCTCTCATTGGAACATGAGGGCCTCTTTCTATGCAGTCCACATAGGCCTCATCTTGAGAAAGCATATGAAGATGCATCTTTACCTTCCTATGATGGTAATTATCTTTATCAAGAAAAGGAATCTTGACTCCAACATCTTTCTTGTTCATCTTGCTGAATTGTTTTGATCTTTAAACTCTTTGTAGATTAAGAGCTTGCTCTGATACCAATTGTTAGTCCCTTAACAATATAGCAAGAATTACAGAAGGGGGGTTGAATGAAATTCTTGAACCTTTTTCTTGAAATAAAAATGTTCAACTCGATTATAGATATATTTGTTTTGATTAGCACAATGCGGAATGTAAACTTAATTGAATCAAAATATAAGTAATTAAAAACAAGAGTCTTTAAAAACTTTCTGGTGGATTTAAACAATTCCACCAGAGATATATATAATATATTGAGAGGACTATGTGTGCAGAAATGCTCACAGCTGCTTATAAATGGAACTACTGAGAATACAGGAAATGCTAATGATTCTGCTTACAAAGATTTCTCTGTTTTGTGTTTCTCAGCTATCTCAGTTGTTTTTCTATTTGTTACTCTCTTGGTTTATATAATACCAAGATTACAAAGTCAAAAAGACTGAACAAATATAAAATCTAACAGTCTTAAACTTTGTTGCTTTTCCTCCTCTATTACCCAGTTAATGGGCTTCCACAATGTCTTTGTATACATCTCGACGGCTGTGTGTCAGCTTTCACTGTTCAACTGCTGTTTGAATTCTTCATATGATCATCCGTCGACTTTCAGAACATCTGTTGATGATTTAATTGATCATCCGTCGACTGCTATATTAAACATCCGTTGATAGTCATTTGATCATCCGTCGATGGCTTTGTTAATCATCCGTCGGTAGCTATTTTGGCACTTGACTCTATATCACTTATGCAGAATTACAAGACATCATTTATGTACAATTAATCAACCTATTCTGCATATCTAGTTAAAGTCAACATGACTTATATGCTACTACAGATTCTATACAAAGGTGCATACATAACTATGCTATAAACTTATTATTACATAAGCTACTCACTCGATGGATAATAAGTTAATCATCCGTCGGGACTATAATGAGTTATCCGTCGGGACTAAAATTCTTATCCGTCGAGTCCTACTTAATTTCACTAAGTAAAATCTACTTAGATGTTTTGTTTATGAAATCATCAAGTACACAACATATGCACAACAATCTCCCCCAATTTATGTCTACTGGAATTGTAGCCATAAATTAAGAGATACTTGATGATAACAAAACATCCTGAACATATATCTTTAAAGATAAGTAGATAAAACTAAAAGTGCTTCAATTAATTAAAATGAACAAGGTTTGGCTCACAGTCAATTCAAGATGCTCCTCTAGCCTGAGCAGATTTTTCTAGTTCCTTGTAAGTCTGGATCTTCTTCCAAACTTTATGTTATTTTCTTCAATTTGATTCTGGAGCTGCCTGTGGAATTCTAGTTCATCAGATTCTGAGAGATCTAGCTTTTCTTGCATTTCCAAGAGAGTCTTATTGCTAGAGATACTCAATTGGTCTTCTAATCTGAAGAATCTTCTTACACCCTTGTCATCCATGAATTCCATCAGCCAGTAGGGCCTTAGATGCACTCTTCTCCCTGTGTATGGGATGATTAGAGTCTTTGGGAGTGCATCATTAGCTCTAACACTCCTCAGCTCTTCAATCTTCTTCAATACTAGTCTTCTTGCAGTTACATTGAACCCAAAGTTTTTCTTGAAGGATGAATAGACTTTAATCAGCATAGCTTGGCTTTATTGAAGAATCCTGTGAAGTGGCCACTAAATCTCCCTTCCTCCTTTGTACTTGAACACCAACCTTTCAGGTAGGTTTCTGTATGCATCAATTGCCCTTACTTCATCCAGTTCATCCAGATAAAGATTTAGATCTGAAAATTCTTTGATGTCACACAAGTACAAGTAGTCTCCCCTGTTGACCTTGGGTTGAGCTTTAACTAATGACTTGGATTTGAGAGGTGACAGCTTCACTTTCTTGACTGCCCTTGACTTTGTCCTTTTTGGCTTGCTAAGGATTGGTAAGTTGAAGTCAGGAATTGGTATTTTATCCCACTCTATTGGCTCATCCTTTGGCACAATAGGTTCACCATATATGTTCCTGTAGGGATCCACCACCCTTATATCTTCAAATACCATAAAGGGCTTTGATGCTTGAGTTGTAGCTGAAGTGGATTCCTTAGGAAATTGATCTTCCAATTCCTTGTCAACAACATCCAGTTTCCTTTTTGTTCTTCTAGCCAATTCTTTCTTCCTTGGGGATTTCTTCTGTTCTTCAATTTTCTTCTTTGATTCAGCAGCTTCAGATGGTTGAGAGGGAATTTGTTGAGAAGAGTTTACAGCCTGTAGCTTGGCCAAGATAGCAATCTGTTCTTTCTTTTGTTTAGACTTCTTTACATCTAGAGTAACTTGCCTCTTTTCCTGCTTTAATCTGGCTTTTTCTTCTTTCTTTGCTTGAACAAATTGTGGATGTCCAGCTACCACACAAATTTCCTTTCCATTTCTGAATATCTTAGCAATTCTCCTTTTTGAAGCTGAATCAGCTGGATCTTTATAAAAGATAATAGATCTTGACAGAAGCTTCTTTTCATCAGGCTTGGGTATCTCATACACAGTGTCCATAGGGTTCTTCCAAGATGATTTTGGATAATTTTCCCTTGGTTTAAGAATTGTTTAAGCCTTTATAGACTTGATGCAGGAAGATTGTCCTTTTTCCAGATAGTTCATGCTCATCTCATTCACACTGATTGGCTTGACATGAGAGTGATGGATGGATGACTGAACTGGCTCCTTGACTAGTTCAAACTTTTTCAGTATCTTCTCATCAATCTTATTCCAGTTGATCAAACTCAACTTTCCTTTTTCAGCAACTTTCAAATTTGTTGCTGCTGCTTTAATTAGATCTATACCATCTGCAACTGTTGGCTTGGAGACTGTAATTGAAGGTACAATTACTTTGCTGATTTATACTTGAAGTTTCTCCCCCTCAGTTGGTCCTTTCTCCCCCTTACTTGATTCTCTCTCCCCCTTTTTGTTATCATCAAGTTGAGGAGTTAGGCCTTGTGCTTTAGCCAGTTGCATGAGAAGATTTGTCTGAGTCTGTTGATTTTGAAGAAGGATAGCCACTGAATTCTCAATAACTTGAACTCTGTTTTCCAGCTTGGCTAGCTTCTTTTCAGAATCTGATTCTCTCCTCAATCTTAGTAATAGATCTTGCATGGTACCATATGGCATTACTGAATCCAGCTTCTCAGAATTGTATGTCTTCAAGTCAGCTATATCTCTTTTTAGTTTATCCACACTCATATTCTGTCTTAAGTGCTGGATCTTCATGAGATATAGAGAGTCTAGGTGAGCTTGAAGAATAGCCTTGGTACCAGCATCTGAAGTTTCCTGAAGGGCCTTTTGAATAGCCATCACTTGCTTGACTAAAGATACATCAAATTGTCCTGGTGTAAATTCCTTTGTCCATGCCCATCCAGGTAAATTTAAAACAGAACTTGGGCCTTCATCCCCCCCTAAGTTCATGCTTCCATCCAAAGAAACAGAGTCATCATCATTAGAATTTACTCCAAATTCTTCAGATGGCTCACCAGCTTGAGAAGGCATCCTATTGATAGCAGCTTTATCTCTTTGAAGAGATTCTGAGGTGTGTACTAAATTCAAAGTCTGTTCTGCCTCCACATTGCCCTGAGCAGCCAACAATTGATAGGCTGACACAGGATGAGTAAAAGTGTTAGCATCCAAGGAAATGTTATCAATTTCAGCTTTGTAATGTCGCTGAAATTGTCTTCCCTGTTCAGCATCATCCACAATCATTGACTCACTAACAATGGCTGGATCCACCCTTATTTCTCCTGTACCTACCTTTCTCTCATAATCTCTCTTTTGTTGCATCAGTGTCTCACCCTGGCTCCCCACCCTCACACCCTCACCTTCACCTACTAAGGTGGGACTCCTCACACTCACTTTTGCCAATCCTGAATAAATGGATTGCTGAAATTCACTCTTTTCCTCTCCTTATGCCTGGGAGCAACCCAGCCTCTCACTCAATGCACTCTCCTCTCTCAGTCCTAAGAGTGACTGTATTACCACTAAATCTTCTGCACTAGAAATAATTAAAGTTTGAAGTTGTGCAGAGACACTCGACGGATAAGTGATATCCATCGGGTGAGTGGTAAAGCTATCCGATGGAAAATTGCTGTTAAGTTTATCCGTCGGGACACAATCACTACTCGACGGATGAGCAATATCCATCGAGAGAGTAGAAATGAATGAGGTGGGAAGAGAAACTATTGTTGACTCTGTGTTGATTGAAGTTATTTGAGGCACAGATGTCACAATAGTATCTGAAAGAATTGGAAAGTGAGCCAACAAATCATCTAAAAGATGATGCTCACTTGCACTAGATTTTGGCTTCCCCAACAGAGTTAAAGAAGGGGAATCAGGAATTGCAGTGTTTATCATATCCACTTCCAGAGAGTTTGTTGGTGAGTATGGTGTTTCAGAGGCTTCTATTATAAGAGATTTTGGCTGTGACTCCACATTTATTGGAGCCACATCAATTTGAATTTGAGAAAGTGCAGGGACTGTGTCTTTAGCACCAGTTTGCACTGTGTGTGTGCCCTGTGCATCCCCAGTTGTTTTGGATTTCTTCTTTCTTATGTAAGTTTGGGGTGAGCTTGTGTCCCTAACCCTTTTGGCTTGTGCTCTTGGCTGAGAGCTTTGTTTAATAGCCACATCCTTTTGGGAGGATGCAGCTAGAAGTGAGCTTTTGTCCTTTTTAAGCACTGCAGTTTGTTGGGAAACTGCAGTGTGGCTAGGCTGGGATTCACTCAACTCTCCAACCTTATCCTTGGAGTTTCTTTGATGTTCACCCCTTCCCTCACCTAACTGACTCTCCTTCACACTCCCCTCTTTGGCTTTGGTAGATTTTTCAACTGGTACCTTTTGAGAGATACCAGAGGGGGTTTTCTTTGACTTGGATTTGGAAATTACAGTTATTTTGGCAGCTTTGGTAGGCAACTATTTGGTCATTATCACAGTTGCCATAGCTACTCCTGAACTCAAAGAAATTGAGGAGATTGGAATAGTTGAGGGTATGGATGAACTTACCTCACTTACCTGAGGTGTCTGCATTACAGGGAAGTAGAACATTGGCACATCCCTATGAGGGTTGGCTCTGTTCAAATCTGCAATGATTCTTCTCTCTTGAACCCAACAAGTTAATTTGTTGTTTGGGTTCTCAAGTACAATCTCTTGACAAAGATGGTTAGCCAATAGCATAAAAAATCTAGCATAATATACATTCTTTCCCCTTTTTGCTAACTCACCTAGTTTAAAACCTAACTCATACAAGACAAGGTCACTGAAATAGTAAAATTTATCTGTAACTAGCATGTATAGCATGTTAAGCATGGAAATGTTCACAGAATCAAAATTACTGATTTTTCCACAGAAAACTTTAGTCACAACATCACACATGAAACTCCATTCCTTCCTAAGACCTAATCTTCTAATATCACTAAGCTTAGTAGTAGGAAGTGCATAATGCATGGAATTAAGCATATTGATAATATTAGTGTCAGTGTGTGGTGAAGTTACATTATCATCAGGAATTTTGAAACATGCTTTTATCACATCACTATTGATACAAAACTCATTACCTTTGATAGTTAGAGTGATGGTTTTGTCAGTAGAGTTGTAGATTGCAGAGGTCCACATATCTTCAATAACTTCACAGAAAATTATGGGTGATTCAAGCATGGCATAACTTAACTTACAGTTCTTCACAAAGTCCATCATCTTGTGATAGTCTTCTGATTGCTGAATACCCTTATTGACCAAAGCAGTGAAGTTGTTCTTCTCGTAAATGAACCCAGTCTGAGACATTATCTTTACTACAGGTGCCATTGTTAGAGAATGAAAGCTTGAAGAGAAAGAGAATATTTGCTTGAGAGAGAATGAAATAAAAGCAGTTAAATTTGATAATGAATAAAAGAAAATAATTGAAATGAAATAAGTTTTTATACTATCTAAAAAACAAAGGATGAAAATAATAAAGAAAAATAAATTACCCAATAGAAATTGCCTAAAATAGCCGTTTAAAAATTAACTGTAAAAATTCCACCCATAATCCGTCGTGTAATGTTTACAAGCTGTAAGTATACTCGATGGATAATGTTCGGGAAATTAACGGTTAAGATTTAGACAATTTGACGGATGAGAATAAACTGTTATCCGTCGAGATTTAAAAGATTCCAGAAAAGTAGTTGATTTTTATTTGCAAATAGTATATCGACGGATGACTCAACTCGATGGATAATGGTCATCCGTCGAGATGCAAATTTTGACTTAGCCAAAATTTCATCCATGACTAAAAATCAGCTAAATTTCTGGCTACATTTCAACTTGTAAAATAACTCAGATAAATTCAAGAGTAATTAAGCATACCTAACTCACTTACCAACCTAGAAAAGGTGGATTCATCCAGTGGCTTGGTAGAGATATCTGCAAGTTGCTTCTCACTTGGAACAAAATCTAACTCTACAGTACCATTCATTACATGTTCCCTTATGAAATGGTACTTGATGTCTATGTGCTTTGTCCTTGAATGTTGCACTGGATTTTCAGTGATGGCAATTGCACTTGTGTTATCACAGAAAATAGGAATCCTCTCAACTTGCAAACCATAGTCTAGCAATTGATTTTTCATCCATAAAATCTGTGCACAGCAACTGCCAGCAGCAATATATTCAGCTTCAGCTGTAGAAGTAGAAACTGAATTCTGCTTTTTACTGAACCAGGACACAAGCTTGTTTCCTAGAAATTGAAAAGTTCATGTTGTGCTTTTTCTGTCAATTCTGTAACCTGCATAATCTGCATCTGAATAACCAGTTAGATCAAAACCAGAATCTCTAGGATACCAAATGCCAAGTTTTGGTGTTCCCTTGATGTTAGGAATATATGTGCATTAGTTTGATGATATGTTTAACAAAACACTTAAGTAGAAATTTAGTGTCTGTAGCCTCAACGGATAAGACCACTTTGGCTATCCGTTGATGGTGTAGCTTTACTTAGAAATAAGTCTAGTATTGTAGCATATTTCAGTCTCTGTATTTAAAATTGTAATTCTTAGAAGTTGAGAGAAACTATGAGTCATGTTGACTACTAGATGATATGCAGATAGGAAGGCCAATTGTAAATATTTCATGCCTTGTAATTTTGTATAAATGAAGTGGTATCAACGGATGACTTAAAAGACCTTCAACGGATGAGAAGCTAAGCTTCAACGGATGTCTCTAAAGCTTCAACGGATAACATCCTTCAACGGATGAGAGCATCAACGGATGAAAGCTTCAACGGATGTTCTGCTAATCAGCCGTTGATAAGTGGTAGTTGTACCTACAAGCAGAGGCACGTGGGTTGACAGAGAAAACTGAGATGTGGTAGCCGAATTTCAGGATCAACAGAAAAAGCAGCCGTTCTTCTTTTGTACAAAGTTGCAATAGTCAACAAAGTACTTGAGTGAACAGGAAAAGAAGCAAGTGAAGAACTTATTTTACTATTGTAATTTTATATTGTTTTTCACTTGTACACTTGGTAATATATATATGAACCAAGAAGAAGCTAGTAATTAGAGAGATTTTTCCAGAGCTGTTAAGAAATATCTTGAGAGAAAATTCATCTAGTTTGTACTAGGATGCAGCTGTGATCAACATTGTTGAACACAGATTTTCTAATACACCATCTCTGGTGGAACAACAAATCCACCAGAAAAGTTTTTAAGGTCTGTTGTGTTCTTTACATTTGTGCTTGAATATATATCTGTCTGTATTAGCTTAAAGCAATTCACACACTTGTTCTTCTTGAACACACAACTTTATAAACTGCTCAAAACTTGAAAAAGTTTTGAGATTTACATTCAACCCCCCTTCTGTAAATCTCATTGTTAGTCTTCTAGGAATAACAATTGGTATCAGAGCAGGCTCTTGACACACAAAGAGTTTAAAGATCTTGGAATCTAACAAAGATGAGTAAGAAGGATATTGGAGTAAAGATCCCAGTTCTTGACAAAGACAGTTATCACCACTGGAAGGTGAAAATGCACCTTCATCTACTCTCCCAAGATGAAGGTTATGTAAACTGCATTGAGAATGGTCCTCACATTCCCCACAAAGTAGCCACAGTTGCTACGGCCACAATTGCTGTTGGTCAATCCATTCCAAAACCTAGAGCAGAATGGACAATGGAAGACACAGAAGAAGTCCACAAGGATAAGAAGGCTATGAACATTTTGTTTAATGGTCTTGACAAGGATATGTTTGATAATGTGATAAATTGTTCAACTGCCAAAGAGGTTTGGGACACAGTTCAGCTGCTGTGTGAAGGTACAGAACAAGTAAGAGAGAACAAAATGCAGCTTCTCATTCAACAGTATGAGCACTTTCATTTTGAAGAAAATGAATCTTTAAATGACACATTCAATAGATTCCAAAAACTGTTGAATGGACTGAAGCTGTATGGTAGAGTGTACCAGGTGAAGGATTCAAATCTTAAATTTTTGAGATCCTTACCAAAGGAATGGAAACCCATGACTGTTTCCTTAAGAAACTCTCAAGATTATAAGGACTTTACTCTTGAAAGATTATATGGAATCTTGAAGACTTATGAACTAGAGTTGGAACAGGATGAGGTATTGGAGAGGGGGAGAAAGAAAGGAGGTTCAGTTGCATTGGTAGCTGAAAATGAGAAAGAATGCAGAAAAGAAACTGTGAGATCTACATCAAGCTCCAAAGATGGTGTAAGAAATCCAGAATCAGACAAGGGTAAAGGGCAAGTTGCTGAAAATGAAGACAACTCCAGTCAAGATGACTCTGATGGTATTGATGAGCATCTTGCATTTCTGTCCAGGAGATTTGCAAAGATGAAGTTCAGGAAAAACACTAGAGCCACTAAACCCCATAAGAACATGGTGGACAAATCCAAGTTCAAGTGTTTTAATTGTGGTATGAGTGGACACTTTGCAAGTGAGTGCAGAAAGCCAACCTCTGAAAAGAAGAAGTTTGATCAAGTAGATTACAAAAAGAAATATTTTGATCTGCTCAAACAGAAGGAAAGGGCTTTCATTACTCAAGAAAGAGACTGGGCAGCTGATGGAGAAGAAGAGGATGAAGACATGGAATATGTTAACTTGGCTCTCATGGCTGATTCTGAGGAGAATGAAGTTAGTTCATCAAGCAACCAGGTAATTACTACTGATATAACACAGCTTACTAAAGAAGAGTGCAATGATGCTTTTAATGACATGTCTACTGAACTGTATCATTTGCGTGTATCTCTTAAATCTCTTGCTAAAGAAAATAGTAGGATTAAAGAGAACAATCTGTTTTTAAGTAATAGAAATGCTGTGTTAGAAGATAAGTTAATTGACCTAGAAAAGACTAAGCTGCATTGTGTATCTGTTGAAAATGAACTAGCTGAATCTATTAAGAAAGTAGAAATACTTTCCAATCAATTAGAGAAAGAGCAAGAGGTGATTAAAGCCTGGAAAACATCTAGGGATGTAAGTGCTCAAATTGCCAAAGTCCAAGGAATTGAATCATTCTGTGAAACTGCCTGGGATAAAAATAAAAAGAAACTGGAATTAATTGATGGACTGTCAACGGATGTGGAATCAACGGATGATGAAAGTTATCCGTTGAAGGAAGAAAAGGAACATCCGTTGAAGGTTCCTCAATTAAAACAGGCAGATGTTTCTAAAAGAGAAAATCTAAAGAAACTCAACAAAAAGTTTGGTTCAACTTCAAAGAACTTTGTCAAAGAAGGAGCAAGCACATCCAAAGATGTCAGAAAGGTGAATGTAGGGCACATGACCTTAGAACAGTTAAACAATAGGCTCAAGATGGTTGAGGATAAAAAGGAATCCAAAAGGAAATCCAACAGAAATGGGAAGGTAGGAGTTAACAAACATAACAATTACACACCTGACAAGTATGCTCCTAGAAAAAGCTGTGTGCATTGTAGTAGTGTTAATCATCTATCTGCTAACTGTAAATCTATTAAGAAATCTCCCATAACTGTACCCTCTTCCATGCCTAACATGTCTGTATCACCTCTACATGCTCTGCCTGTTATGTCTCAACAAAATCCTTATGCACATTTTGCAAACATGCCATATTTTAACAATTCTTATCTTGCTGCATTCAGTATGCCTCAATTGCCATACAATATGCCAATGTGGAATAACATGTATGCACAATCCATGCCTAATAATACTATAAATGTGCTGGATAATGTTGTGACTAACCCTACACCTCAACCAACCACATCTAAGACCAAGGTTGACTCAAACTCACCTAAGTCTAAAGATGCAGGAGGAATGAAGTCTAGGAGAAAGGCTAACAAGAATGGACCCAAGGAAACTTGGGTACCAAAATCAAATTGATTGATTTTGTGGTGTGCAGGAAAATAGAAGAAATCTATGGTACTTGGACAGTGGCTGTTCAAGACACATGACTGGAGATTTCTCCCTGCTCACAGAGTTTAAAGAGAGAGCTGGCCCCAGCATAACCTTTGGAGATGACAGCAAAGGGTTTACTATGGGATATGGCTTGATTTCAACAAGGAATGTCATCATTGAAGAAGTTGCATTAGTTGATGGTCTCAAGCACAACTTACTGAGTATCAGTCAACTATGTGATAGAGGGAATACAGTTTCCTTCAATTCTGAAGCCTGTGTTGTCACTAGTAAGAAAGACAACAAAGTGGTTCTAACTGGAGTTAGAAAAGGAAATGTGTACTTAGCTGACTTCAACTCTACAGATGCAGAATCTATTACTTGTCTTTTCAGCAAAGCAAGTTCAGTTGAGAGTTGGCTATGGCACAAGAAGCTATCCCATTTGAATTTCAAGACAATGAATGAACTAGTCAAAAAGGACTTAGTAAGAGGAATTCCTCTTGTTGAATTCTCAAGGGATGGTCTGTGTGATGCTTGTCAGAAAGGCAAACAAAGGAAAGCATCATTTCAGAAGAAGCTTGAAACAACAATTGATGAACCATTACAGCTGCTACATATGGATTTGTTTGGACCAGTCAATGTATTGTCAATAGCAAGAAAAAGATATTGCCTAGTGATTGTAGATGATTTCTCAAAGTTCTCATGGGTCTATTTTCTTGGATCAAAGGATGAGGCAAGTGAAATCATTATCAATCACATCAGGCAAGTCAATAATCATCCTGACTTGAAAGTAAGAAACATCAGGAGTGACAATGGAACTGAGTTCAAGAATTTGACATTAAGGCTGTTCTGTGAAGAAAATGGAATCATGCATGAGTTCTCAGCTCCAAGAACACCTCAGCAAAATGGGGTAGTTGAAAGAAAGAACAGATCTTTAATTGAGGCTGCCAGAACAATGCTTGAAGAATCAAAGTTACCAACATATTTTTGGGCTGAAGCTGTTAATTGTGCCTGTTTCACTCAAAATATTTCTCTGATCAATCAAGCTAAAGGCATGACTCCTTATCAGTTGTTCAAGAAAAGAAAACCAACTCTAAACTTTCTTCATGTCTTTGGATGTAAATGTTTTATACTAAGGAATCAATCTGACCATAAAGGGAAGTTTGATGCAAAGGCTGATGAAGGAATATTTGTTGGTTATTCAGCTGGAAAATCTTATAGGGTCTACAATCTAAGAACCAACATTGTTATGGAATCTGTGCATGTTGTGTTTGATGATAAAAAGATTGATGGACTAACAGATGAGGAACATTATGAGAGACTCAAATTTGACAATATTGAAATATATTGTGATGATAGTGAAGAAGAGATTGATGGAGACGACACTTCAAAAGGAATACAAAATTTGCTCCTGGATAATGCACAAAATTCAGCATCCGTTGAAAGACATTGTGCATCATCCGTTGAAGTACTTAATGAAGCATCCGTTGATCATAGCTCATCAACTGATAATCAATTTACATCATTAATTGATGGAACTCCAAGTTCCCTGCAAAGGACCAACAACTCAGGGGGAGTTTCAACTAATCAAAACTCTATCTCACATCATGACAATACTGAGATCACCTCATCTAGAGCTCATCTTCCACCTCAAAGGAAATGGACCAAGAATCATCCCTTTGAACTGATCATTGGTGATGCATCATCTAAAGTGCAAACAAGAAGAGCTACTCAAGATGAATGTCTGTATAGTAGTTTTCTATCTCAGGAGGAACCTAAGAAAGTGGAAGAAGCCTTATTGGATCCAGATTGGATATTAGCTATGCAGGAAGAGCTAAACCAATTTGAGAGAAACCAAGTTTGGAAGCTGGTACCCAAACCAAAGAACAAGAGTCCTATTGATACAAAATGGGTATTCAGAAATAAGATGGATGAAAATGGCATTATCATAAGGAACAAAGCCAGATTGGTTGCTAAAGGCTATTCTCAGCAAGAGGGAATAGATTTTGATGAGACATATGCTCCTGTTGCAAGACTTGAAGCTATCAGAATCTTTCTAGCCTATGCAGCCCATGCCAATTTCAAAGTCTATCAAATGGATGTCAAGAGTGCATTTCTAAATGGGAAATTAGAGGAAGAAGTCTATGTAAGTCAACCTCCAGGATTTGAAGATCCAAATTTTCCAGACTATGTGTATTATCTGTTGAAAGCACTCTATGGACTGAAGCAAGCACCTAGAGCCTGGTATGAAACATTATCAAAATTTCTTTTGGAGAATCACTTCACTAGAGGTACTGTTGATAAAACTCTCTTCTTTAGAAATGTTAATGGCTCTAGTATACTTGTTCAAATTTATGTAGATGACATAATATTTGGTTCTAAAGATAATAATCTTTGTAAGAAGTTTGCTAAGCTAATGCAAAGTAATTATGAAATGAGCCTAATGGGAGAACTAACCTATTTTCTTGGTTTACAAATTAAACAAGTTAGTAATGGAATTTTCATTAGTCAAACTAAATATATTCATGATCTTTTAAAGAAGTTTGACTTAATGGAATGTTCATCTGCAAAAACTCCCATGGCCACTGCCACCAAACTTGAATTAAATAAGACTGAAAGGTCTGTGGACATTACAAGTTATAGAGGCATGGTTGGTTCACTTTTATATTTAACTGCTAGCAGACCAGATATAATGTTTGCTACATGTCTGTGTGCAAGATTTCAAGCTGATCCTAGGGAGTCTCACTTAATTGCTATCAAGAGAATTTTCAGATATCTCAAGGGTACACCAAATTTAGGAATTTGGTATCCTAGAGAATCTGGCTTTGATCTAATTGGTTATTCAGATGCAGACTATGCAGGTTGCAAAATAGACAGGAAAAGTACAACAGGCTCCTGTCAATTCCTGGGAAACAAGCTTGTATCATGGTTTAGCAAAAAGCAAAATTCAGTCTCTACTTCTACAGCTGAGGCTGAATACATTGCTGCTGGAAGTTGCTGTTCTCAAATGTTATGGATGAGGAATCAACTCCTTGATTATGGACTTCATGTTGATAGAATACCTATCTTTTGTGACAACACAAGTGCCATAGCCATAACCGAGAATCCTGTGCAGCACTCAAGGACCAAGCACATTGATATTAAGTACCACTTCATCAGGGAGCATGTCATGAATGGTACAGTGGAACTACATTCTGTTCCAAGTGAACAACAAATTGCTGACATATTTACCAAGCCACTTGATGAATCAACATTCACAAGATTGGTAAGTGAGCTAGGTATGCTTAATTACTCTTAAAATTCATGTCTTCTTTGCAATTTGATGTGGAGCCTGAAATATATTAGTTGCTAGAACAAATTTGACTTTTAACAAAGTTTATTCCATCAACGGATGTTCCCTATCCGTTGAAAGTCAAAATTGCTCTATCAACGGATATTCATTATCCGTTGAAAGACAAGTATATCTCTGGAACTTTTATCCGTCAACGGATAAAGCTGAAGTACCTTTCAACGGATGACAATTTACATTATCCGTTGAAATGTCACATCAGACGTTTGAGGTGTTTCACAGCCGTTGATTCTATTTTCTTAACCGTTGATACCATACATACATCTGTATGTATTGGTTTTAAAGGTAGTTATTAGAATACTTACAGTTTATTCTTAAACGGCTGAAATTCACTAACACCTATTTATTGATTAATCCTTTATTTATTTTTTTTCTTTGAAAGCATATAAGCCCTTCTGATTGTTCATTATTACTTTACGCTTTCTTAGAATTTCAAGCATTTACCATTTTCTCTCTGCAAAACCCTCAAGTTATTCTCTGCAATTTCTACTCACAACAATGGCACCAGTCGTGAAGATTATGTCTCAATCTGGGTTCATCTACGAGAAGAATAATTTCATAGCTCTGGTAGAGAAGAATGAAGCCCACTCAGATTATCACAAAATGATGGACTTCATCAAAAACTGTAAACTTAGCTATGCAATGCTGGAAGCCCCAACGATTTTCTGTGAAGTAGTTGAAGAGATTTGGACAACTGCTGAGTTCAACTCCATGGATATGACTATCTCCTTCACTCTCAAAGGTAAAAATCACTGTATTAACTGTGATGACTTACAAGCATGTTTTAAATTACCTGAGAACAATGCCATGACACCACACACTGATAGTGATGTATCCAGCATGTTAGATTCCATAGGTTACTCTCTTAACTCTGCTAATTTAGGGGGTATTAGACGAAAAGGCCTTAGGAAAGAATGGAGTTTTCTTGGGGATGCCTTCATAAAGGTTTTCTCTGGGAAAATTAGTAATTTTGATGCCATAACTTCATCTCTTGTTAACATGTTCTATATGCTTGTTTCTGATAGGTACTTTAACTTTAGCAACTATGTGATGCTAGAATTAGGTACTAGATTAGGTAACAAAGCTAATAGATCTAATAACATCTATTATGCTAGATTCTTTATGTTATTGGCTAACCATGTTGCTGAAGGTTTAGTCATAATCAATGAGAATAATAAACTCAAGTGCTGGGCACAAGAGAAAAGAGTTCTTGCAGACTTGAAGAGAATGGATCTTAACAGTAGTGTGCAATTGGTATATTTACCAATCATGAATGCACCCCAGGTAGGTGAGGTAATTGCTTCTACAACTCCTACTTCTTCCAACCCCTCTATTTCTTTATCTTCTAGTGTGGCCATGAAATCTGTGTCAATGCCCCAACAGATTTCTACCAAGGTCACCAAATCTAAACTTTCAAAATCCAAGACAAAGAAAACCACCTCTGTTGTTTCTCAAAAGACAACAGTTGTAACAACAACCATTAACCCTGAGGGAAGTGAACAGGGTGTGAGTGGTGAGGGGAGGGGTGAACATCAAAGAAACCCCCAGGATAAGGAAGGAGAGTTGAGTGCTTCCCAAGCTAGCCAAGCCCCAGTTTCTCAAAAAGCTGTGGTGGTTGAAAAGGTCTCTAGCACATCCCTAGTAGCATCCTCCCAAAAGGATGTTACTATTGAAAAGAGTTCCCATCCAGGAACACAGAACAAAAGAGGGAGGGACACTAAAGCCAAACACTCACCTACAAAAGCCTTTATTAGAAGAAAGAAGGCTAGAACCCAATCTTCTACACAGGGTGCACACACTGCACAGATACATCCATCTGTCTCTGTGCCTTCTCAAACTCAGTTTGATGTGACTCCAATAAATGTGGAGTCACAGCCCCATTCTCTCACAATAACTACACATCAATCACCAAATACTTCTTCACCATCTCTGGATGTGGATATGCTATTCCCATCAATTCCTGATTCTCCCTCTTTACAACTCAGGGAGGAGCCCCACTCAAATACAGGTGATCATCATCTTTTAGATGATTTGTTGGATCACCCGCAAATTCTTTCAGATATAATTGAAGGATCTGTATCAACACATATCAAATCAATCTATACAGATTCAACAGTTATATCACTTTCAATTTCATCTTCTTTTCCTTCTTCAATGGATATCACTCATCCGTTGACAAGTGGTTGCTCTTCAACGGATAAGCTTAACAGCAGTTATCCGTTGATAACAACAGTTTCAACTTCAACGGATATTCCACATCCGTTGATAGTCTCTACACAAATAACTGAAATGATTCCAAGTGTAGAAGACATGAATACTGTGCAATCACTTTTAGGATTGAGGGCAGGGAGTGAAAATTTGAGTGAGAGGCTGGGTTGCTCCCAGGCAAAAGGAGAGATTGAGAGCACAAAAATGCATGCTATTTCTTCCAGCATGGCAAAAGTCAGTGAGTGGAGTACCACCTTAGAAGGTGAAGGTGAGGGAGTGAGATGTGTGAGCCAGGGGGAGCCCCTGATGCAAGAACATAGAGAAAAAGAGAGAAAAGCAGGTACAGTTGATACAAGGGTGGAACCAGCCATTGCTCATGAGTCAATGATTGTGGATGATGCTGAAAAGGAAAGACAATTTCAGCAACATTACAAAGCTGTAATTGATAACATTTCCTTGGATGCTGACACTTTTACTCATCCTGTGACAGCCTATCAACTGTTGGCTGCTCAGGGCAATGAGGAGGCAGAGAGGACACTACATCTAGTGCACTCAACAGAATCTCTTCAAAGGGATAAAGCTGCTATTAACAGGATGCCTTCTACAGCTGGTGAGCCATCTGAGGAATTTGGAGTAAATTCTGATGATGATGACTCTATTTCTTCTGATGGAAGCATGAACATAGGGGGAGATGAAGACCCTAGTTCCATTCCTAATCTACCTGAATGGGCCCTGACTAAGGAGCATAGAACAGGTGAATTCAATGTCCACCTGGTCAAACAAATCATCACTATTCAACAGGCCATTCAGAACACTTCAAATGCAAATATCAAGGCTATCCTCCAAGCTCACCTGGACTCACTGCATCTCATAAAGTTGCAGAAAGTAAAGCAAGATATGAGTCTAAATGATCTCAGGAAAGATATTGCTGACTTGAAATCCTTCACTTCAGAAAAATTGGATTCAGTCATGCCCTATGGTACTTTGCAGGACTTGGTTTCGAGATTGAAAAAGGAATCAGTTACTGAACAAAGGCTGGCCAAGTTGGAAGACAGAGTTCAAGGAATTGAAGATTCTGTGGCCACCCTTCTTCTCAACCAACAATCTCAAACCAATCTCCTAATGCAGCTGGCAAAAGCACAAGGCTTGACCCCTCTCCTTGATGATAACAAAAAGGGGGAGAATAAAAGGGAAGGGGAAGGAGAGCCCTCTACAAAGATTCAGATATCTAAAGTGCTAGTTCCTGCCATCACTACCTCTCCAATCATTCAAATCAAGGGAAAATCTGATGGAATTGATTTGATTCAGCTAGCAGCAGCTGAAATACAAATGAAAGAACAATGGAGGAGAATTGATGAAAGGTTGCAATTGGTGTTTGGTTCTACACAAAATAAATCAACATCTGTGAAATTTAGCACAAAGATTGAACCAATCAACATGGAGCTCATGCCAGTAGGGAGTCTTAAGGATGGAGAAGCTTCTTCCAAAGAGCTACAAGCTATAATCCTCAAGCCCAATGAAAGATCCAATAAGGACTCAACAAAGAATCCTTTAAAAGAAGTGGACTTTCCTCCTTCAAAAGATGATGAGAACAAGATCTTAGGCAGGAGTATTGCCTATCTCAAAAAGTCCATGGATGAGGCTGTAAGGAGAAATAGAGCTATTATCATTAGAGAGGGAAAGAGCATATGTGTGATGCAAGGACATCCCAAATTCTCAATAGCTAAGAAAGAAGAAGCCAAGCAATTAAAGGCTGACAAAAGAGCACAAGCAAAGCTTGAAAAACAGCTAAAGTCAAGCCAAGTTGAAGAAATGAAAGGAATTGAAGTCAGGGGTGAAGAAAAGATTGCTAACTTAGATGAGGTTCTTGGGAGCATATTTGGTGAAAATATGGAGGAAAGAGAGGAATGGCAGAAGGGAAACAGAAGAAAGGCCAAGGCACACAGAAGGAGTGAAGATAACCCTGAAGATACCAAATCTATATCTAAACCACTACCTTCCATACCTGAACCTTTTGTTACTGATCCCTCTATAAATATCCATGGTGAACCAATCATTCCAAAAGAGGAACCTATTGATTGGGACAACATCACATTGCCTACCTTTCTAACCACTCTTCCACCACCAAAGAAACAGAAAAGAAAACCAAAATCTACACCTCCCACAACCTCTAAGAAATTCACTCAAAAACAAAAACCTAAGCCTAAGTCACCCATTTCTAAAGATGATTATGTTCACATTTGTGACATAAAAGAAATTTCAGACATTGAACTCTATCTGGATGAGCTGGAGGATGTAAGGGGAATAGCTGCCTACAGACAGTTACCAGAAAGATTAGTGTTCAGATATAAAGGAGCTGGGGAAAGAACATGGCCTCTCCACAGGATTCTAAATGAAGGCTACTCTACCTTGATCAGAGTCTTTTCAGCCATCAAAAAGGATTCTGGCTTTACCAGAACAGCCAAGACTGAAATTCTCAACAAGATTGCCAACATAAGGAAGACTTGGAGGGAACCAAATGCTTTGCCCAGAACCTTACTCATACAAGAAAGGGGAACTAAAATTCACAAATCACCTCATTGGTTGATGGAATTTAGAGATGACAAAGGAGTCAGAAGATTTTTCAGACTTGAAGACCAACTCAAGATTGCCAGCAATGAAACTCTCAAGGAAATGCAATCTAAGTTGGATATCAGTGATGAAGATGAAGCTGAATTCTTCAGAAAACTCCAACTCCAAATTGAGGGAAATGACAAAGGGCTAGGAAAGAAAACCAGGGAACAAAGAAAAAATGATGATTTGCTCAGGCTAGAGGAGCACCCTTGGAAATACTGTAAATCTTCAATTACCTCCTAGTACATACACTTTTGCAGCACTTTTTATATTTCTACTTAGTTTCAATTCAAATATTTGTTAAGTGTTTTGTTATCATCAAGTTAACCCTGAATTTATGCCTACAGTTCTTATAGACATAAATAGGGGGAGATTGTTAGGAATATATGTGCATTAGTTTGATGATATGTTTAACAAAACACTTAAGTAGAAATTTAGTGTCTGTAGCCTCAACGGATAAGACCACTTTGGCTATCCGTTGATGGTGTAGCTTTACTTAGAAATAAGTCTAGTATTGTAGCATATTTCAGTCTCTGTATTTAAAATTGTAATTCTTAGAAGTTGAGAGAAACTATGAGTCATGTTGACTACTAGATGATATGCAGATAGGAAGGCCAATTGTAAATATTTCATGCCTTGTAATTTTGTATAAATGAAGTGGTATCAACGGATGACTTAAAAGACCTTCAACGGATGAGAAGCTAAGCTTCAACGGATGTCTCTAAAGCTTCAACGGATAACATCCTTCAACGGATGAGAGCATCAACGGATGAAAGCTTCAACGGATGTTCTGCTAATCAGCCGTTGATAAGTGGTAGTTGTACCTACAAGCAGAGGCACGTGGGTTGACAGAGAAAACTGAGATGTGGTAGCCGAATTTCAGGATCAACAGAAAAAGCAGCCGTTCTTCTTTTGTACAAAGTTGCAATAGTCAACAAAGTACTTGAGTGAACAGGAAAAGAAGCAAGTGAAGAACTTATTTTACTATTGTAATTTTATATTGTTTTTCACTTGTACACTTGGTAATATATATATGAACCAAGAAGAAGCTAGTAATTAGAGAGATTTTTCCAGAGCTGTTAAGAAATATCTTGAGAGAAAATTCATCTAGTTTGTACTAGGATGCAGCTGTGATCAACATTGTTGAACACAGATTTTCTAATACACCATCTCTGGTGGAACAACAAATCCACCAGAAAAGTTTTTAAGGTCTGTTGTGTTCTTTACATTTGTGCTTGAATATATATCTGTCTGTATTAGCTTAAAGCAATTCACACACTTGTTCTTCTTGAACACACAACTTTATAAACTGCTCAAAACTTGAAAAAGTTTTGAGATTTACATTCAACCCCCCTTCTGTAAATCTCATTGTTAGTCTTCTAGGAATAACACTTGAGATATATGAAAATTCTCTTAATAGCTATCAAGTGAGACTCTCTAGGATCAACCTGAAATCTAGCACATAAATATATAACAAACATTATATCTGGCCTACTAGCTGTTAAGTACAGAAGTGAGCCAACCATGCCTCTATAGCTTGAAATATCCATAGACTTTTCAGTAGTGTTTAGTTCAAGCTTAGTTGTAGTGGCCATGGGAGTTTTTACAGATGTGCAATCCATTAGATCAAACTTCTTTAAAAGATCAAAAATATATTTAGTTTAACTAATGAATATTCCATCACTAACTTGCTTAACTTGTAAACCAAGAAAGTAAGTTAGTTCTCCCATCATACTCATTTCATACTTACATTGCATCAGTTTGGCAAACTTTTTACAAAGTTTCTCATCTGTAGAGCCAAAAATAATATCATCTACATAAATTTGAACAAGTATGCTAGAGCCATTAACATTTCTGAAAAATAAAGTTTTATCTACAGTACCTCTTGTGAAGTGATTTTCCAAAAGGAACTTTGATAAAGTGTCATACCAGGCTCTAGGTGCTTGCTTCAGTCCATAAAGTGCTTTCAGTAGATAATAGACATACTCTGAAAAATTTGGATCTTCAAATTTTGTGGATCTTTGATTTGAGAAAGGGGTACTTTCTATGGGTGATCTGCCTTGACTTTCTGCTCCTTTTGATAACCCGACGGATGGTGAATTTTGAGTACGGACGGATGAGGCAGGTTGTCTACCGACGGATAACACAGATTGCCTTCCGACGGATGAAGCATTTTGCAGCTCGATGGATGTTGAGTTTTGTGCTTCATTGGTGGTAGATTTATCTGCATTATCCTTAGACATTATTTCTTGATCACTCTCATCATCACTTCGATCACTGACCATCTCAACATTGTCGAATTTGAGGCTCTCATGGTAATCTCCATCTTTCAGTCCTTCAATCTTTTTATCATCAAACACAACATGTATAGATTCCACAACAATGTTGGTTCTTAGATTGTAGACTCTATATGCTTTACCAACAGCATATCCAACAAAAATTCCTTTATCTGCTTTAGCATCAAACTTCCCATTTTGATCAGTTTGATTTCTCAGAATATAGCATTTACAGCCAAAGACATGAAGAAAGTTCAGAGTTGGCTTCTTGTTCTTGAACAATTGATAAGGAGTCATGCATCTTGCTTGATTAATCAGAGAGATGTTCTGAGTGTAGCATGCAGTGTTTACAGCTTCATCCCAGAAATATGTTGGTAATTTTGATTCTTCAAGCATTGTCCTTGCAGCTTCAATAAGAGATCTGTTCTTTCTTTCCACTACTCCATTCTGTTGTGGAGTCCTTGCTGCTGAAAACTCATGCAAGATCCCATTTTCCTCACAAAATGCTCTCATGATATAGTTCTTGAACTCAGTTCCATTGTCACTCCTGATTCTTCTAACTTTGAAATCAGGATGATAGTTAACTTGCCTTATGTGATTGATGATGATTTCACTAGCCTCATCTTTAGATTTTAGGAAATATGTCTAAGAGAACTTTGAGAAATCATCTACAATTACTAGGCAAAATCTTTTCTTTAAAATTGAAAATACATTGACTGGTCCAAACAAATCCATGTGAAGTAGTTGCAGAGGCTCTTCAATTGCTGAAACAAGTTTTTTCCTGAATGATGCTTTGATCTGCTTCCCTTTTTGGCAGGCATCACACAGTCCATCCTTTGTAAACTCCACTAGAGGAATGCCTCTTACTAGTTCTTTCTTTACCAGCTCATTCATGGTCTTGAAGTTTAAATGGGATAGCTTCTTGTGCCATAGCCAACTTTCATCTTGACTTACTTTACTGAGAAGACAAGTTACAGATTCTGCTTTAGTTGAGTTGAAGTCAGCTAGGTACACATTTCCTCTTCTCATACCAGTGAGAACCACTTTGTTGTTTTGATTGTTAGTCACAACACAGGCTTCTTTGTTGAAGGTTACTAAGTTGCCTTTGTCACAAAGCTGGATGATACTCAACAGATTGTGTTTGAGACCATCCACTAAGGCAACCTCTTCAATGATGACATTGTCCTTTGAAATCAAGCCATACCCACAGTATAACCTTTGCTGTCATCTCCAAAAGTGATACTTGGGCCAGCTCTCTCCTTAAACTCCGTGAGAAGGGTAGAATCACCAGTCATGTGTCTTGAACAACCACTATCCAAGTACCAAAGATTCCTTCTGTTTCCCTGCACACATCAAAATCAAATCAAGTTGATTTTGGTACCCAAGTTTCCTTGGGTCCTGTCTTGTTAGCATTCTTCTTCTGTTTCTTACGTTTTATCTCATTTGACTTAGGAATTTCAGATTCTTCCTTAGTCAATTGGGTTGTACCTTTGAAACTACTAAATGCAGCAGAATTATCATGCATGTTATGGCTAACAGGAAATGGCATGCTTGGTGCAAACATGTTATTCCAGTAAGGCATGTTAAATGGCATTTGAGGCATATTATAGCAGCATAATATGGATTAGGTGCAAATGGCATATTAGCAAACTGTGCATTTATATTCTGTGTAGGCATAGCATTAACAGGCATGGGAGGCATAGCATTCATGTTAGGAAATTGAGGCTGAACAGACATGGGAGTAGGCGTGGCAGATTTGCAATTAACAGACAAATGATTTACACTACCACACTTGACACAGATTTTTCTAGGAGCATATTTATCAGGTGTGTAGTTATTGTGTTTGTTAATCCCTACTTTACCATTCCTATTGTTTTTCTTTTTAGTCTCTGTTTTTACCTCTATTTTCTCAAGTCTGTCACTTAACTGTTTGACAGTCATGTGACCAACATTAGCCTTTTTCCCTTTCTTAGCTTGACTTGACTCTCCTGAAACAAAGTTCTTGGAAACAGACCCATACTTATCATTTAGCTTGATTAATTTGGCTTTGCTAATGGGTTTGCTTACAGCCGACGGATGAGGATTTTTATCATTCGACGGATAACAATTTTTGTTATCCGACGGATAGTCCTCATCATCCGTCGAGTCTACATCTGTCAGCAACCCATCTACCAAAATAGGTTCTAGTTTCTCTTTATTCTTTTTCCAGGCTTCATCACAAAAAGACTCAATTCCTTGAACTTTGGTGATTTGAGCATGAACATCCCTGGATGTTTTCCATGCTTTAATCACCTCTTGTTCACGCTCGAGCTGCTTCTTCAAAATTTCTTCCTTTTTCAAGGACTCAGTTAATTCCTCCTTGGCAATCTTATACTCAATTTTTAGTTTCTCAAACTCAACAAACTGAGACTCAAGCACATTATTCCTCTCACTTAAAAACAAGTTGTTTTCTTTGATTTTAGCATTTTCTTTAGTGAGAGACTTAAGTGTAACACGCAAATGATACAATTCTGTAGACATGTCATTTATTGCATCATTACACTCAGCTTTAGATAAATGTGCAAGGTTTGTAGTGATTACCTGATTGCTTGAGAAACTTGTCTCTGTTTCATCAGACTTGGCCATTAGGGCTAGATTGACGTAGCTGACATCTTCATCTTCATCCAAACCATCAGCTGCCCAGTCACTCTCTTGTGTAATAAAAGCCCTTTCCTTTTGTTTGAGTAGATCAAAGTATTTTTGCTTATAATCCACGGACTCAAACCTTTTCTTACTGGAATCTGACTTTCTACACTCATTTGCAAAATGCCCTGCCAAGCCATAATTGAAACATTTAAATTTTGACTTATCCACTATGTTTCTATTTGGCTTGGCTGCTCCAAAGTTCTTCTTGAACTTGAGCTTGGCAAATCTTCTTGAAAGAAATGCTAGGTGCTCATCAATGTCCTCCATGTCATCTTGGCTCAATGAATCTTCACTTTCTGCAGCTAGCCCCTTACCCTTATTCTCACAGACCTTTGAAGTTGATTCTACAGCTTCCATCATCACTTCCTTCTCCTTTTCCAGATCAGCAACTAGTGCAATAGATCCTCCTTTCTTCTTTCCTCTGTCCATTCTTTCATCCTGCTCTATCTCAAGCTCATAGGTCTTCAGAATTCCATACAGTCTCTCCAAAGTAAACTCCTTATAATCTTTTAAGTTTCTCAATGAGATTGTCATTGGTTTCCATTCCTTTGGAAGAGATCTGAGAAATTTCAGATTGGAGTCTTTAGTCTGATAGACTCTTCCATGCAACTTAAGAGCATTTAGTAGTTTTTGGAATCTACTAAAAATGTCAGTGAGTGACTCACTTTCTTCATTGTGAAAATGCTCATATTGCTAAATCAGGAGCTGCATTTTATTTAATCTTACTTGCTCAGTGCCATCACAAATTATCTGTATTGTGTCCCAAACTTCCTTGGCAGTTTTGCAGTTGATAATATTATCAAACATGTATGCATCAACTCCATTGAACGGAATGTTCATGGCCTTTTTATCCTTCCTGACTTGTTCACACTACACCATAAAATGCCTACTGTAACACCAAAAAAACAGTTGCATTAGGGGGTAAATATGTTGCTCTTGCCCCACTTTTAAGCTAAGGTAACATTTTCTTAAAGATAGGTTTTTCCTATGTTGCCTTAGGGGTCTAAGGTAACATCTTTGGTGCCTAAGGCAACATCGTATTTTAACTTGTTTATATGTTGCCTTAGCTTGCTAATGCAATATAATGAGAGATCAGTTGTAACTTGTTTTTTATGTTACCTTAGAGTACTAAAATGTTTTTAAAAAAGTGGGACCCATATTGGGGCCCACATCCGTTGTGGCCCACTGCATCTAAGGCAACATTTCAGAGTAGCTAGTGCAACGTTTACAGTAGCTAGTGCAACATTTCAGAGTAGCTAGTGCAACGTTTACAGTAGCTAAGGCAACATTTTTATGGTAAAAACTGGAAAAATGGTACACAGAAATTACGAATTGCCAAAATAACCATCATCCAACAGCAAAGCAATTCACCAGGTCATTATACAGTCATCAACAATACTGGACCAAACAATCTTTGGACTTAAATAAAGTTCCGAATAAACAGACTTAAACCAACTTCTTACCCCTAGTACTTAGATTAGTCTATATCATACTTAAAAGTAGTAGCAAAAGACCTTTAAGTCAAGACACATGCATAGACATCACAGTGTCATACTAGAAGCTACTGCCGCCAGTCATAGGCGTACCATTGTTATCGCTTGAAAAAGGTGAACACAGATCCTCAATGTCGACAGTGATATTTGGGTTTGCTTCTGCAAGTTTTTTAAGGACCAATGCCATGTTCTGTTGCACTTTCTTGTTCACCTGGTCATCCACTTCGGCTTGTACTTGCCTCACCTTCTCTTGAACTTCATCAGCAAGGCTTTGCCTTATCTTGGTTGTCAGCTCTTGCACATAGGTGTCTGTGGGAGCAGTTGAGCTGGTAATTTATGAAGGCTTTGGACATCTCCCTAAAAGCCAAGTCGGGCCGTGTGATTTTCCATCTGTAAGCAGTTCACTTACATTATCTCCAGTGCTAAGCTTTTTGCTAATTTTTTCCTAAAAATAAAGCCACGTGAACAAATGAGATTAAATATGAAATACAAAAAACCATCTTTCCGTCAATTACAGACAACTGATTATTAAATAAAATACTTACAAGTTTGGATTTCATAATTGCAGGATCGATCTTGTACTCACGGTTGTCACTTCGCTCCCGGGTTTCAAAATAAACCTCAGCATCACAAGGTGCAGAGCTATCTGGTGCTTTTTTATCTAGCAAAAAATAAGGTACATGTCATGTTACAAAGACAATATTTATCTAAATAGAGATGCACATTATAAGGATAATTATTCATGTAAAAAAAGTGAGTACTATCTACAAAATCAGATAAATAAATCAAACATGATTTATTTTTTTGTAAGAAAATAAAGAGTGAGTACTTCGAAGGATAATTATTCCTGATAAATATTTTATGCACTACAAAATCAGATAAATCATTATAAGGATAATTATTTATGTAAAAACAGTGAGTACTATCTGAATAAAGAATGAACATAGTGCGGTTAGTTCATAAATAATTATAAATAAATCACATACCATCTTGTTTCGAACTTGTGCAAAGCTTTTCGGACCAACAGTGTGAGTGTCGAGATATGATTTATGACTCACCGCATTTTTATTAGCTCTCGCCTACAAAAGACATGAAAATAAATATATAGAGATAATTATCAATGCTTAAAATTATAAGTTGTATACCTGAACAGAATCATCATTCCAGTACTCTAAGAGCATTTTGAACCTCTCCAACGGAATATCATCTGGCCTATTCTGTAGTATGTCTTCATCATTTGTGTAGGCTGTATAATGTGCCGCCTTGATTCGACACTTATACCCCTTCCAAGCAGCATGAATAGAATCCTCCACCCACTTTTCACATTCATCAGGAATAATATACCGAGCCTTATAAATTAACGAGTTCAATATTAATACGGAATTCAGTTTAAGTCTAGTATGTCACCATAAATTGTTTTAGAAGATATCCAAGTAGATTATTGGTCATAAAGGGCATAAAATACCTTTACATAATTCCATAAAGTTTTTTTCAAGTTTTCAGGAACATGACGCCAAGTAACATACGTAAGAGACACACAAAGCTTTGCAAGTGTTCCTAAAAAGTTACTTAGTTCTGATAATACACCATCACTATCTGTAATAGGCTGGAAAAACTCGTTCACTTGAATGACAATTCTCTTGTCATAACTTCTCGTATGAACTTTATCCATTCTTGTTTTTCCTCTGAGCCTTTTAGGAGCTACAACTGATTAAGAAGTACATAAAATGTCATAAGAAAAAGCACATTACACGTAGTTGTAATATAATCGTGAGAATTTATTTAGTTAATCCGCTATTTGGTTCTAGAATATAGTAGTAGTATATTGCTATTAATTTGTAATATCCCCTGATGATTAGCGAAACAGAGTAAGTGTTTGGTAAGTCTAATTACCAAGCTTGATTTTAATTTACATAGTACTCATAAAATCCCAATTGAACTGCAGATAAGCGTCAAGCATTTTGTGATTATCCACAAAATCAAGTTTTACGAGACTGAACCCAACTGTTAGAGGTTCAGTAGATAAATATAATACTCATTTTTTTATGTGATGTGATTTATGTGCAAGATGTGCTTATATATGCAAGATAAAGTCTAGTTATATGGTTAAGGGAAAAATATTATGCGCAGTAATAAAGTCCAGTTTATATGTTTAAGGGAAAAATCAGAGTAAACACAGTTGTATTAAACTTATATATGCAAGATGTGCAGACCTGCTTCACCACCTTCTTCAATATCTTGCAAGGCATTTTCCTCGACAACTCTATTATAACTTGCATTTGCAGCAGCTACAATAGCTTTTTCCCGTTCAGCTTTTTCCCGTTGGCATTTCCTCATAGCAATAAATGCAGCCATTGAACCATTTCCATCATCTGCTTGTGGTAACTCAATGTTACGTACCGCAGAGTTTGTATCTTGTACAGGTGGACATGTCTCTTTCTGGCTTGCTTCCTCAATTGCTGGCGTTTTCGATGCAGCATTGGCTCGTGAACGTGTTGTTGCCCCACATCCCATGAGAAGCTTTTTTTCACCCGCTTTCTTGGTTCTCTACAAAATATCTTTCTTTAGTACTAGAATATAATTTTATTGGTTCTCTGCAAATTATACTTTAGGTTTGACAAAC
This sequence comes from Apium graveolens, assembly GCF_009905375.1. Classification (NCBI taxonomy): domain Eukaryota; kingdom Viridiplantae; phylum Streptophyta; class Magnoliopsida; order Apiales; family Apiaceae; genus Apium; species Apium graveolens. The sequence continues at coordinate 62,567,734 of NC_133652.1, forward strand.
CTTCAACGGAGTAACTGATACATCACCATCACTACCATCGTCCTTTCCTGGATCATAATCATGATCACTTAAGTCCTGCAACTTCTCACTGTTTTTCTTCTGGACAGAAGATCTAAGTCCAGCAGACAATGTAGGTAAATTTAGAGCCATATAAACTTCATTATTCCTCTCAACTCTTATAGCTCTTTGAATTTCATACTCTGTTAGAGGCGGTGGAGGAGGTAGGATGGTAGACTGCATGATGAATATACATGGCATAATTTAAAATTATCTACAAAACATATACAAAATTTAAAATTCAACCAATAACAACTTACAGTGGAATGTGCCTGAGCTGGTGGAGGGGGTGGAGGGGGTAGGATAGTACCCTGTATGACAGGACATCTAACCTCTAGGTATATCCAAATATTTTCATCCTCGTCCATTACTACAATTAAGAAGCATGATAATGTTATACTAAAAGGGTAAGAAAGGCACCAAAGTAGCCTAGTTCACGTACAAAGACTAGTGAGCTAAAAGAACTACATTTAATATGAATTCCTTAATATATAACTTAACTAGATTACTAATAACATTGATACAAGACTAAAAAAGCAGGCCTGTATCACAGCACATATCGATACTTATCAATTAATAGGCATTGTATCACAGAATAGTATGAACATATGGTGTTCATACTTCATACACAACAACATAAACAATATATGTACTTATGGTCACGCCCCCGAGTCTAACCCCCTCTCTTCTCTCGTGTTCAACAATAATAAATAATAATGTTCAATGATTATTGCATGCAATTCATGAATGCTCCCACCATACTTTTTTCAATTTCTGCCTAATCCTTCATTTACTTGTAACTTGTAAACTTTAGTAGTACACTAGTAATACTTAGGGGCCTGAGCGCTAATAGAAGGAATTACAAGAGCCAATAAAATTGCAAAAACAGTATTCACAAACAGATAAATGCAACTATATATATAGAACAAACAGATGTTGCCTCCACTTATTTAAAACAGATAAATGCAACTATTCTGATTTTAAAACCGATATGCCTATTATAGAGAGTAACAGCCTTTCATGGTTGACAAAAAAACACATAACATATAACAAAAAAACACCCAATAGTAAATACTTCATAACATTCATGTATAACAAAATGACTGAACAAAAAATGCAGAACATTCATAACATTATGCAAATACACATATAACCCAATACCCCCGTATCGATTACATATAACAAAAAAAACCCAATAGTAAACACCCAATAGTAAATACCCAATAGTAACATATAACAAATATGCATAACATATAACATATAACATGCAAATACGCATAACATTCAATAGCCCCAAATCGATATCCCTAACATTCATGTATAACAAATATGCATAACCCGAAGTAACAAAGGTTTAATACCTGCAAATCGAAGCTCGACCCGACTGAACAAGCACCAACCCGACTAAATAAGCTACAACCCCACTGAACAGGCTCCAAACCCTAATTTAAATCAAAACGAGAGACCAATTAATTAAAATATAAAAAGAGTAAATTAAACAAAAAGCCCTAATTTCAAAAACCCCTGATTTTAAAAAAGCCCTAATTTGAAGAACCCAAAGCCTCAATCGTTAATCGTTAAATCGTTGATTTACAAGAATAAGAGAGAGTTGAGAGCTTTACGAGAGATTAGAGTGAGAGCGAGAGCGAGAGCGAGAGAGAGAGAGAGAGAGAGAGAGAGAGAGTGGGTTAGAGTGAGAGAGAGTGAGTTAGAGTGAGAGAGAGTGAGTTAGACTGAGAGGGAAATGGTTAAAGTGAGAGAAGCGGCTAGTTTTGCCACCCAGCTTTTTCACGGGTTTCCGTGTAAATTTTATTAATTTTTGTTAAATAAAAGATTATATTTATGTTTAGGTGATTTAAATATATATTATTTTCATAATAAAATATTAAATTTAAATTTTATAAGGATATATTTTAGCATATTAAAATGAATAAGGCATTTATAAATTAAACTTTTATATTTTATAAAAAAAATCAGTTCATTTGAAAATAACTTAAATAATTATTTTAAAAATTTTATTGAAATTAGTAATAAATTTTTTTATAAATGACCTAAGGCAACATATCCTTGCATGTTGCTATATGAAACGTATGTTTTTCAAATGTAACACCACTTTGTACCTAAGGTAACATCAAAAACAAAGTGTTTTAGTAGATCAAAACTAGCATACCTAATGTAACATTATTTAGCAACACCGATTTACGAGATGTTCCCGTAGGTCATTTATGGTGTAGTGTCAATATCAGGGTCAGGCCATTCGTGTCTTGGCTTTAGGAACTAGATGGCTCATTTCCTGTTGCAGCTCTCATTGGAACATGAGGGCCTCTTTCTATGCAGTCCACATAGGCCTCATCTTGAGAAAGCATATGAAGATGCATCTTTACCTTCCAATGATGGTAATTATCTTTATCAAGAAAAGGAATCTTGACTCCAACATCTTTCTTGTTCATCTTGCTGAATTATTTTGATCTTTAAACTCTTTGTAGATTAAGAGCTTGCTCTGATACCAATTGTTAGTCCCTTAACAATATAGCAAGAATTACAGAAGGGGGGTTGAATGGAATCCTTGAACCTTTTTCTTGAAATAAAAATGTTCAACTCGATTATAGATATATTTGTTTTGATTAGCACAATGCGAAATGTAAACTTAATTGAATCAAAACATAAGTAATTAAAAACAAGAGTCTTTAAAAACTTTCTGGTGGATTTAAACAATTCCACCAGAGATATATATAATATATTGAGAGGACTCTGTGTGCAGAAATGCTCACAGCTGCTTACAAATGGAACTACTGAGAATACAGGTAAATGCTAATGATTCTGCTTACAAAGATTTCTCTGTTTTGTATTTTTCAGCTATCTCATCTCAGTTGTTTTTCTATTTGCTACTCTCTTGGTTTATATAATACCAAGATTACAAAGTCAAAAAGACTGAACAAATATAAAATCTAACAGTCTTAAACTTTGCTGCTTTTCGTCCTCTATTACCCAGTTAATGGGCTTCCACAGTGTGTTTGTATACATCTCGACGGCTGTGTGTCAGCTTTCACCGTTCAACTGCTGTTTGAATTCTTCATATGATCATCCGTCGACTTTCAGAACATCCGTTGATGATTTAATTGATCATCCTGTCGACTGCTATATTAAACATCCATTGATAGTCATTTGATCATCCGTCGATGGCTTTGTTAATCATCCGTCGGTAGCTATTTTGGCACTTGACTCTATATCACTTATGCAGAATTACAAGACATCATTTATGTATAATTAATCAACCTATTCTGCATATCTAGTTAAAGTCAACATGACTCATATGCTACTACAGATTCTATACAAAGGTGCATACATAACTGTGCTACAAACTTATTATTACATAAGCTATTCACTCGATGGATAATAAGTTAATCATCCGTCGGGACTATAATGAGTTATCCGTCGGGACTAAAATTCTTATCCGTCGAGTGCTACATAATTTCACTAAGTAAAATCTACTTAGATGTTTTGTTTATGAAATCATCAAGTACACAACATATGCACAACAGAGACACTGTAGAAGCTTTATCATTAGGATTTAGCTTTCTAAGCCTTTTGAGAGGCCTAGAACTCTCAGTAACAGTATCTCTCTGAGAAGAGACCTTCTCAGCTTCTACAACAACATATTCTGATATGGGAACCTATTCCACAGTATCTGACTCATCTCTCAGAATAATTATCCTCCTCTTCTGCTGAAACTGAGGTACATTCTTTGTCCTCTTTGGTCTTGAAGATGAAGGCTTCAGTGGATATGCTGATGGTTGTGGTTCTGAAGTTTGAGGTGGTTGTGTGGAGGTGGCAGGTACTGATGGTTGAGGTTCTGATGGTTGGACATCAGGATATAGTTCAGTGTATTTAACTGGATCATAGGTTATTAAGGCTTGTTTGACATATAAAGGAACTTGGAGGGGTCTTAACACAGCCTTCTTATTATTAGTAGATAATAAGTCATTAAAAGCTCTTTTAGCTAGTTTGAATGATGGAATTATTTCACTAGCTGATTGGGGCTTATCATTACAACAAAAACTATAAATAAGCTAACAGAATCTAACAAAGTAAACAGTAATTCTGTCTTCTGTCATTCTATCCCCAATGAAACCTAAGACATCACTTGCATAATCAAAATCAGTTTGGTTAATGAGAGCATACCCGATTTGTTGGCTGAATATGGGGATTACATCGAAATTAGAACATTTGTTTACAAAAGCCTTGGTTATGCAGTCAAAGAAGAAACTCCATTCCCTCCTTATGTAAGATCTCTTCAACTGACCCAGCTTTGCCAATGTCCTCTCATACCCCAGACTGGCCATCATGTTTTGAAGAAATGGCTCCTCAACAGTAGAATAAACACAGTTCTCAGGTAGCTGCAGTGCTTGTCGAACCGTGGCCACTATCACGACATGCTCATCCTCCCCTGATGAAAAAATAATACTTGGGGACCCTTGAGCACCACCATCATCATATACTCCGCTTCTCCAGAACTCCAGCACTTGAGTACCAGAGACGGCATCAGGTTGGGTCAAAGCGTACCCAATATCAGAACTAGTAAGAAAGTCCTGAATGAAGTGAAGTTCTGATGGGGCTTCAGCCTTGCTAAGAATAGCGGAGAAGTTATTAGGAATAAACTTAGCCCCATCAAAAATTACGTCTTTTGGTGCCATCTCTGTAAGAAATTAAGTGAGTAAGAGAATGTTTGCAAAGTGTTTGAGAAAAGTCCTGAGAGAAAAACAACTTCAGAAAATAAGAGAGAGAGAGAGAGAGAGTAAAAGAGATTTAGAAAAGTAAGTAAAAGATGAGAAAATCTTTTATCTCTCATATATATACTCTCTCCACACAACAGTTGTATTTTGAAGCATGGGATATACACTTTACACCTGGCACCATATGAATAGTCAATAAACGGTTAGAGCAGGAGTTAATGGGCACGCAAAATAAGCAATAATTACCGTGCACATGCAGTTTTTCAGGACATACACGTTAACCACTAACCCATAATGATTATGACTGATTTATCTCACATAAACCAATATTATGTAAAAATATGACCGTTCAAGTAATGACCAAAAATAAACCAAGTAAATGAATAATGCCACGTCAGCATCAGAACTTGATTATTAACAGAATTTAAAAGTCATCAGAATATGGCTCCTTTACTCGAAAAGTGAATGTTTATTCCTGTAATTCTTCACACAAATACTGATATGGGTTCAACAGAACTTAATCATCAAAACTTCCATCAGAACTTATCCTCAAAATTTTTGCAACTGACACTTAAACTGTTCATCTAAAACAACATTTATCACCACAGTAATTTTCATCATTCATATGGAGTGTATATGTGTGCAATAAGCTAAATATCAGACAAAAAGTAAAGTCTGATTTACTTTAGTACATCTTAGAAATAAGGCATAACTAAGAACTTTGCTCAAAATCTGTCATTATTCTGAAGTCTACTATAGAATGAGTTCATGCATGAGTCCACCTCAACTGTTTTGTGCTCATTTTATGCATCTTTTGAAATTCCTTTTTACAGTGGTTTCTCAGTGTAAGTGAGTCACGACTGCTTATCAGAATTTATGCTGTTATCAGAGTATTTCTCCAGTAATTAGAGAATATGAAAAGTCACCAAGAAAATTTTATGTTGCTTTTCTAATGCATATTACTTAATACCAGTAATGCACTTAGGTCTTCCCTTCCACATTTTTACTCTAGATCTCAAAGGAGTACCTGATATTTATTTCTTTTCTTTTTTTTAATAAGTGAGGACTTATCAGCACTTAGTATATCCATCAGATTTACTAACATCAAAACTTAACAGATAAGAAGCACTATTCTAGTTTTTGACTAAGTAATAAGATACACAAAGTAAAATTTAACTAAGCTCAATATCAGAATTTGCTTGTGTCAAAAGATTTCCACATAAACAATTACTTCAAACACTGGATCTTTAGTATGTTAAAGACTACTAGGTCATCATCTAGCACAGTTATCCTCATTGGATTGAATAGTCACAGAAACATTCATATCACTATCGGAGTTTAGAAATTCACATCAGACAACAATCAGCACTTAAGAAAATTTCAATTTAATAGTAATATTTGTAAATATTGATCATAAAGTCTGATGTATCAGAACATAAACTAGGCAGATTTAGAGAAAGAACCTGAAACCATTCCAAGTTCATTTACCAATCTTGTAAAAGTAGCTTCACACAGTGGTTTTGTGAAGATATCTGCTAGTTGTTGATCTGTTGGAACAAAATGCAATTCCACTGTACCTTCATCCACATGTTCCCTTATGAAGTGGTACCTAATGCTGATGTGCTTTGTCATTGAGTGTTGAACTGGATTACCTGTCATAGCAATAATACTTTGATTATCACACTAAATAGGGATTTTAGAAAATTCTAACCCATAATCCAATAACTGCTTCTTCATCCAAAGAATCTGTGCATAACAGCTTCCTGTAGCAATGTATTCTGCTTCTGCAGTTGATGTGGAAATTGACTTCTGTTTCTTGCTAAACCAAGAAACCAATCTGCCTCCAAGAAATTGGCAGCTTCCATTTGTGCTTTTCCTGTAAATTTTGCATCCTGGCAAAATCTGCATCTGAGTAACCCATTAGCTTAAAGTCTGATTCTCTAGGACACCATAATCCCAGATCAGCTATACCCTTAGGCCATGTTTGTTTCATGAGATTATAATCCTGGGATAATAATCCGGGGATAACTAATCCCATCAAAATTAGTCCTATGGATTAAATAATCCTATCTTAAGTTTGTTTGAAATGATTAAATGTAGGATTGGAATATAATCCTTTAAAACTTTATCCTATGTTTGTTTTGTGGAATAGTACTTGGGATTGGAATATAGTCCTTTAAATTTTTCAATCCCATGTTTGTTTCATATGGGATAACAATGAGGTGATTATAATCTTTTAAAAAATGACTTGTAGGAGGGGATAAAACAATACCTCCTCCCACCAAGCATTAGATGGGATTATAATCCTATCCTCTACTCTAACAAAACAAACATGGGATAGGATAATTTAAAGGATTATAATCCTTGGATAACCCTTCACTAATTTTTTACAAAACAAACATGGGATTGGAAAATTTAAAGGACTATAATCCTATCCCCTACTTAATACCATTAAACAAACATGGCCTTAAGGTACTTGATAATTCTTTTCACAGCTATTAAGTGAGGTTCTCTTGGATCTGCTTGAAATCTTGCACAAAGACAGGTAGCATACATGATATCAGGTCTACTTGTAGTTAGATAGAGTAGTGAGCCAATCATACCTCTGTAATCAATAATATCAAGTGATTTACCAATATCTTTATCCAATTTTGTTGCAGTGGCCATAGGAGTGGATGCACTTGAACAATCTTGCATTCCAAACTTCTTCAACAAATTTCTGGTGTATTTAGATTGACAAATAAAAGTTCCTTCTTCATTCTGCTTGACTTGAAGGCCCAGAAAATAGCTAAGTTCTCCCATCATACTCATTTGATATCTTGACTGCATTAGTTTGGCAAACTTCTTACAAAGTCTGTCATTTGTAGAACCAAAAATGATATCATCAACATATATCTGCACCAAAAGTAAGTCCTTTCCATGGTTGAGATATAACAATGTTTTGTCAATAGTCCCTCTGTTAAATCCACTTTCCAGAAGAAACTGAGCTAATGTCTCATACCATGCTCTTGGAGCTTGCTTAAGGCCATAAAGTGCTTTATCAAGTCTGTAGACATGATGAGGTAATTTTGAATCTACAAAACCTGAAGGTTGTTCAACATATACTTCTTCTTCCAATTCTCCATTAAGAAAAGCACTTTTCACATCCATTTGAAAGACTTTAAACTTCTTGTGAGCATCATAAGCCAAACATATCCTTATGGCTTCCAATCTAGCAACTGGTGCAAATGTTTTATCATAATCAATTCCCTCATGTTGAGAGTATCCTTTTGCAACCAGCCTTACTTTATTCCTTGTAATTATGCCATCACTATCAGTTTTGCTTCTGAACACCCACTTTGTACCAACAACAGATCTGTTCTTTGGTCTTGGCACTAGGGTCTAGACTTTATATCTTTTAAATTCAATTAACTCTTCCTGCATTGCTTGCACCTAATCAGCATCTTGAAGAGCTTCTTCCACTTTCTTTGGTTCAGTCTGAGAAAGAAAAGAATGATAGAGACATTCATTTGAATGTAGTTGTTCTAGTTCTGACACCTACTATCAGGATTTCCAATAATTAAGTCAGGTGTATGTGCTTTAGTCCACTTCCTTGTAGATGGAAGGTTATCTCTAGAACTGGATGCTCCCACATGATCCATGCTGTCTCCATCAACATTTTATGATGCTCCCCCTGAAATTATGCTCTCTGAGTTGGATCCTTTAGAATTTGAGTTTCCAGAAATATCAGAACATGAGTTTCCAAAATTATCGAAACTTGGCCCATTAGAACTTGATGAATCAGAACTTGAAGAGCCTGTTGTAGATTCTGATGCTTCTTGAGATGTGGTTGGATCTTCAATATGCTCCCCCTGCACAGGTGCATCTTGCTTTGGCGTTGTCACCACAGTTTTAATAACATCAGAGTTTAATCCATCAGAATTTGCAGTATCAGGATTTAGACTGTTAGAATTTAAAACTTCATTTTTGAATCTCAACTGATCATCATCATTGAAAACTTCAAGTCCAGTAATCTTATTATCATCAAAATAGACATTGATAGATTCCATGACAACCCTTGTTCTTAAATTGTAGACTTTGAAGGCTTTTGTGGAAAGTGGATATCCAACAAAAATTCCTTCATCAGCTTTTAGATCAAATTTGGATAGTTGTTCAGGATGAGTCTTAAGAACAAAACACTTCCATCCAAATACATGAAAATACTTCAGATTTGGCTTCTTTTTCTTCACCATCTCATATGGTGTCTTTCCATGCTTGTTGATAAGTGTTGTATTCTGAGTAAAACAAGAAGTCTGCATACATTCATCCTAAAAGTAGGTTGGTAACTTTTCTTCATCAAGCATAGTTCGTGCAGCTTCAATAAGAGTTCTATTCTTTCTTTCAACAACTTCATTTTGCTGTAGAGTTCCAAGAGCAGAGAATTTATGCTTTATTCCATGGTCTTTGCAGAACTCTTCCATAATCAAATTCTTGAACTCAGTGCCATTATCACTCCTTATGATTTTCAAAGAGTCTTTGACCAATTTATCCAGTTGTTTGACATGATCAATCAAGATAGATGCAGTTTAACTTTTTATGTGCAAGTAATACATCCATGTGTATCTGGTGAACTCATCCACTATGACCATAGCATATTTCTTCTTTGCAATAGACATGACATTCACTGGACCAAATAGATCAACATGTAGTAGGTGATAAGGCTCAAGAATTGAAGATTCAGTCTTGCTCTTGAATGAAGATTTTCTTTGTTTTGCCTTCTAACATGAATCACAAAGGCCATCAAGAGCAAATACTGATTTTGGCAGTCCTCTCACAAGATCTTTCTTGACTAATTCATTTATATTGTTGAAATTTAAATGAGAGAGTTTCTTGTGCCAATTCCAGCTTTCTTCAATTGATGATCTACTTAACAGACAGATTGCAGAACCATCAGTACTTGTTGAAAGCTTGGCTTCATAAATGTTACCATGCCTGTATCCTTTCAGAACAACTTTGCTTGTAGATTTTCTTAAAACTTCACAGTGTTCTTCAAATAAATCCACATGATAACCTCTGTCACAGATTTGACTAACACTCAGCAAATTGTGTTTAAGTCCTGAGACAAGAGCTACTTTTTTAATGATAACATTCCCAAGATTGATATTGCCAAATCCCAGAGTTTTTACCATGTTGCCATCTCCATAAGAAACACCTGGGCCAGCTTTCTCCACAAAGTCTGATAGCAGGGCTTTATTTCCAATCATATGTCCTGAACATCCACTATCCAGAACTAGGATATTTTTCCTATTGCCCTGCAATCACAAAGACCACTAATGATTAGTTTTAAGAACCTAGACTTGCTTGGATCCTTTGGCCTTATTAAGTTTATTAACATTTGCAGTGGATTTAGCATCAGAGTTTATGTTAACAGTTTTCTTATCAGAATTTACATTATCAGACTTTGCATCAGAACTTACACTAGAAGGAATAATGCTAACTTTCTTTAAAAAAGGTTTTATTTGATAATAATCATAGTACACACTATGATATCCCTAACAAGTATAAATGGAATTCCATAAACTACCACAATGAAAACAAGAATTTGGGGCCTATATCTAACAAACTGACTCTTAACTCCTGATTTTGAAGGTAAGGAGTTTATGTTCTTATTCTTCCTGCAAAAAGAAGACAGATGGTTAGAGTTTCCACAGTTATAACATTTCTTTCTAGGAACTTTAGGAACAGGCTTATAATCATTGCTTTTATTCACACCTTCCTTTCCATTCCTATTTTTCCTAGGTGCCTTTACCTTGTTTACATTCTTAACATCTTTCAGCTTATGCTTAAGCTGCTTCTTCGTCATTAAGCCTATGTTAACTTCAGTTGGCTTATCCTGTTTTGGTTTGTCAGAAGTTAATTTCTCTTTAGCTTCTGATTTATCAATATCAGACTTTACAGCTACAAACTTAACAGGATTTACCTTTGGCTTTTGTTTAACAACTATAGGCTCAATTTCTATAGTTCCCTTATCATTCTTATCATCTCCATAACCTAAGCCCTCTTTCAAGTTTCCACTACTTAATAAATTCTGAGTTGTTCTGCTAAAGTTAGTCCAAGTCCTGATAATCTCTCTTTCCTTTTCTAACTCAGTTTTTAGAGATTCATTCATTTTAAGTACTTCATCCCTAACATAAAAGGTATCATCTCTATCTTTCTGAGTTTGATGGAACATGACTAACTCTTTTTTTAAATAATCATTCCTCTTTTTATAAGCAAGATTTTCAGAAGTTAATCTTTCACATGTTAAAGTTTGATCTCTATAACTAATGAACATGGTTTTAAGATATCTTCTCAACTCAGTAATATCATCAGTATGAAAATCATAAGTTGTTTGAGGTACCTTTAACTCAACAGCTTCAGAACTGCTATCAGCATTTGCCATCAAGGCATAGTTCACCTCACTTTCAGAATCTGAAGTGTCTGTCCAGCTTTTTTTCTTTGTGACAAGTGCCTTGCCTTTGTCACTTTTCACTTTCTTGCAATCAGGAGATATGTGGCCTTTCTCACCACAGTTGTAGAATTTGACATTTGAGTAATCTCCTCTGTCAGACTTTCCTCCTTTGCCTTCAGATTTTCTAAAACCTCTCTTATCAGAACTTGCACCTTTCCTAGAAAATTTCTTTCCCTTTCTGAATTTCCTGTATACAATCCTTATGATTCCTTTCACCATAAGAGCACACAGCTTCATCATCTCTTCAACAGGGTCCATCTCAGATAGACTTTCAGTTTCTGAATCCTCATCACTATTAGAACTTGATGACTTAGTATCAGACTTTGTGATGAGAGCCTTTCCTTTGCCTTTCTTTGAGACAGCCACTTTAGGGGATTCCTCCCCAGCGTTAAGAGCAACTGTCCTTAAAATTCTCCCATGCCTCTTGCTTCTTTGATCCATCTCAAGTTCATGAGTCTTGATACCATAAATTTCATCAAGAGTAGTTTCATCAAGAGAATAATTGTCTCTTATAGTTGTGGCCTTCAAATCAAAACTTTCAGGAAGAGCTAAAAGGAATTTGAGATTAGTATCTTCAAGATCATATTCCTCATCCACCAGTGATAGATCATTCAAGAGTTTGACAAATCTATCATATAAACCAGTCAATGACTCATCGGGTTTTGAGTCAAAGTGCTCATACTCTTGAGTGAGTATAGTCTTCCTGTTCTTCTTAATTGAATCAGTTCCCTGGCATCTTATTTCCAAGGCATCCCATATCTCCTTTGCAGTCTTGCAGTTGATTACCCTGTTTGACATGACATTATCAATGGCACTATGCAGCAAATGTCGTACCTTTGCATCCTTAGCAATAGATGAGATATCTTCAGCTGTATATTCACTTTTCTCCTTTGGTACTGTCTGTGCTGGCTGATTTGCAACTACAACAGAGAGCTTGGTTGGCTTATTTGGTCCTTCATTGATTCTATCAAGGTATTCTGGATTTGTAGCTTCCAGAAACATAGACATCCTCACATTCCATATGGGATATTCAGATGGTTTCAGTATGGGAACCCTAATAGTCTCATATCGATTATGGATTTGAGTCTTTGGAGGTTCTTCAATTTTGGTGGGCTTGATTAGAGTTTGTGTTTCTTCAGACATGATTCATTTTGGATCTTAAACTGTTTATGTGTTAACAGATTGCTCTGATACCACTTGTTAGGTCACACACACTGTAGAAGGGGGTTGAATACAGTGTTTACTACAATCACATCAAATATAAGAACTCAAGTAACAGAAAACAGATTTTATTCAACTCAATAAACTATGTTACAATATGGAACTGTCCTCTCTCAGTGATGAACAAATTATCACGAGAGCTCCTAGGGTTAAAATGAATAATATTTTCGATAATGATAACACATATAGTGTAAACCCTATACATGTGTTTATATACTACACAGTTACAAGATAAACTTCCAATTGATATCGAATACAATTCTGCTTCCTAATATATATCAATCAGTTATCTTTTCTTCCAAGTATTCTATTCTTCATAAAATTCTTCTTCATGCATATCTCTTCTTGTATTTGTCTTGATCTTCCTTTCAATCAGCCGCCTTCCTTATCTGAAAGTCTCCTTAAGTCCTGATATTATCTCCTGATAAATATCTCCTGATAACTTAAGTTCTGATAACTTAAGTTCTGACTTCAGTATAAGTACTGATTTCCAGTTAAGTACTGATTTGTCTTGTTAAGTAAGATCTGAAAACTAAACACAAATCATATTAGACATGACATCACAAATATATCTAACAGGGAAACATCAAAAGCTATCTCCAGTACAATATGAAAGGCTTCCAGTTTTGAGCAATGAAATTGCAAGGGTCACAATTCACTGCCCAGATAAATACCAAACTAGTGCATTGCTAGTTTTTCTTCCAGTGTCCATTGAAGAGCTACTAGAAGTTGGTTCCCAGAGATTTGGTTCTCTCCTACAAAAGTTTGAACAAAAGACGGGGCACTCATCTGTGACATTAAGCTAATTAGAGTTGGGGATCATCTCATGCTTTGTGGTGATTAATCTGAAAACATGTATTGTTAATCATGTTGATTCAAATGTCCGCTAGTGGTGGAAAGTGATGTGAACAATTACCAGTTATTCCTGATATCCTATAATAGCACAGGCCAAGCAATAAGAGCCCAAGGCCCAATAAAAATAGTCCATGGTCCGTTTAGCAATAACCTTGGAGGACCCCAGGACACGTGGAAATATTACTACCGTCCAGTTAGCCCGGATCCAGAACCTTCCTACGGTCCGGATCCAGAAGTACATCAGCTTATCATGCACGTCCACGCGTCTTGTAGTCGAAAAACACACCTACGATCCAGATCAAAGGTACAAACTCCTAAATCCTAATGGAAAGCCTATAAAAGGCTGAACAAAAGGAATGTTAGTGGTTACTTCATCTCTGATATACACACATATACACACACCATAATATATTTTTATAATTCCCATTTTACCTTTTCCTTCTCCAAAACCCTTTCTCATTCTCACACCGGAGGTGACGCGGGGACGCCACCCCCGTCCGATTCTATTTTGCAGGAGCCCATCTAATAGCTACACCTCACACCGTCATCAAATCTATTCAAATAGAGTTTGTGTCCGGGTAGAACAAGAAGAGGATCTCAGGGTGATCTGGAATTATCATTGGCACTAGAAGGAGGGGTCGGACCTCCATCCAGTGGTGTTCATCCTCGCCACCCTCACTCCACCCAGGAGATCAGAACGCTGCACTCCGGTAAGGGTTTCACTCTTCCTTTCTCAGATCTACTTTTTCCTAAGCATACTCTCTTTAAATACCGTTAGTTGATCTTGTTTATCCACTCTAGTCATAACGTCATAATAGTTTTGGAACTCTTAGTAGTTGATTACAGTGTTCTTTAGATCTAAAATATATGTATTAATACTTTAATTTGCGAGTATATTACTATAAACTTGCAATATTGTTAAACAACCATGACAACAAGAAAGAACAAGACAGTTATCTCCGCCTCTATTCTGCCACCTCCGCCCCATCACAGGGACGTAGAGATGGAGGACGTGGATGAAGGGCTCCCCATAACCTGGACTCCCTCTCGAAATCTCCAACCAGGAGATCAAAGAATAACCATTGAGAAAGCCGCTCATAAGTATGCTGAAACATCGGCCAACCCCTAGGGGACATGACCCCGGATCAGATACAAGCTGCAATGAACCTGTGGAAGGAAAAGCATAGTGTTAAACCTGAGACCCGGCCAAGGGATCTTGAAGAACGTTCTGGAGAATCCGGGGGATCGGTCCTGGATCAAATTGCAAAGAACCTGAGGAGACCTCCAGAAGACGTTCGGGATGAAATTAAAGGAGCTATTCTCCGAGAAAGGATTCGGAAAGAGGAAGAAGCCAAGGCTAAAAAAAATCATCGAGAAGAGAATCCGGGATGAAGAAGAAAATCTAAAAAGGAAGTCCCACCGAATCCATGTTTCCTCGGATTCGGAGCCTAAAAAATAATCCAAATAAGAACAAATGGCCCGGGTTCTTCGCGATCTTAAGAGAAAGGTAGAGGGTGACATGGAAGTTGGTGCGGCGGCGACCCTCTTTACCAGAAAGTTAGAGTCTACTCCCATAGAATTAGGGCTCAAACACTTCAACTTCGATTCTTTTGATGGGTTAGCTGACTCTGAAGAGCATCTGAATTATTTTGAACAAATCTCCGACATTTATGATTACAACGATCTCACAAGGTGTCGTTTCTTTGCCTCAACACTCAAGGGTGGGGCTCAAAAATGGTTCATCTGAATTCCGTCCCGGAGTGTGGATTCCTAGAAATATTTTCACGAGATATTCCTAAAAAGGTTCAGAGCTAACCGAATAAATGAGCTGCAAATGTGCCACTTGGAGACAATCCAACAGAGGAGTAAAGAGTCCCTTCCTGAATTCATTAAACGATTCCCGGAAGCAGTCAACCAGCTCTCCAAATTAAAAGAAAAGGAAGATGTAAACATCTTTCAAAGAAACCTGCATCCGGTATCCTGCGAAGGGTATATCAAAGACCTGATTCACGGAGAACCCCAGAGCCTAGCATCTGCTTATGCCTTGGCATTGAAGTTCATAAAAGAAAATGATTTTCCCAAGTCAATGAAGATGAACAGGAGAATCCAAGATGATGATGAGTCTCCGGAGCGTCGCTCGTCATTCCGGAAGGATAAAAGATTTAAACTAGACAGGCAAGCAAACTACATCCAACAATCTCGGGGGACCCCACCCAGGGAAAACTTCTTCGAGCCCAAAAGGAGTGAAAGGAAACCAAAGGCTAAGAGAGAGCCCAAACCAGAACCAGAGTGGACACCCCTAAACAGGCCTCGGTCCGATAGCTTACGTGATGTTAAAGGTAAGCCATTTTATTATCCGCCGAAACTTTTGCTGGCGCCTCCTGAAAAAAGGGCCTGGGACAAACACTGTGGATATTATGAGGATCATGGACATAAAATAGACAATTGTTTCTCTCTGAAGATGTTGATCGAAGACCAAATTAAGAAAGGGAACTTGAACCAGTATATTCAAAGAAGGTTGAATGACAAGGAAAGGGCCCCGGGAAACAGTAAAAATATGGTCAATGTTGTCTTTGGAGGTCCGGCTACACCACCCCGGAGCCCGGATATGGGTAATGACTTGATGATGGTCCAGCCTTTTGAAGACGATCCAATATACTTCTCCTACTCTGACTTTGTGGTGACACTCGACGTGGCCGAAAATGAGGTAAAAAGAATTTTAGTTGATAATGGTTCTTCTGCTAATATAGTATTCGAGCATACACTCAACATGATGGAGCTCAAATACCTATGTATGGATCCCTGCCTTGAGGACCCCTTATATGGATTCGGAAACACAATGATTCCAATCCGAGGAGTCATCTATCTTCCCATAATCTTTGGAACTGCACCCTAGCAGGTTTCTCATATAATGAAGCTCTAAGTGATAAACGCAACATCGTCGTACAACATGATCCTTGAAAGGCCCACAATCACCAAACTCAGGGAAATCCCTTCAACAATTCACCTAAAGCTCAAATTCTCCACCCCGGGAGGTATTGGGGAACTGAAGGGAGACCGAGAGATGGCAGGGGGTGCTATGGCCAGGCACTAATTATGGCAGAATCAGAACCAGAGAACAGAAAGAAGATAATATCCCTACCCAAGGGACAAAGCAGAAAGAAGCATCGGGAACATCTTAGTAAAAGGCCCAGATTAGATGTGAATATGATCAAAGATTCGGGGTACAATGTTGACGCCCTGATTCAGAAGTTTGTGGAGACCAAAGAGAAGACAAAGGTCGAACCTGCCCAACAGATAATGAAAGTTGAACTGGAGCCCCAGAACCCCACCCGGAAGATCAAAATTGGCAAAGTCCTCGAAGCTACCTTTCAGAAAGAGCTTATCGAATTATTGAAAGAATATGTTGATGTATTTGCCTGGTCCCAAGAGGACATGCCAGGGATTGATGAATTTGTTGCAATGCACAGCCTGGACGTAAATCCAAAACAAAGACCTATCAAGCAGAAGCGAAGAAACTTTGACCCAGAAGACAACAAACAATTGATCAAGAAGTGCAAAAATTGTTGAAGGTATATATCATTTGCGAAATTAGGTACCCAAACTGGCTTGAAAACGTTGTCCTAGTCAAGAAGCCCAACGGGAAGTGGAGAATGTGTGTTGATTACACAAGTCTCAATTCAGCGTGCCCTAAAGACTTCTACCCACTCCCCAACTATTGACCAGCTGATAGATGCAACATCGGGCCATGTAATGCTAAGCTACATGGACGCTTTCTCTAGATACAACCAAGTCAAAATGAATCCGGAAGATATCATAAAGACTGCATTCGTCACATACCGGGCTGTATATGCCTTTATCATGATTCCATTCAGGCTAATCAACGCCGGAGCAACATATCAGAAAATGATGAACACCATTTTCAAGATCCAACCGGGGAGGAATATGGAGTCCTATTTCGACGACATGATTTCCAAGTCAATCACAATCCTGGATCATATCAAAGACCTCAAGGAATGTTTTGATAATTTGAGGAAGTACAACATGAAGCTGAACCCGGAGAAATGTGCTTTCGGAGTCCCATCTAGGAAATTTCTCGGTTTTTTGGTTAGTGAACGGGGAATCGAAGCCAACCCGGTGAAAATAAAAGCTATAATGGAAATGGCGATTCCCCGGACTCAGAAAGACATTCAGAAACTAGCAGGGTGCTTGGTAGCCCTTCGCAGATTTATCCCAAAATTAGCAGAAAGATGTTTGCCTTTCATTGAGTTACTGAAAGGAAGCCCGGAACAAAAAGCTAATCGACTGGTGATAAGTGAATTTTAGATCTACTTAGAATGCTTCATTTCAGGCTTAAGTTGGTGTTTTGGACTCAAGTTGTTGGTATTTTTGATGTGTTTTTGTGTCTGTGCATTTCAGGCATTAGTTAAATGAAGAAAGAAGCTTTTGAAAGAAATATGCTGATAAAAGACAAGAATTGTAAGACTAGTCCATTCTCAAGTTATAGATAATCTTGTTAGCTTCACGTGGGCAGTTGAATCGCCTAATTCTGAGGAGCAGAACTCAAGATACGTCCAAAAGAAGAGATGTCCGAATTTTTCCAGAAGGTCGGCGCGGCGTAGCTTACGAGTTGGCGTTACCTCCGCACATGGAGCACATTCACAATATTTTTCACGTATCGATGCTTAAGAAGTATAATCCAGACTCCGGGCATGTAATCGAATATGAGCCAGTAGAACTTCATGCAGATTTATCATATGTAGAGAGTGCGATAGAGATGCTAGAAGAAAGAGAGAAAGTGTTAAGAAATAAAGTGGTAAAGTTAGTAAGAGTATTGTGGAGAAACCCAAAGGTTGAAGAGTCAACCTGGGAGTTAGAAAGTGACATGAGAGATAAGTACCCACATTTGTTTTCTTTGGAGATTCTGAGGACAGAATCCTTTTAAGGGGGGAAGGATTTAATATCTGGGATATATCGTGTAATTATTTTTGCTAATAAATAAATATTATGCATGTTCAGTATTTATTCTGTGAATTAATTGTTAAGTGGTATATGTATTTGGATGTTTAAAAATAATATCAATTGAGTATTTTAATTTTTATATGTCCAAAATAAAATATAGATAATTGTCATATCTTCTTATTTATTTTTATGTTAGTTTATGATTTTATAGGAAATATATGGATTTTATAAAATCTTTTTCCGAGTATTTATAAACTATTTTATATAATCGGGAACCAACTGACGTCACCCGTCTTTACATTTTTATAACCCGAAACTCTTCCGAGAACTCCTTCCTAACCTAATTGCAATATTCCGAACATTTTCCATATTTTGACTTTTTCGATCCGGCGTACGGTTTGTCCTATGCGGGTTCCGGCGCAATATTCTGATACATTATTCATTTCGGTAAATCAATAAAACTCGTATTTTTGATAAACGGGATCTTTTTATTAAACCATTATAATTATCACCTCGTAATACGTGTAACCAGGTGCTGAGACCAAGACTACAGTACAAGTTGTACTGAAATGGATAATTATCCCGAAAACCGATACCGTTTGGATCTGTTTTTATAAATAAACGTACCATTTTGTATCCGGAATGATCCAACGGGATACTAATTTTTCGTAATTATAAATAGCCTTTACCGTATTTTATTTCGTACCGAAAATCATTTGCAAACAGTAATTATAGAATTTTCCAAAGAAAAACCCTAATTTCATAAAATCTACCGAGAATCAAACCTCAATTTCAAGGTGTTACCGGAATCCGTTGGTGAAGCTCGAGTACTCAAATCAAAGCTCTTGAAATATACTATCAGAATCTGTGCTTCATATCACTGCAGAATCAAAGGTTTATTTTCTGTAATTTTATTTATTTTCGAATTATTTTGATTAAAAATATGAATTTTTGTACGGATGATTGTTTGAATGATTTGATGCTTGCATGTTGTAGAACTTGTTCTCCTGATGATTTTCATATGTCATATGACTGATTTGGAGTTCAATAACATGTTCAAAATTGAGTTTAATTTTCGAATTTTAAAATTAGGGTTTATAACCCGTATGAATGTTCTTAATTGAAAATTAGGGCTTTTTGTTCTAGGGGTTATTAGCTATTGAAATATAGTGGGTTGTGTTCCTTATGAAATTTGCAATCGATTGGTGTATAGCTCGTTAACAGAGGATTCCTGAATCAAAAGAAGTTGTATTTTTAAGTTTACGTCGAGCTCGCCGGAAACCGGCGAACTTCCCAGCCATTTTCCGGCCAACTCAGGGATTATCTGTGTGATTGAATGGTATGGTTAAATTCCTAGTGAATTGTAGATTAATTCTGGAGCTTTTGATGATAGGAGGATTCCGGGAACTGAATTCTCCGGCGAACCCCGACTGTTTTCCGGCGAGGGGTGGTAAAATTGCAGTTAGGTCCCTGTATTTTTGAAGATGGTGAAATTTAGTCCCTATAGTTTGCAAAGTTTTCAAAAATAGGATTCTTGTTTATAAAATGTTTAAAAATCATATTTCCTATTTATTTTAATTATAAAAATTCATTTTTAATTGTCTGAAAATTCCAAAAATTATTATTTTAATTCCAAAAATTATTTTTAATTCAAAAATAAATCTGAATTAATTACTTAATTAATTTTAGTTAATAATTAATTGATTAATTGGTCAATTAATTCAAAAATTAATTAATTGATTGATTGATTTAATTATTAATTGATTTTAATTAATTATTTTATTAGATTTAATTATTTAAAAATGATTTAAAAATTCTTAAAAATAGTTTCGAGCTTTAAAATATTATTTTAAATTATTTTCAAGGCTCGATAATTATTATAAAATTATTTTGAAGCCAGATGTGGCCAACCGAACCCTGTTTATTGTTTTAAAATTGATCCAACGACCCGTTTTAGTTCTGAAAAATGTTTTAAAAATCATATTAAATACCCGAAATCCTGTTTATGACCCGAGCCTCATTTATAAATAATATATCATTGATTGTTTGATGTGTTACATGTTATATGTGACTTGTTGCTTAACTGTCGGTCTATATATTCGGTGTTTACTTGTTTATAGCGTAACTTTCAGTCCGTTAATCGGATTTGGGTAAAACGAAGGGTAGATAGAAGTGTATACCGAATATAATCGTATGAGTTGAGTATTGATAGATGCTTATAATATGTGAGCAGAAGAGGCAAGGCTTAGGAAAGGGAAGCAGATAGTCGAGGAGTAAGACGGTTGTGATCGGAAATTAGTGCAGTTTAGCAAGCTAGTGTCAGGCAAGTGTTCTGAACTTTCTCGAGATATATTATAGTTGATTAAATAGTCTTGTTTCATATTGCAAGTGCTTTGAAGCACTGAACCCTAAACCTTATTCTTTCTGAACCATTGATTGTTGTATACCCGAATACGAATCACAGTACGAATCACAGATATATGATACTACTCCACAAATACATACCAACTAAATGCCAAACACTGAATCAAATTGCTTACATACTCAAACCATTGTACCTTATGCTTTGAAAGACCAAATCCTTGTAACCTTGAAACGTTGATTCCTTTGTTATCCAATTCTTTTATTACCTAACAACCATTCTTTGAAATTGCCATACTGTTCCTTTGTGAAGATTGAAACCATCTCATTATTGAATATCCAATATTGCTTATGATTTTGTTTATTGCTTTACATTAATTATTCTGTTATTATGTTAGAATTGGATTGTTTTATAAAATTAAGGACCAGATTCGTGGTCAGACCAGATTGGTGGTCAAGTTAGGCCAATGTGTGCCTTGGATCTAGTAATTAGAGCAGAGCTGTGTGCCTTGCTCGGGGTTAGTGTGTGACTGATCAGCAGCCTAACCTTGGTTTTTAAAATGAAAATATAATATCCAATTCTAAATCATTAATCATTGTTCACTTGATACCTTAAACTTTTTCACTTGATGATCATTATTCTCAGTCTTGTCATTATGACTTGCTGAGCTAGTTAGCTCATTTGTGCGATATTGTTTATGTTCTTTTCCAGTTAAGAAGGAACCAGTTGGTAGCGAGGATCCCCAATCTAGTGCGAGAGCTAGGGGTCCAGGTTGATCGAGTTAAGCTAGCTGATGGCTTTTGAGATAGTTTAGGTTTGTAAACGTTTGTATTAATGTTTAATATTCAGTTCTGAGTTTGAATAGTTGGGATTTGGAAGTTTGTAATATAAAGTGTGTATTTGTGGCTTGTGTGCATACTTTAACCTGTTGCGGTCCATGGTAGTTGGTAAGTTGGGTCAGTGCATATATTATTATTATTATCTTTATTATTGTTATAAGCAGGTTATAAATAAGGTGTGTGTGCGTGTGGACCCCAAACTTCTGACCCGGGTTTGGAGGACGCCACAGGTTTGGTATTAAAGCTACAGGTTATAAGTCACTGACACAAGCTTAGGTTGACGGGAATGGGTAGAGGGTTAGGATTAAAAGTAAGGAAATAGAAAGAATGAACGTCGAGAGGATGAGTGCGACGGTATAACAGATATTAGTATAATTCGCGTTGTGGTTCAAGATTCTTATATTGCGATATAATTTCAGATAGCAGCGATGGCCGACTCTTTCATCTCCGTACCAGCTTATCACTCAGAGCCCTCAGTTGGAGGACCATCTTCAGATCCACATCCTATTGTTCCACCAATGTTGGCTATTTTACCTCCACCTGTGTTGTAGCCCGTACCACTGCAGGCTATCCCTACCCCCAGGCATGAGGCCACCTATCAGAGGACCCCCACCAGCTGATTCAGATTCTACTGGGCATTCAGTTGCGAGTGCCCCATTCCATTTTACATTGTATCCTGTTCCTTATTACCGGTATGAGGCTCTTTTATTGGAGCGTGATTCCTTAGTTGGCACAGATCCGAGAGCTACAGCATATCATCAGGACTACAGATGTTGATCATGGTGTGAGGGAGCTTCAAGAGGAGATCCATGTGACACGCAGGATTCTTGAGGCTAGGCTACATGGAGCTACATTACCTGGTCGAGGCCCTGATGCACTTATGGGATGGGCTAGTGAGGTGATGGAAGACTTTGAGAGGCTGGGAGGACCAGAGTTTCCTTGGAGTTAGATCCAGAGATGGATATGCTGATCAGTGTTGTTGTGGTTGTTTAGTATGTACAGTAGTGTGTAGTATGTATCAGTATACTTTTGGGTTGTATTTATAGACTAGATCTGCTGACTAGTGAGTAGGTTTGTTGTACCCTTTTTCTTTTTCTTCCGAAGCGTCTTTACGCTTGTACTACCTAAAACTTTTGATCTATATATATATATCAGTACATTTTCCTTTCCAGCATTGTCATTTATATTACTGCACATGTTTTACTTTACTTTATTTATTGTACCAGTTATACCCCTGTGATACCATATACCCTATTCCCTTAACTATTTATATTCTGTAAAGAAGCATGTAATTTACTTAGTTCAACTGTTACAACTATTTTCAAAAAGAGATATTTATAGTTTTACAAAACTTTTCTTTTATGTAAAGGATTTGATTTAAAAGCTAAATAAGTTGTTTGACTCTTTACAGAAAATGCCTCCCAGAAGAAATACCCGCACCAACACCCAGAATGAAGAAACCAACAACAACATTAACAACCAAGATGATACTAACTAGAATGCAAACCCAGGACCCATAGACCCAGCAATAGCCCAGATTCTCCAAATCTTGGCCCAACAAACAGTTCACTTGACTCAACAACAACAAAGACAGACCAATCCCCAGGTAACTTTCAAAACTTTTTAGGCGGTAAACCCACCGGAATTCAAGGGTTCCTTAGATCTGATTGAAGCGAATGTTTGGTTAAAGGAAATAGAAAAGTCGTTTGCTTTAGCTAAAGTAAAGGAGGAACAGAAGGTGGAGTTTGCAAGTTATTATTTGAAGAATGAGGCCACCTATTGGTGGGAGACTGTGAAGACATTGGAAGGTACAGATGTTATTACTTGGGAGAGGTTTAAGGAATTGTTTTTAGAAAAATATTTTCCCCAGTTTAGTTCAGGATCAGATGGAGCTGAAGTTCTTAGAGTTAAAGTAGGGAAATATGTCGGTAGCTAATTATGAAAGTAAGTTTGAAGAGCTATCAAGGTATGTGCCGTCATATGTAGATACTGACAGGATGAAGGCTAAGAGATTTCAGCAAGGTCTGAAGCCATGGATCAGAGGGAAGATAACCATATTTGAATTGGATACCTATGCAGGAGTTATACAGAAAGCCATGATTGCAGAAACAGAGAGCGAGATGTCACAAAAGGAAAAGGAGAGTAAGAAGAGGAAGTTTGAAGGGAATGAAGGACAGTCACAACCAGGGAAGTTTCCAAATTTTAAGAAGGGCAAGTTTCAACCAGAGAAATTTTAATTTCAGAAAGCAAAATGCATGCGACGGAGGTCAAAGCAACCGTCCAGTCAATGTGAATCAGCCGAATCAGTTGAGGTTAATTTTTCCAGATTATCAGGTATGTGGGAAGAAACATGGAGGAGTCTGTAATAAGTTGAATGTGGTTTGTTTCAAGTGTAATCAGAAAGGGCACTATTCGAGGGAGTGCCGCAATCAGCCAGCGAGAGAGCCAGTAAACAAGGATTAGCCTATCCGGAATCCAGCGGTTAAGGTTCCAGCTATTGGATTTACATGCTTTAAGTGTGGGAAGCTAGGACATATAGCCAGGGATTGCAAGACACCAGCCCCAGTCAGTAATGCATTGAGAATTATGGGATCTACCCCAGTAGTGAATGAGACTCCAAGGGCTAGAGTTTTTCGATATAGTCTATGAAGGATGCTATTTAGGATACTGATATCGTGGCAGGTACGCTTAATGTGAATTCTTTATGTGCCAAAGTGTTAATAGATTCGGGAGAAACTCGTTCATTTATTTTTCAAGATTTTGTTAGTAAGTTAAATTGTCTGGTTGAGTATTTAAATGAAATAATGACTGTGGAATTAGCAAATCAAGAACGTATATCTGTTAATCAAGTTTGTGGGAATTGTGAGATTGAGATTTTTGGTAATAAGTTGTGTAGATTTGATACCATTTAAGCTAGGAGAGTTTGACGTTATCTTAGGAATGGATTGGTTATCTAAGCACGATGCCCAGATAGATTGTCGAAATAAGAAGGTAATGGTAAAGACTGCCAGAAGAGAGGATAGTAACGTTTAAGTGTCAAAAGCAAGGCAAAGAAGTTCTTAACAATGATTCAAGCTAAAAAGTTACTACGGCAAGGATGCGAGCATTTCGTTGCTTATGTGATTGATAGAAGTCACGAGCCAGCAAAACTTGAAGATATTCCAGTAGTCAATAAATTTCCAGACGTGTTTTCGGAGGAGTTACCAGGACTTCCTCCAGACAGAGAAATTGAGTTTGCTATCGACTTAGCACCTAGAACGGAACCAGTATCCAAGGCTCCGTATAGAATGGCGCCCGTTGAGATGAAGGAACTAGCAAAGCAATTGCAAGAATTGTTAGAGAAAGGAGTAATCAGACCCAGTGTATCCCCGTGGGGTGCACCAGTACTATTTGTCAAGAAGAAGGATGGAAGCATGAGACTGTGCATCGACTATCGGGAGCTCAACAAGCTTACAATCAAGAACAAATATCCATTACCCAGAATTGACGATTTGTTTGACTAATTGAAAGGAGCCAAGTACTTCTCCAAGATCGATTTGAGATCGGGATATCATCGACTAAAGATTAAGCCAGAGGATATACCAAAGACAGCTTTTAGGACAAGGTATGGACATTATGAATTCTTAGTGATGTCATTTGGATTGACCAATGCCCCGGCAACATTCATGGACCTGATGAACAGAATTTTCAAGGAATACTTGGACAAGTTTGTTATTGTGTTTATAGATGATATTTTGATTTATTCAAAGACAGAAGAGGATCATGCAGAACATTTGAGGACAACTTTGGAGATTTTAAGAAAGAAAAAGTTATACTGTTAAATTTTTTAAGTGTGAGTTTTGGTTATAGGAAGTTCAGTTCTTAGGACACATAGTCAGTAATGAAGGAATCAAAGTGGACCCAACGAAGATTGAAGCAATTACAAATTGGGAAAGACCAAGAACACCAACAGAGGTAAGAAGTTTATTGGGATTAGCGGGATATTATCACCGATTTGTTCAAAATTTCTCAAGGATTGCAACACCATTGACGAAGCTTACACTGGAAGAATGAAAAGTTCATATGGAACGATAAATGTGAAGAAAGTTTTCGGGAATTGAAGCGAAGATTAATTACGGCACCTGTTTTGTCACTTCCAGATGATCAAGTGAATTTTGTAATCTATAGCGATGCTTCTCATAAAGGACTCGGATGTGTTCTGATGCAGCACGATAAGGTTATTGCGTATGCTTCAAGGCAATTGAAACCCCACGAACAAAAGTATCATACTCATGATTTGGAACTAGCATCTATAGTATTCGCTTTGAAGATTTGGAGACATTATCTATATGGAGAAAAGTGCAAGATTTATACGGATCACAAAAGCTTGAAGTACATATTCACACAGAAGGAGCTTAACATGAGACAGAGAAGATGGCTAGAGTTGATCAAGGATTATGACTGCACGATTAACAATCATCGGACGAGTTAAGTCAGAAAGAAAAGTTGAATATATTATTAGTACCCGAAGAGATATACAAGGAATTTCAGAAACTGGAATTGGAGATTAGAGTTTGCAAGTCTGATGAAGCAAAAGTGTATAATATGACTTTCCATCCGGGGTTGTTAGAAAAGATAAGAAAGTTTCAAGCAGAGATAATGGATGAGGATATTAATCGTTTGGTAGGAGAGGAATTATGCACGCAAAAGGATGATCAATGTATTCTTAGGTTGTTAGGTCACACACACTGTAGAAGGGGGTTGAATACAGTGTTTACTACAATCAAATCGAATATAAGAACTCAAGTAACAGAACACAGATTTTATTCAACACAATAAACTCTGTTACAAAGAACTGTTCTCTCTCAGTGATGAACAAATTATCACGAGAGCTGCTAGGGTTACAATGAATAATAATCTCGATTAAGATAACACATATAGTGTAAACCCTATATCTGTGTTTATATACTACACAGTTACAAGATAATCTTCTAATTGATATCAAATATAATTATGCTTCCTAATATATATCAACTAGTTATCTTTTCTTCCAAGTATTATATTCTTCATAGAATTCTTCTCCATGCATATCTCTTCTTATGTTTGTTTTGATCTTCTTTCCTTTCAATCAGCCGCCTTCCTTATCTGAACGTCTCCTTAAGTCCTGATATTATCTCCTGATAAATATCTCCTGATAACTTAAGTTCTGACAACTTAAGTTCTGATATCTTAAGTCCTGACTTCAATATAAGTACTGATTTCCAGTTCTGATATCTTAAGTCCTGACTTCAGTATAAGTACTGATTTCCAGTTAAGTCCTGATTTGTCCTGTTAAGTAAGATCTGAAAACTAAACACAAATCATATTAGACATGCCATCACAAATATATCTAACAATCTCCCCCAACTTGTAAATTAGCATAATATACAAGTTTAACAGATATTTGATGATGTCAAAAACATTAAGTACAAATGCATGAGAATTTGACTAGATAACTATAACTTACAGTCCTTTTAGCTTTACCATCCTTAAAGTTTGATATCAGCTTCAGTCTGTATATCCTTCAGAATCTAAGCAATTGTAGATCTTTGACTTGGTTTCAATTTCTGATCTCTTTGATATCAGAAGTTATTCTGAGATAGTTCTTCAACAGACATCTCTCAGCATATTCAAGTTCATTGACCATCCTCCTTTTAGCATTTTCCAGTTCAACTGTATCTTCACCAGTTTCAAAGATAGCAGCCCTGAGATCATTTATTTTAGCTTTTCTTATATCCTGATCTAGTCTGATAATATAGGCTTTATCAGACTCTAGATTGAATTCAAGTCCCTTAATACCAGAAAATGTGGTGATGATTTTAGCAGTATTAGGCTTCATTTCAACAATATATCCACTGTGAGATATGTACTAAGGACAGTATGGGCTGTCAGACTTTATAGAGTAAAGCCTTTTCTTATATCCTGATCTAGTCTGATAATATAGGCTTTATCAGACTCTAGATTGAATTCAAGTCCCTTAATACCAAAAAATGTGGTGATGATTTTAGCAGTATTAGGCTTCATTTCAATAATATCTCCACTGTGAGATCTGTACTAAGGACAGTATGGGCTGTCAGACTTTATAGAGTAAAGCCTCTTCTGTCTTTGAATATTTGATTTTAAATAACCTGCAGCACCATCTGTTGATCTGTTTTTCACTTGAAGTAGAAATAAAACATGGTCCAGTTCTTCAAAATACTTCAATGGAATAGCATTCTCCCTCATCTGGAATACCCTCCCATATGTCATAAAGTATAACATGATATCTTCTTTCAAAACAGAGTGGTAAACCATTTGTACAGATTCAAGTTGATTCAATCTCTCAGGAGTTGCTCCTACTCCTGGTTCACTTAAGGAAGTTGGATCATTGGTAGTATTGTTTATTCTCTTCTCTTTAGAACTACCCAGTCCTGATTTGTCTCTTGCTTCCTTTCCTTGAACAAATCTTGCTTCAAAACCACTTGATGTAATCTCCAAAGGTTGAGTATATTGAGCTTTGGTGAATCTTGGTAGTAGTATCTTTGAAGGTTTAACATGAGCAATGTCAGAGGTTTCCTTTTCTTTATCTTCTGATATCAAGCCAACTTGAGCTATGTCAGAGGTTGCTTGATTCACTATAATATCAGATTTTACTAAGTCCTGATCTTGAACAACATGAGCTCTGTCAGAGGTTGTTTGAATATCCTTTTTCTTCAAAATCAGACTAGCATCTTCATCAGATTTTGTCTCCAGATCCATGATTGGCATATATACCTTTACAAGATCATCAATTTTTGCTTTGCCCTTGGATCTAGGATCTACCTCCACTTGTGATTTGTCTTTGGTTGCCTCAGAATTTGTCTTTTCTTTTATCACAATGCCCTTAGGCTTATGTGGCTTCTTTTCCATGACTTGAGCTTTAGACTTTGACTTGACATTTTCTGCTTTAAGTCTGGCTTCTTCTTCCTTCAGAATTTCAATATCCATGCCTGGATTGTCTTTTAGGAATAGCCTTTTGGAATCTCTTCATCAAGTTCCAGATGTTCACTAGAACTTATCCTTTTACCA
This sequence comes from Apium graveolens, assembly GCF_009905375.1. Taxonomy (NCBI): domain Eukaryota; kingdom Viridiplantae; phylum Streptophyta; class Magnoliopsida; order Apiales; family Apiaceae; genus Apium; species Apium graveolens. Next base: position 62,596,318 of record NC_133652.1, read on the forward strand.
GTATCATAATTTATTCTTCTCCCTGTATCAGACGTTGTTCTTTGACTTGTAGTTCCAACTTTGCTTGATGAAAAACCTTTGCCTTTACCATGACCTCTACCCGTTCCAGAGTTTCCCTGGTCATCATTCCCATCATCCTTACCCTTCAGTACTTGACTAGATTTGCATTTGGACTTAATCACTTTCTCCCCCTTTTTGGCATCAACAGGTAGAAGAAGAGAGACAAGCAATTCCACTGAGGATTGGATCTCATTGAGTTGAGTTTGTTGAGAAGCTTGATTCTTTAGTATTTCAAAAATCTGATCTTGTTGCTTCTCCTGAGTCTTTTCAATATACCCAATTCGGTCAAATGCTGGCTTAAAAAATCTGTTCTTTTCCAATTTGATATTCATATCTTGCTAGATCAGTGATTCTTGAATTTTGTTCACCTTGTCATGAGTTCTTGAGTGTTGACCTTGAAGGTGCCTAGTACTCATTGCAGTAACTCTCAGTTGTGCCTTGAAATCATCATTTATCAGCATTTCATCAGCCTTAGCCAGGTGCTCAGTAAGAATTTTTTTAGTATCTTCCTGAGAAGAGATCTTCTCAGCTTCTACAACAACAGGTTCTGATATAGGAACCTGTTCCTCATTATCTGACTCATCTCTCAGAATAATTCTCCTTCTCTTCTGTTGAGACTGAGGTACTATCTTAGTCCTCTTGGGTTTTGAAGATGAAGGCTTCACTGGATGTGCTGAAGGTTGAGGTTAAGATGACTGTGTTGGTTTGTAATATGTCCTGATGGAGGGTTGACTGGGTTGAGGTTGAGAAGTTTGAGGTGTTTGTGTAGTTGTGGTAGGTGCGGATGAAGATTGGGTTGGTTTTGATGAGTTGGTGGGTTGGACATCAGGATAGACAGATGTATATGCTTGTGGATCAGCATTTACCAAGATCTGTTTTACTGACTGAGGAATCTGTAAGGGTCTCTGCACTTGTTTCTTATTGTCAGCATTTAACAAATCATTAAAAGCCCTTTTTACAAGCTTAAAGGGTGGAATTAAATCACTGTCTAGTTGGGGTTCATCAGCACAACAAAAAGTATATATAAGTTGACAGAATCTAGCAAAGTATACTACATTCCTATCCTATGTCATCCTATCCCCTATGAAACCTAGCACATCACTTGCAAAATCAAAATGAGTTTGATGAATAAGGGCATACCCGATTTGCTGACTCATGATGGGAATAACATCAAAGTTGGAGCATTTATTGGCGAATGCCTCTGTGATATAATCAAAGAAAAAGCTCCATTCCTTTCTGATATTTGATCTTTTCAGTTGACCCAGCTTTCCCAAACTTTTCTCACATCCCAGACTGGCCATAAGCTGTTGTAAAACAGGATCCTCCACTGTTGAGAATGTACAACCTTCGGGTAAGTGGAGAGCTTTACGAACTGCTCCAGGAGTAACAACATGCTCGACATCTCCTGATGTGAAAACAATGCTTGGAGTACCAGTAGCACCACCATTATCAAAAAGCCCAGTTCGCCAAAATGTTAGCACTTGTTTGCTTGAAATAGTTTGAAGTTGGGTCAAAGCATACCCAATCTCACTATTGGCTAATAAATCTTGCACAAAGTGCAGATCTGATGGAGCTTCAGCCTTGTTCAGGATTGTAGCATAGTTATTTGGTACAAAATTGGCTCCATCGGGAATTAAATCCTTGGGCGCCATAATAAATAAGTGAGAAATTAGTTTGCCTGAAAGTTGTTTGATGAAATGTCTGTATAGAAATCCGTCAGAAAATGTGAGAAAATAAGAAAAAGAGAGAGTGAATAAAATAGATATGTAAATAAAAGATTTGGAAATCTTTTATCTCTTTTACTTAGACAACCCACGTGACAGCAGTTATTGAGAAGTGGAACAGACCTTTACACATTTCAGCCATGCAGTAGTTAAGGCAAAAGTTAATGGGCACGGTAAATAAGTAATGATTATATTGCACGTTCAGTTTTTTAAAAAAACTGTTCCCACTAAACAAATGATTATTACTGCTTTATTTCACATAATCCAATATTCTGAAAAATATAACCGTTCAAGTATTGACTTAAAAATAAACCAAGTAAATAAATACTGCTACGTCAGCATCAGAACTTGATTATTATCAGAATTTAAAAGTCATCAGAATATGGCTCCTTAACTCGAAAAGTGAATGTTTATTTCTGTAATTCTTCACATAAATACTGATATGGTTTCATCATAGCTTAATCATCAGAACTTTCATCAGAACTTGTCCTCAGAATTTATGCAACTGACACTTAAACTGTTCATCTAAAACAACATTGATCACCACAGTAATTTTCATCATTCATATGGAGTGTAAGTGTGTGCATTAAGCTAAATATCAGACAAAGAGTAAAGTCTGATTCACTTCAGTACATCTTAGAAATAAGGCATAACTCAGAACTTTGCTCAAAATATGTCATTAGTATGAAGTCCACTACAGAATGAGTTCATGCATAAGTCCACCTCAACTGTTTTGTGCTCATTTTATGCATCTTTTGAAATTCATTTTTATAGTGGCTTCTCAGTGTAAGTGAGACACGAATGCTTATCAAAATTTATGCTGTTATCAGAGTATTTCTCCAGTAATCAGAGAATGTGAAAAGTCACCAAGAAAATTTTATTTTTCTTTTCTAATGCATATTACTTAATACCAGCAATGCACTTGGGTCTTCCCTTCCACATTTTTACTCTAGATCTTAAAGGAGTACCTGATATTTATTTATTTTCTTTTCTTTTTCTTTTGATAAGTGAGGCTTATCAGCACTTAGTACATCCATCAGATTTACTAACATCAGAACTTCACAGATAAGAAGCACTATTCTAGTTTTTGACTTAGTAATAAGATACACAAAGTAAACTTTAACCAAACTCAATATCATAATTTGCTTGTGTTAAAAGATTTCCATATAAACAATTACCACAAATATGGGATTATTAGTATATTAAAGACTACTAGGTCAGCATCTAGCACAGTTATCCTCATTGGATTGAATAGTCAAAAAAACATTCATATCACTATCAGAGTTTAGAAATTCACATTAGACAACAATCAGCACTTAAGGAAATTTTAATTTAAGCACATACTACATAAAGATAGTAATATATGTAAATACTGATCATGAGGTCTAATATATCAGAACATAAACTAGGCAGATTTAGAGAAAGAACCTGAAACCATTCCAAGTTCATTTACCAATCTTGTAAAAGTAGCTTCACATAGTGGTTTTGTGAAGATATATGCTAGTTGTTGATCTGTTGGAACAAAATGCAATTCCACTATACCTTCCATCACATGCTCCCTTATGAAGCGGTACCTAATGCTGATGTGCTTTGTCATTGAGTGTTGAACTGGATTACCTGTCATAGCAATAGCACTTTGATTATCACAGTAAATAGGGATTTTAGAATATGTTAACCCATAATCCAGTAACTGATTCTTCATCCAAATAATCTGTGCACAACAGCTTCTTGCAGCAATGTACTCTGCTTCTGCAGTTGATGTGGAAATTGACTTTTGTTTCTTGCAAAACCAAGAAACCAATCTGCCTCCAAGAAATTGGCAGCTTCCACTTGGGTTTTTCCTGTCAATTTTGCATCCTGCAAAATCTGCATCTGAGTAACCTATTAGTTTAAAGTCTGATTTCCTAGGATACCACATTCCTAGATCAGCTGTACCCTTAAGGTACTTGAAAATTCTTTTTACAGCTGTTAAGTGAGGTTCTCTTGGATCTGCTTAAAATCTTGCACAAAGACAGGTAGCATACATGATAACAGGTCTACTTGCAGTTAGATAGAGTAGTGAGCCAATTATACCTCTGTAATCAGTAATATCTACTGATGTATCAGTATCCTTATCTAATTTTGTTACAGTGGCCATAAAAGTGGATGCACTTGAACAGTCTTGCATTCCAAATTTCTTCAACAAATTTCTGGTTTACTTAGATTGACAAATAAAAGTTCCTTCTTCATTCTGCTTGACTTGAAGGCCTAGAAAATAGCTAAGTTCTCCCATCATACTCATTTGATATCTTGACTGCATTAGCTTGGCAAACCTTTTACAAAGTCTGTCATTTGTAGAACCAAAAATGATATCATCAACATATATCTGCACCAAAAGTAAGTCCTTTCCATGGTTGAGATAGAATAAGGTTTTGTCAATAGTCCCTCTGTTAAATCCACTTTCCAGAAGAAACTGCGCTAATGTCTCATACCATGCTCTTGGAGCTTGCTTAAGACCATAAAGTGCTTTATCAAGTCTGTAGACATGATGAGGAAATTTTGAATCTACAAAACCTGGAGGTTGTTCAACATATACTTCTTCTTCTAATTCTCCATTAAGAAAAGCACTTTTTATATCCATTTGAAAGACTGTAAACTTTTTGTGAGCAACATAAGACAAAAATATCCTTATGGCTTCCAATCTAGCAACTGGTGCAAATGTTTCATCATAATCAATTCCCTCATGTTGAGAACATCCTTTTGTAACCAACCTTGCTTTATTCCTTGTAATTATGCCATCACTATCAGTTTTGTTTCTGAACACCTATTTTGTACCAACAATTGATCTGTTCTTTGGTCTCGGCACTAGGGTCCAGACTTTATTTTTTTCAAATTCATTTAACTTTTCCTGCATTGCTTGCACCCAATCAGCATCTTGAAGAGCTTCTTCCACTTTCTTTAGTTCAATCTTAGAAAGAAAAGAATGATAGAGACATTCATTTGATGTTGTTGTTCTAGTTCTAATACCTGCTTCAGGATCTCCAATAATTAAGTCAGGTGTATGTGTTTTAGTCCACTTCCTTGCAGATGGAAGGTTATCTGTAGAACTGGATGCTCCCCCATGATCCATGCTGTCTCCATCAACATTTTCTGATGCTCCCCTGAAATTAGGCTCTCTGAGTTGGATCCTTCAGAATTTGAGTTTCCAGAATTATCAGAATTTGGTCCATCAGAACTTGATGAATCAGAATTTGAGTTTCCAGAATTATCAGAACTTGGCCCATGAGAACTTGATGAATCAGAACTTGAAGAGCCTGTTCTAGGTTTTGATGCTTCTTGAGATGTGGTTATATCTTCAATATGTTCCCCCTGCACAGGTGCCTTTTCCTTTGGCCTAGTCACCACAGTTTCAATTGACATCAGAGTTTAACCCATCAGAGTTTGCAGTATCAGGATTTAGACTGTCAGGATTTACAGAGTCACAATTTAAAACTTCATTCTCAAATCTCAGTAGATCATGATCATTGAAATCTTCAAGTCCTCTAATATTCTTATCATCAAAAGAGACATTGATAGATTCTGTTAGATATATTTGATAATGTCATGACTAATATGATTTATGTTTAGTTTTCAGATCTTACTTAACAGGACAAAACAGTACTTAACTGGGAATCAGTACTTATACTGGAAGTCAGGACTTAAGGATATCAGTACTTATATTATCAGGAGATAATCATCAGAAGATGGATATCAGAACTTAAGTGCTGAAGGACGTTCAGATAAGGACAGTAGCTGATTAAAGGAAAGAAGATCGAGATAAACATAAGAAGAGATATGCATGAAGAAGGAATTCTATGAAGAATAGAATACTTGGAAGAAAAGATATCTGATTGATATATTTTAGGAAGCAGAATTATATTCCATATCAATTAGCGATTATCTTATAATTGTGTTGTATATAAACACAGACATAGGGTTTACACTATAAGTGTTATCATATTCGAGAAGATTATTCATTGTAACCCTAGCGGCTCTCGTGATATTTGTTCATCACTGAGAGGTAACAGTTCCATACTGTAATAGAGTTTATTGTTTCAATAAAGTTTGTTTTCTATTACTTGAAATATTAAAAGTTCGATTTGATTGTATTTTACACTGTATTCACCCCCTCTACAGTGTGTGTGACCTAACAAGTGGTATCAGAGCCTATCTGTTAACACACATACAGTTAAAGATCCAAACACAATCATGTCTGACACAGAAACTCCAACTAAGCCTACCAAAACTGAGGAACCTCCAAAGACACAAATTCAAAGTCGGTATGAAACCATCAGAGTTCTCATACTGAGACCATCTGAATATGCCATATGGAAGGTGAGGATGACCATGTTTCTGGAAGCTACAGATCCAGAATATCTTGATAGAATCAAGGAAGGGCCTCACAAACCAACCAAGCTCGCTGTTGCAGTTGCAAGTGAAGCAACAAAGACCGTACCAAAGGAAAAGAGTGATTATACTGCTGAAGATATCGCATCAACTGCTAAGGATGCTAAGGTACGACACTTACTGCATAGTGCAATTGATAATGTAATGTCAAATAGGGTAATTAACTGCAAGACTTCTAAGGAGATATGGGATGCTCTGGAAACAATGTGTCAGGGAACTGATACAATTAAGAAGAATAGGAAGACAATACTCACTCAAGAGTATGAACACTTTGACTCAAAGGCTAATGAATCATTGACTGATTTATATGATAAATTTGTCAAACTCTTGAATGATCTGTCACTGGTTAATAAGGAGTATGATCTTGAAGATTCAAACCTTAAATTCCTGTTAGCTTTTCCTGAATGTTGGGATTTGAAGGCAACAACAATAAGAGACAATTACAATCTTGATGAAAAAACTCTTGATGAAATTTATGGAATGCTCAAGACTCATGAACTTGAGATGGAACAAAGAAGCAAGAGGAAAGGAGGAAAGTCAAGGACAGTTGCTCTTAAGGCTGAAGAAGAATCCCCCAAGGCAGCTACCTCAAGGAAAGACAAGGGTAAAGCTCTTTTCACAAAGTCTGATATTGAGTCATCAAGTTCTGAAAGTGATGATGACTCAATTCTGAAAGCTTGCCTGAGACTGATGCTGATGAGGAGATGATGAAGCTGTGTGCTCTTATGGTGAAAGGGATCACAAAGATTGCATACAGGAAGTTCAGGAAGGGAAAGAAGTTTTCCAAGAAAGGCATAAGTTCTGATAAGAAGAATTTCAGAAGATCTGAAGGCAGAGGAGGAAAGTCTGATAGAAGAGATTATACCAATGTCAAATGCTATAACTGTGGTGAGAAAGGCCACATATCTCCTGATTGCAAGAAGGTAAAGAGTGACAAAGGCAAGGCTCTTGTCACAAAGCAGAAAAGCTGGACAGACACCTTAGACTCTGAAAGTGAGGAAAACTATGCATTGATGGCAAATGCTGATAAAGAAAGTGCTGAGAGCAGTTCTGAAGCTGCTGAAACAAAGGTACCACAGACTACTTATGCTTTTCATACTGATGATATTAATGAGTTGAGAAGATATCTTAAAACCATGTTTGTTAGTTATAGAGATCAAACTTTAACATGTGAAAGATTAACTTCTGAAAATCTTGCTTTTAAGAAAAGAAATGATTTCTTAGAAAAAGAGTTAGTTATGTTCCATCAAACTCAGAAGGATAGAGATGATGCTTTTTATATTAGGGATGAAGTGCTAAAAATGAATGAATCTCTAAAAACTGAGTTAGAAAAGGAAAGAGAGATAATCAGGACTTGGACTAACTCTGGCAGAACAACTCAAAATTTGCTAAGTAGTGAAAATTGGAAAGAGGGCTTAGGTTATGGAGAGGATAAGAATGATAAAGGAACTGTAGAAATTAAGCCTGTTATTAAGCAAAAGCCAAAGTTAAAACCTGTTAAGTTTGTAACTGTAAAGTCTGATAATGATAAATCAGAAGTTAGAGAGGGATTAACTTCTGACAAACTAAAACAGGAAAAGACAGCTGAAGTAAACATAGGCTTAATGACTAAGAAGCAGCTTAAGCATAAGCTGAAAGATGTTAAGAATGTAAACAAGGTAAAATCACCTAGGAAAAATAGGAATGGAAAGGAAGGTGTGAATAAAAGCAATGATTATAAACCTGTTCCTGATGCTCCTAGGAAAACATGTCATAACTGTGGAAGTAATAACCATCTGGCTTCTTTTTGCAGGAAGAATAAGAACATTAACTCCTTACCTTCAAAATCAGGAGTTAAGAGTCAGTCTGTTAGATATAAACCACAAAATCCTTGTTTTCATTGTGGTAGTTTATGGCATTCCATTTATACTTGTAAGGAATATCATAGTTTGTACTATGATTATTATCAATTAAAACCTTCTTTGAAGAAAGTTTCCATTGTTACTTCTAGTGTAAATTCTGATTCAAAGTCTGATAGTGTAAGTTTTGATAAGAAAAATGTTAACATAAACTCTGATGTTAAATCCGCTACAAATGTTAACAAACTTGATAAGGCCAAAGGATCCAAGCAAGTCTGGGTCCTTAAAACTAATCATTAGTGATCTTTGTGATTGCAGGGCAACAAGAAAAATATTCTAGTTCTGGACAGTGGATGTTCAGGACATATGACTGGAAATAAAGCCCTGCTATCAGACTTTGTGGAAAAAGCTGGCCCAAGTGTTTCTTATGGAGATGGCAACATTAGAAAAATATTGGGATATGGCAATATCAATCTAGGGAATGTCATCATTAAAGATGTAGCTCTGGTCTCAGGACTTAAACATAATCTGCTGAGTATAAGTCAAATCTGTGACAGAGGTTATGTAACACCCCCAGATCCGGGGTCGGGGATCCGGGTTGTCACGAGTTCCAATTCCCTTAATAACACCCAATCTTAATAAATAATCAACTACTCTGTACTGTGACCCCACAATAAACACACACACCACAAGTTATAGTCTCAGAGATGAATATCCAAAAATAATCACAAGTCGTTTTATTCCACAATTATATGCCAATACACCTTAAACAGGTTTCTGAATAAATTTACATTTCTTTGCCATTATTACAATTTATAAATATACATAATCTGATACATCAAAAGTTGAAAGCCTAGCGTATTGGTAGTTCCTACCTCAGCTACGGCGGCATCAGTGCTTCTAGAAAACTGCGGAACGTCTCCTAACCTCTTGCGAATCGGGAGCTTGGTCCGGTTCATCTTATCTATCTGATGTTGTGTGATGAAAGAAGAAAGCAAGGGTGAGCAGCAAGCCCACCAAAATAATATGTATAATGATTAACAATATATGAGCCTTCTCCTAGTACTCATGAAAGTCTTGGTCAAAAGAAATGGACCAAGTTGATATCTTAATGCTGATGAAGTCGCAAAATATTCAGTATATATATATACATATATACTTTTCAAAATATTGGAAGTCCTCTTCCATGCATAATACACACAGAGTTCCAGTGTATAACTGTATAAAAATACCGTTGCAAGGTGATCTCATATATCTAACCTTGTCTCAACGTTTTTCTGAAAATCTTTGTCATGCATAAGATAATCATTTACTAGATATAAGTTTAAAAAAAATGAAGTTACAAGATACTCCAATATACTTTATATCCAAATACTACTTGAACTACCACCGTTCAAGTTATAATCAGTTTCAAAGTTCATCACCCAGATGAGACTACAAGATAAGACTTGAATAGATTCAATCTTTGAAATATCATTATAAATAATGAAGTTACGAGATACTTCATTAAGTCCTGATATATATATCCATATATATATATATATATATATCTCATACATTTCCTGAAAATCTCTGTCATGTAAAGTATGAACAGAGTTATAATATCCAATGAATTTTGGAAAGGAAAAGAATTTTGGCATAAACTAGATATCTTGCTGATCAGGCAAAGATACCAATAAGTAACCTTTTCTACTGTAGATGGATGAATTCCTCACCGGTGATCACCCTGGCCGCATTAGGACCTCGCGCTAGACCGTTACCCGGCCACTCACGCGTTGATGGACTGCCACCCAGCCACTTACACTTTGATAGACCGTACCCCGGCCTGTCACTTATGCCGACTCAATTAGATGGGCTTACTTCCCGAACATTGGGTAAGTAATCAATTCATTTATCAAAACAGCAACCTTGTTACGAATATAAAATACACCATAGAGCCGGATCCCTCAGGTTTTGAACGAGTATTTAAATCCCCTTTAAAAGGAAGATCTTAAATATAAAAATGAGTTTTGGGATCCGCTCTAACTTTTAAAAATCATTTTGAAGACTCGAAAACACTTTAAAGAGTGTTTGGAGTAATGCTGATTTAATGAAGTAAATCAGTCCCAATATATTAGAAAATGTCTGAATATTATTATTTAAATAATATTCCCATAAAGAATTATCTTTATAAAAATAATTGAAGTAGAAGTATTAAAACTTATACTTGAAACGAGTATTAAATAACCAAAGATATACTTATATGAAAGTACTATCTTTATTTGAATAATCGAAAATAAGTTTGATTATCGAAATATTATTCTTTAATAAAATAAAGAATATATCTCAGCAAATAATCGGAGTCATAGATCCTCAAATGAATATTCAAATAATATTCATTAAATAATATAAACTGAGTCATAAGCCCTCGAATGAATATTCAAATATTATTCAATAAATAATATAAACTGAGTCATAAGCCCTCGAATGAATATTCAAATATTATTCAATAATAAAATAAAGTTAAAGTTATCGAATAAACCTTATCGATTAATAGTTTGGAAAACTATAACCATATATATATATATCCATATCCATATATACAAAATCTACTCGGGATCCTCGACTCCCGGTTTTAGAAAATATTTTCACCTTTGGGTCCCTATACTAAGGGTATATGCAAATTACCGCTATTCTCTAGCATAGGTATTATCAACTGAACCAATAGATATATATGGCAAGAATACGAAACAGGCATGCATATATATACCATATCAGCATGCTTCAATATATCGCAAAATTTGCTAATTAACCAACATGCATCTATCACAAGATAATGCATATACATATATACATCACAACAACAGTATAACGGGTAGAAAACTTGCCTGAGCAACTTGGGGTGATAAAAGGCTCGGGACGAGTCTGGTAACCTATAAACAACAAGTAAGTTGGAATTAAACCAAAGTCACTTGTAAATCTATACTTTAACTAACTTAGCCTCTAACGCTTGTTTTGCGCTTACTGATTTGCTTAAGTCACCCGGGTACCCTCGGCTCCACCATTTTTAATAATTTAACCTTTACGAGTTTTAAGGCGATTCCTTCGCGAGTGTCTTACCAACTGCCTAACACACTTACCATAAATGTTTCATGCATTAATTAACCCTTTTTGGTCTTTAACCTATATTTCAAAGTAAGGCGAGGGGAAAAGTTTTGTTCACGAAACGCCGTTACTTGAAACGGTCGTTTCTCCTAAACCGTGCATCAGAATCGAACGAACTATATATCAAAACGAAGCTCGTAACATGAGCTATCTAAACATGGCAGTGGTCATAATCTAGCAGGGGGTTCTCGGGTCCTAATGCTATGCACAAAAACAGTCCAAAGAAAATCGGACGTTACGACGGCTATGTTTACGCGATTTCCAATATTTTAAACCATTCAAAACCCTCCCAATTCAACCTCAAATCCAACATACAACCAACATCCATCCTTATCACATCATAACAACCTCAACCAATTCAATTTTAACATTCATACTTATGCCTAAGCTTAACTTTAACCATACTTAAGTTCTTTTAATCAAAACCACAACATTTACCATTCCATTTCACTACCATTTCAATTCCCAAACTCTAATCACAACAACAAGCTACAATACCATTCTACTAATCAAAATCATCTTATAATACATAGGAATCTAGGGTTTGGAGATGGTATACCTTCCTTGAAGTGGTGGGAGGAGCTAGGAAGCCTTAAGAAGCTTTGAGAAGTGTTAGGAATGCTTGGATCTTCAAGGAAAACAAGAAAAACTTCAAGTTAAAAACTTGAAAACACTATTCATAGCCTTCTTCTTTGATTAAATGGAGAAGATGGAGAAGGAATTGATGGCTTAAACTCATGATATAGCCCTAACTAAGCATGAAGATGATTAGGGAATTAACTCACCAATTTAGGAAGCTTGGATCTTTGATTTTGAATTTCTTGCTCTTTTGAATAGTAAAAAGCCGAGAGCTTCTTCAAGAACAAGCCTTGGTTCTTTTTGATTTTGATGAAAATGATTTTACTTGGCTTGGTTGCTTTGTTTTTGTGTTTGATTTAGTCAATTACCTTGTTGCCCTTGAATTTGTGTGGTTCTCATTCAACCACACCTCCTTCCTTCCCATGTCATGCTTGTGTCATCCTCATGATGTCATCCTCCCCTCCTTGTCCTCTTTCTATTGGTTGGATGACATCATCCCCACTAATCCCCTTGATTAACTTCCTAATCGTTTGCCTAATGACCGCTGATCTGTTATACGGTTCGCTTAACTTTCGTTTTCGTTTATCGTTTGAGGGATCATACCCGGGATCTTATTACTTAGGTTCCCTTAACCTTTCTCAATATATTGTATTCCTTTTATGATCCTCTCTTATAATCCTTTAATTTAAATCATTTTTATCCTGTTACCTTATACTCAATTCTTTCCGTATCTATTGGATTTCCGGGAAAATCAAAGTGTTCGGAATTGGATTCTGACGATCTTTACATACACTTATATACCACATAGAGTACTAATAATATTCCATAAGATCAATAACAGAACCCCTACATAGCGTGGCATGAAAATTTTTCTCATTCAGCAAAAACACTATTCATAAGGGTTTCAAAAATTTCCAAAAATTGGGGTTATTACAGGTTATCATGTTGATTTCTTTGAAGAACACTGTGAAGTTGTGAGTAAATCCAAAGGCAAAGTTGTTCTAAAAGGATACAGGCGTGGTAACATTTATGAAGCTAAGCTTTCAACAAGTACTGATGGTTCTGCAATCTGTCTGATGAGTAGAGCATCAATTGAAGAAAGCTGGAATTGGCACAAGAAACTCTCTCATTTAAATTTCAACAATATAAATGATCTAGTCAAGAAAGATCTTGTGAGAGGACTGCCAAAGTCAGTATTTGCTCCTAATGGCCTTTGTGATTCTTGTCAGAAGGCCAAACAAAGAAAATCTTCATTCAAGAGCAAGACTGAATCATCAATTCTTGAGCCTTATCATCTACTACATGTTGATCTATTTGGTCCAGTGAATGTCATATCTATTGCAAAGAAGAAATATGCGTTGGTCATAGTGGATGAGTTCACCAGATACACATGGGTGTATTTCTTACACACAAAAAGCGAAACTGCATCTATCTTGATTGATCATGTCAAACATCTGGATAAATTGGTCAAAGATTCTGTGAAAACCATAAGGAGTGATAATGGCACCGAGTTCAAGAATTTGATAATGGAAGAGTTCTGCAAAAACCATGGAATTAAGCAGGAATTTTCTGCTCCTGGAACTCCACAGCAAAATGGAGTTGTTGAAAGGAAGAATAGAACTCTCATTGAAGCTGCACGTACAATGCTTGAAGAAGCAAAGCTTCCAACCTATTTCTGGGCTGAAGCTGTGCAGACTGCTTATTTTACTCAAAATGCAACACTCATTAACAAGCAAGGGAAAACACCATATGAGATGGTGAAGAAAAAGAAGCCAAATCTGAAGTACTTTCATGTATTTGGATGCAAGTGTTTTGTTCTCAAGACTCATCCTGAACAGCTTTCTAAATTTGATCTAAAAGCTGATGAAGGAATCTTTGTTGGATATCCACTTTCCACAAAAGCCTTCAGAGTCTATAATTTGAGAACAAGAGTGGTCATGGAATCTATCAATGTCTCTTTTGATGACAAGAAAATTACTGGTCTTGAAGATTTTATTGACCATGATCAGCTGAGATTTGAAAATGAAGACTCAAATTCTGATACTGAAAATTCCTGACAGTCTAAGTCCTGATACTGTAAACTCTGATGGATTAAACTCTGATGTTATTGAAACTGTGGTAACTATGTCAAAGGAAGATGCACCTATACAGGGGGAGCATACTCAAGATCTTACCACATCTCAAGAAGCATCAGAATATACATCTGGCTCTTCAAGATTCTGATTCGTCAAGTTCTGATTCGTCAAGTTCTGATAAGCCAAGTTCTGATAGTGCTGAAAATCTAAATTCTGAAGAATCCAACTCAGAGAGCATAATTTCAGGGGGAGCATCAGAAAATGAAATTGAAGATAGCATGGATCATGGGGGAGCATCTAGTTCTAGAGAAAACCTTCCATCTGCAAGGAAGTGGACTAAATCACATACACCTGATTTGATAATTGGAAATCCTGATGCAGGTCTCAGAACTAGAACAGGTACTTCAAATGAATGTCTTTACAATTCTTTTCTCTCTCAGACTGAGCCAAAAAAAGTGGAAGAAGCTCTTCAAGATGCTGATTGGGTGCAAGCAATGCAGGAATAGTTAAATGAATTTGAAAGAAATAAAGTCTGGACCCTAGTGCCAAGACCAAAGAATAGATCTGTTATTGGTTCAAAGTGGGTATTCAGAAACAAAACTGACAGTGATGGCATAATTACAAGGAATAAGGCAAGGCTGGTTGCAAAAGGATATTCTCAACATGAGGGAATTGATTATGATGAAACATTTGCACCAGTTGCTAGGTTAGAAGCCATAAGGATATTTTTGGCTTATGCTGCTCACAAAAAGTTTACTGTCTTTCAAATGGATGTGAAAAGTGCTTTTCTCAATGGAGAATTGGAGGAGGAAGTATATGTTGAACAACCTCCAGGCTTTGTAGATTCCAAACATCCAGATTATGTCTACAGGCTTGATAAAGCACTTTATGGACTTAAGCAAGCTCCTAGAGCATGGTATGAGACTTTAGCTCAATTTCTTCTGGAAAGTGGATTCAACAGAGGAACAATAGACAAAACACTGTTCTACCTCAACCATGGAAAGGACTTACTTCTGGTCCAGATTTATGTTGATGATATCATTTTTGGGTCTACAAATGACAGACTTTGCAAGAAGTTTTCCAAACTGATGCAGTCAAGGTATCAGATGAGTATGATGGGGGAACTTAGCTATTTTCTGGGCCTTCAAGTCAAGCAAAATGAAGAAGGCACTTTTATTTGTCAAACTAAGTACACCAGAAACTTGTTGAAGAAATTTGGAATGCAAGATTGTTCAAGTGCATCCATTCCCATGGCCACTGCAACAAAACTGGATAAGGATACTGGTAAATCAGTAGATATTACTGATTACAGAGGTATGATTGGCTCTCTACTCTATCTAACTGCTAGTAGACCTGATATCATGTATGCTACCTGTTTTGTGCAAGATTTCAAGCAGATCCAAGAGAACCTCACTTAACAGCTGTGAAAAGAATTTTCAAGTATTTTAAGGGCACAACTGATCTGAGATTGTGGTATCCCAGAGAATCAGACTTTAAAATAATAGGTTACTCAGATGCAGATTTTGCAGGTTGCAAAATTGACAGGAAAAGCACAAGTGGAAGCTGCCAATTTCTTGGAGGCATATTGGTTTCTTGGTTTAGCAAGAAACAAAAGTCAATTTCCACACATCAACTGCAGAAGCAGAATATATTGTTGCAGGAAGTTGTTGTGCACAGATTCTTTGGATGAAGAATCAGTTACTGGATTATGGGTTAACATATTTCAAAATCCCTATTTACTGTGATAATCAAAGTGCTATTTCTATGACAGGTAATCCAGTTCAACACTCTATGATAAAGCACATCAGCATCAGGTACCACTTCATCAGGGAATATGTAGATGAAGGTACAGTAGAGTTGCACTTTGTTCTAATAGATCAACAACTAGCAGATATCTTCACAAAACCATTGTGTGAAGCTACCTTTACAAGATTGGTAAATGAACTTGGAATGGTTTCAGGTTTTTTCTCTAAATCTGCTTAGTTTTGTTCTGTTGCATCAGACTTTATGATCAGTATTTACAGAATTTAATCTCGTTGTGTATTCTGTACTTAATTGAAAAATGTGTTTAAGTACTGACTGTTGTCTGATATATATTTCTAAACTCTGATAAGTGATATGTCTGTTTAAGTAACTATTCAATCCTATGAGGATAACTGTGCTAGATGCTGAACTAGTAGTCTTCAATAAACAAGGGATCCCATGTAAGAAGTAATTATTTCATTGGAAATCTATTGCCACAAGCAAATTCTGATAATTGAGCTTAGTTGAGTTTACTTTGTCTATCTTATTACTAAGTCACAAACTAGAATAATGCTACTCATTTGTTAAGTTCTGATGCTAGTAAATCTGTTGAACGTACTAAGTGCTGATAAACCTCACTTATCAAAAGAAAAAGCAAAAGAATCAAGGATTGAAAATCAGGTACTCCTTTCAGATCTAGAGTAAAAATGTGGAAGGGAAGACCCAAGTGCATTGCTGGTATTAAGTAATATGCATCAGAAAAGTAAATAAAATATTTTCTTGGTGACTTTTCACACTCTATGATTACTGGAGAAATACTCTGATTGTGATATCCCGTATTTTCAGAATTATTATTATTAATATTTGAATATGTTTATGTGATTTAAAGAATAAAATGGTGGATATTTTATTCCTATTTGACAAGTTGGTGTTATTATACGGTAATGTTTTAATTGTTAAGTGTTATATCGATCCTTGTTAATTTCTGAAAATATTTCTTTAAATGTATTATTTTCAAAAGTTTATTTGAAAACCGATCATTTTATTGATATCGGTAAATTGAGTTCATTTAGTAATATTAGGGATTGGATGGATATTCTGTCTACTATGTGTTGTATGTAATATTAATTGTGTGGGACTCAGTTGTGATTGAGGATTATTTGTATTATTAATTAATGAGTCGTATCGTTTTGTTTTTGTCTTTAAAAGTGATTTTATTGAAAATTTAATTTCATAAATATTTAAATTATCTTAAAAATTATTTTTACGACTTTATAATTACAATAATTATTTTTGGGATTTTATAAAATTTAGAAATCAATATTTCATCAATTATTTAGCCCTATATGATTTTCTGATTTCATTTATTTGTAAAATCCGTATTTAATTCCAAAATTCTTCAAAAATTACGAAACTCATATTTATTTAAGTTTGGAATATTCCGAGAATTTTAAAATTATTTTGGGAATTTTTAGGATTAATTTTATCCGCGCGTTGAATCGTTTAATTGATAAAAGCGGGTATAAATTGCGTTTCAAAAATTGTTTTAAAATTTCGAAATTTATGTTTTTATAAACTTCGGGATATTTGTAACATTTTAAGACTATTTTCGTGATTTTCTGAATTTGTTTCCAGTGCAGCTCAATTCGTTAAATCGTATACTGCGGGTATAGAGCGCAAGTCAAAAATATTTTAAAAATTATGAAAATTTTATTTTACTAGTTTTCTAATTATTCTGAGAATTTTAACATTTGTTTGGTAATTTTTCTAATTTTATTTACCGGCGCGTTTATTCGATAAGTTGAGAAATGCGGGGCAAAACAAAATTTTCAGGTATAAATAAGGATATGTTGGTGTGCTCTGTTAAAAGAAAGAAAGAAAAAAAAAAACCAAAACGTGTCAAACAGCGTCCCCACCCCCCGCCACCTACCCCACCCGCGTTAAACCCCCCTGCCCCCTTTCTTTTTTTTTTTACCAAAAATAGTTTCTCCCCTTCTGTCTCTCTGTCTCTCTCTCTGTTTATATACTTTTAACTTTCAAAAATTCATATCTTGCAAACCGTATATCCAAATTTCAATTGGTATATATATAAACGATCAGCGCTTCGATACCTACGCATAGGTATATATATTACAAGGTTTTGAGAAGAAAATTTGCGGGGCATATTTCTGTTATATTTCCGTTTTAATTTATTTTCGGGGCGTAGAAAAAGAGTTTGGAGGCGGTGATTACTCCACATGGCATCTCAGCGTGTATACGTTTATCGCTATTAATTTCGAATTTTTCTGGAGATATTTTCCGGACATCAGATTTTCTCTTCGGGGTGATCAAAATTTATTTTGGGTAACGATTCCGAAATTCCGCATTCGTATTTGTTTATATTATAGCATGTTAGTGTTTATATATTTATTTCATAATTTTTAGAAATTATTGGAGAAGTCACTTTTGGTCCGAGTTTTGGTTCAGGTGGCCGTGTTATTCATTTCTGGAGTGTTTATGCGTGTATATATAAAGTATTGTGTTGATTGTTGTTGGTTGAGTCGATATGATATCGACGGGCAGTCCGAGAAATAGAGGAGGTGATGTCCGATTTCCAAGAAAATATTATTTTAAATTATTTTCCAGGCTCGATAATTCTTATAAAATTATTTTCGGGTGTTCGAGCCCTATTATTTAGTTATAAAATGATTCAGAGACCTGTTTTAATTCCGAAAAATGTTCAAAAATTCATATTAAATAAACCGTTCGTCCGTTTAATACGAAACAAACGCGTACAGACTCAGAAAAATATTCTGCTTTCATTAAAAAAAATACTTTCGAGACCCAAATCCTTTTGTTTCGAAAGGTCGTTTGTTTTACGAATCATTCCAAGTCAATTTTTGATCGATAAATCATATTTTTGACCCGATTTTAGTTTTAAACATACCGAGTCAAACCTTTTGACGAATCGAGGGATGTGTGTTATAAATTATGTGATACATGAGTTATGTGCTTACGTGCTATGTGAATTATGTGCGTACGTGGGTCAAGAGTCTTGTGTTTGACTGTTTCCTTTATGTGTGGGCTATCGTATGGGTAGACATTAGGGTTTTGACGCGTAGTTCGTCGAGTCATTATCGTTTAGACGATTAAAGTTCTATATTTTAATTATAGATGCGGATCTCTCGAGCTGGTCGGGACAAGACGTTGGATAAAGAATGAGATGGATGGTATTGGATATTTGGCTTCTAGCAATCGCAGGAGCAGCATATCGGTGAAGTGTTGAAAAGAAAGACGGTGATATTTTGAGACAGAATGTCAGAATATATGCATGTTTGCGAGTGTGATTAACTGCTAAAAACTCAAAGGCAAGTAACCCTGACTTCACTTATCGTTCAAGTGACGTTTATTTCGAATCATATTATGCAAGTATCCCTATCATCACTTATTATTCAAGGGATATTTATTTTGAATTTTATCATGCAAGTATTGCTTTCACTATTCAGTTCGGAATAGTTAAATGTTTTACATATCGCTGAATTAAATAATTCTGTTTATGCAAGTATTCTTCTGTTATTCTATGTTCAGAGTAGCTAAGTGATTTTACTTATCCAATTATCGGATTTATAAATGTTGTGGATTTTGAGAAAGATGACGTTGTTTTGGTTTTCTGCCCAAGTGAATGGGCGAATAAAATTTATAAGGGTGTCGAGTATTATGACCCCTTTCAATAAAATGTTTTTAAGATTGGATGGTTGCGTAAGAGGCCGTGGCGGCGGTCCAGCGTGAGCTATGTGTTATACAGGATATAACACCTTGCTAGGCCGATATGTGCCTTGGGTACCCCTTTGTTTAGTTGGATATGCTTCGGCATACCGGTGTTGCTCCAGCGGCTGATCACCGGCGGCAACACACCGTCGTTCGAGGATTCCAATCTAAATTATTATATTGCTTTTGACATCTTACAAGGAATGATTTATTAAGTATTTTGTTTTCGGATAAAAGATGAAATGTGGTTTTGATTCAGTTTCTTAGTTTGAGAATACTTAGTTTGTTGATAAATATCAAAGGTGGTATTAGTACAGATGATTGATGTTGACTTCAGTATGGAATGTTGTGAGCATCAAAGTTCATATTGATATCTAATTTGATATGACAGCAAAATAAGTATTAATTTGAAGAGTTCGGTTTTGAATGAGTTTATGATCCACTCTATAATCATTCTTTCATGTTATTGTTGTTTACGATATTTCTGTAAACACCGTTTTACGAGTTTTATTCTCGTCAAGATTCAAAGTATTGCTGAAGCATTTCGCTCAAAAAAAATATCAAATTGGTTTTGAATACAATTAAGGAATTAAATCTGGGATTCCTCAACTAAAATTTTATGATTCAGCAACTATGATTTTAAATATTATGCTCTAATGCAGATGTAGGTTTTATATCAAAACGGACCCCATATATGTCATAATGATCTTGCTGAGCATTTCTTTCGCTCATACTTGCCTGTTTTTAAATTTAACATCCAGTGAGGATTAGCTTGCTGTTTAGCCGCGTAATTCGAGGAAGCAAGAAGAAGCTCTTGGAAGGTGGTTGGTCCAGGGTTTGCGAATTAGTGTAAGTTCTTTTATGTAAAGTTGTTTATATTATATTATATCATAGTTGTGTATTTTATTTGGGCCTAGTATACTTCATTTCGAAGTTATACTAGTGGGTTTAATTTGAGATTGAGATTTGTTGAAAAGAGTTTTAAAAGAAAGTGAAAAAAATTATTGATGGAATTTGGATTTCTTGTTTCTAGAACTGTAACCTTAAAAGATCTTGGATTAATTGGGGTCATTTATGTTAAATATCTCCCGCTGGCATTTATTTATTGATTAAACAGGTTGATTTAGATTGAGGTTTCATAGTGACGACCAAATCCTCTGACCCCGGATTTGGGGGCGTTACAGGTTGGTATCAGAGCTGAGGTTATAGTAAACTAGAAACGAGAGTGTGTAGGAGTGTGTATAGCTATGTGAGGGCGTTTGAGCTCATATCGAGTTCCTGTTGGACTATTGGATATAGTACCAACGAATAAGTTAAGATAGGCGCATTCGTTTGAGATGATTGTGCTGAGCTGGATGGAACTCCGGAAAGCTGCAAACTTCTATTGTGGAATCTTTCGAGACTACGATTCGACGACGATGGAGATTATCGATATCATTGGAACGTGAAGAAGTGTCTAGAAGTGGGTGACGATTTAACTGGAGAGTTCAAATTGAAGATAAATATTAAGACTTTGGCAATACCTTCTCTTTCTATAATTCCTTTTGACATCTCTCAAAAAGAAGTAATTGTTAGAAGATATATTCCCTAACACTTATTTTCAATTATATCTGTGTTTCAAATATGCCAGAGGCTGTCATGAAGCCTATTTTTCTGGTTTTGATAGCTCTGCCAAGTTATGATAATTTAATTCCACTTTTCTAATTTGATGGATAGTTTCTTGGTGATGTGACACCACTTGCTCATTTGGTGTCAGAATTTTTGTTCTCTGGATTTCATTTCCTTCAGAAATATAATCTTTGAAATATTTTCAGTTTTATTCATTTGATTTTGAATTCCTTTTATATTCTTTAATTCTGACTGAGATGAACAACCCTAACTTACTATAGGAGACACAAGGTATACCTGTTGTGTGATAGGAGTCGGATGGGACGCCATCACTTGTGTGTATTATGAATACATGAAGGTTAACAACCTTTAGTAGTGTCTTAATTTGGACACGCAATACCAAGTTCATTTGATCATATTGATCTCTCAGTTATTCTTTCATTTCAACAACACTTTCTCATAAATTCAGACTTTGGTACCCACAATGGTGGGACACCAGTTATGGTATCAAATTCTTTTCTTTTTGAAATTCCATAATTTTATCATCTCAAATATTCGAAGGTATGCCAATAAGATTAAGCTGAGTTATCTTTGTCAAGTCAAAGCAGGGTTATGTGATGGGACTACCAAGAGCAGCAGTGGACTGCGATGCGGTTATAATATTAGTGTCGTATAGCGAGGTCAATCCATTTCTTTATTTCTTTCTCTATCTTTCTTTCTTTTCTTCTCTCTATCTTTCTCTCTGCGATTCTATTGAGGAATTGGTCAAAAGAGGTGAATGGAACAGTGGTGCACGGTGAAGCTCCTATAAAAGTTTTATTATACAAGGAATACAAGATTTATTTGAGATTATGGAAAATTGAGGTTATTTGGAAATGGAAAGTTGGCTAGAAGATCCCTTAGTGCTTTCTTCTGCTGATTCCGAGGACGGAATCCTTATAAGGAGGGTAGATTGTGATATCCCGTATTTTCAGAATTATTATTATTAATATTTGAATATGTTTATGTGATTTAAAGAATAAAATGGTGGATATTTTATTCCTATTTGACAAGTTGGTGTTATTATACGGTAATGTTTTAATTGTTAAGTGTTATATCGATCCTTGTTAATTTCTGAAAATATTTCTTTAAATGTATTATTTTCAAAAGTTTATTTGAAAACCGATCATTTTATTGATATCGGTAAATTGAGTTCGTTTAGTAATATTAGGGATTGGATGGATATTCTGTCTACTATGTGTTGTATGTAATATTAATTGTGTGGGACTCAGTTGTGATTGAGGATTATTTGTATTATTAATTAATGAGTCGTATCGTTTTGTTTTTGTCTTTAAAAGTGATTTTATTGAAAATTTAATTTCATAAATATTTAAATTATCTTAAAAATTATTTTTACGACTTTATAATTACAATAATAATTTTTGGGATTTTATAAAATTTAGAAATCAATATTTCATCAATTATTTAGCCCTGTATGATTTTCTGATTTCATTTATTTGTAAAATCCGTATTTAATTCCAAAATTCTTCAAAAATTACGAAACTCATATTTATCTAAATTTGAATATTCCGAGAATTTTAAAATTATTTTGGGAATTTTTAGGATTAATTTTATCCGCGCGTTGAATCGTTTAATTTATAAAAGCGGGTATAAATTGCGTTTCAAAAATTGTTTTAAAATTTTGAAATTTATGTTTTTATAAACTTCGGGATATTTGTAACATTTGAAGACTATTTTCGTGATTTTCTGAATTTGTTTCCAGTGCAGCTCGGTTCGTTAAATCGTATACTGCGGGTATAGAGCGCAAGTCAAAAATATTTTATGAAAATTTTATTTTACTAGTTTTCTAATTATTCTGAGAATTTTAGAATTTGTTTGGTAATTTTTTTAATTTTATTTACCGGCGCGTTTATTCGATAAGTTGAGAAATGCGGGGCAAAACAAAATTTTCAGGTATAAATAAGGATATGTTGGTGTGCTCTGTTAAAAGAAAGAAAAAAAAAAAACCAAAACGTGTCAAACAGCGCCCCCACCCCACGCCACCTACCCCATCCGCGTTAAACCCCCCTGCCCCCTTTCTTTTTTTTTTTTACCAAAAACAGTTTCTCCCCTTCTGTCTCTCTGTCCCTCTCCATGTTTATATACTTTTAACTTTCAAAAATTCATATCTTGCAAACTGTATATCCAAATTTCAATTGGTATATATATAAACGATCAGCGCTTCGATACCTACGCATAAGTATTTATATTGCAAGGTTTTGAGAAGAAAATTTGCGGGGCATATTTCTGTTATATTTCCGTTTTAATTTATTTTCGGGGCGTAGAAAAAGAGTTTGGAGGCGGTGATTACTCCACATGGCATCTCAGCGTGTATACGTTTATCGCTATTAATTTCGAATTTTTCTGGAGATATTTTCCGGACATCAGATTTTCTCTTCGGGGTGATCAGAATTTATTTTGGGTAACGATTCCGAAATTCCGCTTTCGTACTTGTTTATATTATAGCATGTTAGTGTTTATATATTTATTTCATAATTTTTAGAAATTATTAGAGAAGTCACTTTTGGTCTGAGTTTTGGTTCAGGTGGCCGTGTTATTCATTTCTGGAGTGTTTATGCGCGTATATATAAAGTATTGTGTTGATTGTTGTTGGTTGAGTCGATATGATATCGACGGGCAGTCCGAGAAATAGAGGAGGTGCTGTCCGATTTCCAAGAAAATATTATTTTAAATTATTTTCCAGGCTCGATAATTCTTATAAAATTATTTTCGGGTGTTCGAGCCCTATTATTTAGTTATAAAATGATTCAGAGACCTGTTTTAATTCCGAAAAATGTTCAAAAATTCATATTAAATAAACCGTTCGTCCGTTTAATACGAAACGAACGCGTACAGACTCAGAAAAATATTCTGCTTTCATTAAAAAAAAAATACTTTCGAGACCCAAATCCTTTTGTTTTGAAAGGTTGTTTGTTTTACGAATCATTCCAAGTCAATTTTTGATCGATAAATCATATTTTTGACCCGATTTTAGTTTTAAACATACCGAGTCAAACCTTTTGACGAATCGAGGGATGTGTGTTATAAATTATGTGATACATGAGTTATGTGCTTACGTGTTATGTGAATTATGTGCGTACGTGGGTCAAGAGTCTTGTGTTTGACTGTTTCCTTTATGTGTGGGCTATCGTATGGGTAGACATTAGGGTTTTGACGCGTAGTTCGTCGATTCATTATTGTTTAGACGATTAAAGTTCTATATTTTAATTATAGATGCGGATCTCTCGAGCTGGTCGGGACAAGACGTTGGATAAAGAATGAGATGGATGGTATTAGATATTTGGCTTCTAGCAATCGCAGGAGCAGCATATCGGTGAAGTGTTGAAAAGAAAGACGGTGATATTTTGAGACAGAATGTCAGAATATATGCATGTTTGCGAGTGTGATTAACTGCTAAAAACTCAAAGGCAAGTACCCCTGACTTCACTTATCGTTCAAGTGACGTTTATTTTGAATCATATTATGCAAGTATCCCTATCATCACTTATTATTCAAGGGATATTAATTTTGAATTTTATCATGCAAGTATTGCTTTCACTATTCAGTTCGGAATAGTTAAATGTTTTACATATCGCTGAATTAAATAATTCTGTTTATGCAAGTATTCTTCTGTTATTCTATGTTCAGAGTAGCTAAGTGATTTTACTTATCCAATTATCGGATTTATAAATGTTGTGGATTTTGAGAAAGATGACGTTGTTTTGGTTTTCTGCCCAAGTGAATGGGCGAA
Organism: Apium graveolens; assembly: GCF_009905375.1. Classification (NCBI taxonomy): domain Eukaryota; kingdom Viridiplantae; phylum Streptophyta; class Magnoliopsida; order Apiales; family Apiaceae; genus Apium; species Apium graveolens. The sequence goes on from NC_133652.1 coordinate 62,621,051, forward strand.
TAAAATTTATAAGGGTGTCGAGTATTATGACCCCTTTCAATAAAATGTTTTTAAGATTGGATGGTTGCGTAAGAGGCCGTGGCGGCGGTCCAGCGTGAGCTATGTGTTATACAGGATATAACACCTTGCTAGGCCGATATGTGCCTTGGGTACCCCTTTGTTTAGTTGGATATGCTTCGGCATACCGGTGTTGCTCCGCGGCTGATCACCGGCGGCAACACACCGTCGTTCGAGGATTCCAATCTAAATTATTATATTGCTTTTGACATCTTACAAGGAATGATTTATTAAGTATTTTGTTTTCGGATAAAAGATGAAATGTGGTTTTGATTCAGTTTCTTAGTTTGAGAATACTTAGTTTGTTGATAAATATCAAAGGTGGTATTAGTACAGATGATTGATGTTGACTTCAGTATGGAATGTTGTGAGCATCAAAGTTCATATTGATATCTAATTTGATATGACAGCAAAATAAGTATTAATTTGAAGAGTTCAGTTTTGAATGAGTTTATGATCCACTCTATAATCATTCTTTCATGTTATTGTTGTTTACGATATTTCTGTAAACACTGTTTTACGAGTTTTATTCTCATCAAGATTCAAAGTATTGCTGAAGCATTTCGCTCAAAAAAAATATCAAATTGGTTTTGAATACAATTAAGGAATTAAATCTGGGATTCCTCAACTAAAATTTTATGATTCAGCAACTATGATTTTAAATATTATGCTCTAATGCAGATGTAGGTTTTATATCAAAACGACCCCATATATGTCATAATGATATTGCTGAGCATTTCTTTCGCTCATACTTGCCTGTTTTTAAATTTAACATCCAGTGAGGATTAGCTTGCTGTTTAGCCGCGTAATTCGAGGAAGCAAGAAGAAGCTCTTGGAAGGTGGTTGGTCCAGGGTTTGCGAATTAGTGTAAGTTCTTTTGTGTAAAGTTGTTTATATTATATTATATTATAGTTGTGTATTTTATTTGGGCCTAGTATACTTCATTTCGAAGTTATACTAGTGGGTTTAATTTGAGATTGAGATTTGTTGAAAAGAGTTTTAAAAGAAAGTGAAAAAAATTATTGATGGAATTTGGATTTCTTGTTTCTAGAACTGTAACCTTAAAAGATCTTGGATTAGTTGGGGTCATTTATGTTAAATATCTCCCGCTGGCATTTATTTATTGATTAAACAGGTTGATTTAGATTGAGGTTTCATAGTGACGACCAAATCCTCTGACCCCGGATTTGGGGGCGTTACGCTGATAATAGTATAAATTCTGATAAGCAGTCGTGACTCACTTACACTGAGAAGCCACTGTAAAATGGAATTCAAAAAGATGCATAAAATTAGCACACAATAGTTGAGGTGGACTCATGCATGAACTCATTCAACAGTAGGTTTTAGAATAATGACAGCTCTTTAGCAAGGTGTTAGTTATGCCTTACTTCTAAGATGTAATGAAGTGAATCAGACTTTACTCTTTGTCTGATATTTAGCTTAATGCACACACTAATCACTCCATATAAATGATGAAAATCACTGTGGTGATCTATGTTGTTTTAGATGAACAGTCATTGTGTCACATTGCACAAATTCTGAGGACAATTACTGATTACATATTCTGATGATTAAGTTCTGAAGAATATAAATCAGAATTTGTGAGAGGACTTACTAAGATATGCATTTCTTTTTCGAGTTAAGAAATTATGTTCTGATGACTGTTAAGTTCTGAAATAAGTCTAAGTTCTGATATTAACTGTATGATTCCTTACTTGACTTATTTGTGGATAAAATTTCGAAACAGTCTCAATTTAAACCTGAATATGTTGGAGTGGGAAGATTAATAGTCACTTTGGTTAGGGTTAGTGGTACTCGTACTTGAACAGTCAACTTTTACTTGCTTCTTGTGTGCATTAAATCATGTTTTCCCTTTCCAATGAATGTTTCTTTTTCCAAGTCTGGGGAGATGAGGTAAAAATTAATTCTACCTGTCAGCATTAAATTTCTTGGCGTCTCCTGGCATTCTCCTGCCTATATAAGCAACCACTTCACTTCAGCCTTCCCATCAAATCTTTTCTCACAAACTCATCTTCATACTTTTTCTTTCAAAAACACCATGGTCAGATACAACATGTTTTTGAACTACGAAACCTTCAATATGGAGCTAAGGTGTGCCGATTGGCAGCAGGAATGACACGTCACTGCCATTCCTGATGAGATATGGGACTCTGTCCCACAGGAGGTACTCACCCACCTCATGTTCTTCTATATGGATTACCATCACCATCTGGAGCGATTGGAGGAGGAAAGGCTGGAAGCTCTCCGCCAGCAAGAGTGAATCATTCGACTCGCCATTCTGTTTGTCGAGAGTAGGAAGAAGAAATGATTTATTTTCTTCTTCCTATTTTTCTTCATCATCAGCCTTGCCCTGCTTCTTGAGCTAGGACAAAGGCTGTTGACGTTAGGTTTAGCAGCTTAGGGAAATCTTGTATAAGTTCTGATGTAATTTCAATTTCATGAATGTATTATCTTGATATATTAATGAAATTTGTTTTTGTTTCAAGATTTTGTCTTTGAGATAATTTGTAATGCATTGGTAAATCCTGATAAATATTCATATTCTGATGACCATATAAATTCTATTTTAATTTAAGTTCTGATTTTCCTTTATCAGCACTTACTCATCTGATTTATTTTGGTCATTCTCACTCGAATTTATTTTCAGAATATTGATGTTGAAGTGAGAAATAATTAAATAAGTGGGAACGGTTTCAATTTTGAATTAAAACTGTTTCACCGTCATTAATGGAATAACTGGGTAAGTGGAACAGTTTTTCCTTGAAAAACTGCAAGTGGGTAAGTAATGATTACTGTTTTCTCGAGCCCAGTAACTATCCGTTATTACTGCATGTCTGACAGGTGTCCAACGGTAACATTTTTTTTTCTTTTCAGAGTATAAGTAAGAGAGAGAAAGGATTTTTTAATCTTTTATTTCCCTTCATACTTTTTCTCTCTACTTGCTCTTACTCTCCTTCTTCTTCTAACGTTGGTTTTTCATACAGACAGTTTATCAAACACCTAACATGCACTCTTAAATCTCAATTTTTCACATGGCACCTAAGGATTTAATCATTGATGGAGCTAAATTTGTTCCAAACAACTATGCTGCAATTCTTGATCATGCTGAAGCTCCATCTGAATTGTATTTTGTGCAAGATCTTCTTGCACACAGTGAGATTGGGTATGCATTGACCCAGCCTTCAGTCTTTTCGAGCCAACAAGTTCTGACATTTTGGCGGACTGGGCACTTTGATAATGGTGGTACATATGGCACTCCCAGTATTATTTTCGAAGTGGGTGATTCTTCATATGCAGTCACTCTTGGTACAATATACAAGGCTCTACATCTCCCAGAAGGATGTACTTTTTCAATTCCAGAGGAATCAGCTCTTCAGGAGTTAATGGCCAATTTGGGGTATGAACAGTGTTTGGCAAAGCTTGGGCAGTTAAAACGGGCTCATATCAGAAGAGAATGGAGTTTCTTCTTCGACTGCATCACTAAAGCTTTTGGGAACAAGTGTTCGAATTTTGTTGCTATCCCTATTATGAGTCAGCACATCGGGTATGCTATTATTAACCAAACTCATTTTGATTCTGCAACTGCTATAATTGGTTTTATTGGGGATAGGATGACAGAGGATAGGAATGTTGTTTACTTTGCTAGATTCTGTCAACTTATATATACTTTTTGTACTGATGAACCTCAATTAGTCAATTCCTCAACTCCACCTTTTAAGGTTGCAAAACGCTACTTTAATGACCTGATAAATGCTGACACTAAAAAATCAGTGGTTAGACCTTTACAGATTCCTCAGTCTGTAAAACAGATCTTAGTAAATGCTGATCCCGATACTTATAGATCTGTTTATTCTGATGTCCAACCAACAATAACCTCCCAAACACCACAACAACCATCAGCACCTACCACTCATTCTACTCAACCTACCCTCAGGCAATATATCAAATCCTATCCCTCCACTTCATAGACAGTTCAATCCTCATCCTCAGCACCTACTGTGAAGCCTTCCTCTTCCAAACCTAAGAGGACAAAGACTGTTCCTCAAACACCTCAAAAGAGAAGGATGATTGCTTTGAGAGATGAATCTAATACTGAGGAATAGGTTCCTTCTTCAGAACCTGTTGTTAAAGAAGCTGAGACAGTGATTTCTTAGAAGGATTCTGGAATTGGGGGATCTAGGCTTCTCAAGAGGCTTAGAAGAATGACAGTTCCTGAAACTCCCAAGGAATCTAAATCTTCAAAGATATACAAGAAACAGAGGGCAAAAAGACCTGTTTCAGATGATGAAGAAGCAACAACTCAGGAAGGGGATCAGGAATCTCTGATCTCACAAGAAAAGGAATTTGCTAAAGTCACTTCTTACGACCCCTGGAGATTCCCGAATGGAAATGGGAACAGATAGGGATGGATTTTATTGTAGGCTTGCCAAGGACGAAAGCCAATCACGACGCCATTTGGGTAATTATAGACCGACTGACAAAGTCAGCTCATTTCATTCCTATCAATGAGAGATACACAGTCGATAGACTGGTGGACATTTACCTTAAGGAAATAGTGACGCGACATGGAGTCCCAGCGTCCATTGTCTCAGACCGAGACCCCAGGTTCAACTCCAGATTTTGGAGGAGCTTTCAGGAATGTGCGGGGACCAAGTTAAATATGAGTACCGCGTACCATCCCCAGACGGATGGGCAGAGTGAAAGGACCATCCAGACACTAGAGGATATGTTGAGAGTCTGTGCAATAGACTTTAAAGGGAGTTGGGATGATCACTTGCCGTTGATCGAGTTTTCTTATAACAATAGCTTTCATGCTAGCATCGGAATGCCGCCTTATGAGGCCCTGTACAGAAGAAGGTGTCGATCTCCCTTATACTGGGATGAAGTAGGAGAGCGGAAGATGCTCGGACCCGAAATGGTCCAAAGGACCAAAGATATAGTGGATCTTATCAGAGGGCGACTTGTAGCAGCCCAAGACAGACAGATGAAATATGCAGACCTAGCCCGAAAGGACAAGGAATATGAAGTAGGGGACTTAGTACTGCTAAAGGTATCCCCTTGGAAGGGATTAATGAGGTTCGGAAGGAAAGGAAAACTAAGCCCAAGATACATTGGACCTTTTGAGATATTAAGACGGATTGGAAAGTTAGCTTACGAGCTAGCCTTACCCCCTAACTTGCAACAAGTTCATAATGTGTTCCATGTGTCAATGCTAAGGAAGTATCATCGGGATGCCAGACACATAGTGGAGTACGAGCAGGTGGATATGCAGCCAGATCTAACTTACGTGGAGAAGCCAGTAAGGATTATAGATAAGAAGGAGCAGGTGCTTCGGAACAAAGTGATCAAGCTAGTCAGAGTACTATGGCAGAATCATAATATGGAAGAATCAACTTGGGAACTAGAGAGCACAATGCTAGAAAAGTACCCCCATTTGTTTTCTGTTTGATTCCGGGACGGAATCCTTTTAAGGAGGGGAGACTGTAATAACCCCCAAAATTTTCAACTTTTTGTAACCCTTGTGAATAGTGTTTTAGCTGAATGAGAAAACTTTTCACGCCACACTATGTAGGGGTTCTGTTATGGATATTCTGGGATATTATTAGTACTCTATGTAGTATATAAGTGTATGTAAAGATCGTCAGAATCCAATTCCGAACACTTTGATTTTTCCCGGAAATCCACTAGATACGGAGAGAATTGAGTATAAGGTAACAGGATAAAAAGGATTTAAATTAAAGGATTATGATAGAGGATCATAAAAAGAAATATAATGTATTGAGAAAGGTTAAGGGAACCTAAGTAATAAGATCCCGGGTATGATCCTTCAAACGATAAACGAAAATGAAAGTTAAGCGAACTGTATAACAGATCAGCGGTCATTAGGCAAACAATTAGGAAGTTAATCAAAGGGATTAGAGAGGATGATGTCACCCAACCAATGAGAAGGGGACAAGGAGGGGAGGATGACATCATGAGGATGACACAAGCATGACATGGGAAGGAAGGAGGTGTGGTTGAATGAGAACCACACAAGTTCAAGGGCAACAAGGTAATTGACTAAATCAAACACAAAAACAAATCAACCAAGCCAAGCAAAATCATTTTTCATCAAAATCAAAAAGAAACCAAGGCTTGTTCTTGAGAGCTCTCGGCTTTTTACTATTCAAAAGGCAAGAAATTTCAAAATCAAAGATCCAAGCTTCCTAAATTGGTGAGTTAATTCCCTAATCATCTTCATGCTTAGTTAGGGCTATATCATGAGTTTAAGCCATCAATTCCTTCTCCATCTTCTTCATTTAATCAAAGAAGAAGACTATGAATAGTGTTTTCAAGTTTTTAACTTGAAATTTTTCTTGTTTTCCTTGAAGATCCAAGCATTCCTGAGACTTCTCAAAGCTTCTTAAGGCTTCCTAGCTCCTCCCACCACTTCAAGGAAGGTATACCATCTCCAAACCCTAGATTCCTATGTATTATAAGATGATTTTGATTAGTAGGGTGATATTGTAGCTTGTTGTTGTAATTAGAGTTTGGGATTTGAAATGGTAGTGAAATGGAATGGTAAATGTTGTTGTTTTGATTAAAAGAACTTAAGTATGATTAAAGTTAAGCTTAGGCATAAGTATAAACGTTAAACTTGAATTGGTTGGGGTTGTTATGATGTGATAAGGATGGATGTTGGTTGTATGTTGGATTTGAGGTTGAATTGGGTTGGTTTTGAATGGTTTTAAATTGGGAAATCGCATAAACATAGCCGTCGTAACGTCCGATTTTCTTTAGACTGTTTTTGTGCATAACATTAGGACCCGAGAACCCCCTGCTATATTATTACCACTGCCATGTTTAGATAGCTCATGTTACGAGCTTCGTTTTGATATGTAGTTCGTTCGATTCCGATGCACGGTTTAGGAGAAACGACCGTTTCAAGTAACGGCGTTTCGCGAACGAAACTTTTCCCCTCGCCTTACTTTGAAACATAGGTTAAAGACCAAAAAGGGTTAATTAATGCATGAAACATTTATGGTAAGTGTGTTAGGCAGTTGGTAAGACACTCGCGAAGGAATCGCCTTAAAACTCGTAAAGGTTAAATTATTAAAAATGGTGGAGCCGAGGGTACCCGAGTGACTTAAGAGAATCAATAAGCGCAAAACAAGCGTTAGAGTCTAAGTTAGTTAAAGTATAGAATTACAAGTGACTTTGGTTTAATTCCAACTTACTTGTTGTTTATAGGTTACCAGACTCGTCCCGAGCCTTTTTCACCCCCAAGTCGCTCAGGCAAGTTTTCTACCCGTTATAACTGTTGTTGTGATGAATATATGTATTTGCATTATCTTGCGATAGATGCATGTTGGTTAATTAGCAAATGTTATAATATATTGAAGCATGCTGCTATGGTATACATATATGCATGCCTGTTTCGTATTCTTTCCATATATATCTGTTGATTCAGTTGATAATACCTATGCTAGAGGATAGCGGTAATTTGCATATACCCTTAGTATAGGGACCCAAAGGTGAAAATATTTTCTAAAACCGGGAGTCGAGGATCCCGAGTAGATTTTGTATATATGGATATAAATATATATATATATATACTTATATATATATGGTCATAGTTTTCAAAACTATTAATCGAATAAGGTTTATTCGATAACTTTAACTTTATTTTATTATTGAATATTATTTCGAATATTATTCGAAGGCGTATGACTCCTTTTATTTTATTATCTGGATATTATTTGAATATTCATTCGAGGGCTTATGACTCTTTTATATTATTTATTGAATATTATTTGAATATTCATTCGAGGGCTTATGACTCTTTTATATTATTTATTGAATATTATTTGAATATTCATTCGAGGGCTTATGACTCAGTTTATATTATTTAATGAATATTATTTGAATATTCATTTGAGGATCTATGACTCCGATTATTTGCTGAGATATATTCTTTATTTTATTAAAGAATAAGGTGTCAATAATCAAACTTATTTTCGATTATTCAAATAAAGATAGTACTTTCATATAAGTATATCTTTGGTTATTTAATACTCATTTCTAGTATAAGTTTTAATACTTCTACTTTAATTATTTTATAAAGATTATTCTTTGTGGGAATATTATTTAAATAATAATATTCAGATATTTTCTAAATATTCTGGGGACTGATTTACTTCATTAAATCAGCTTTACTCCAAACACTCTTTAAAGTGTTTACGAGTCTTCAAAATGATTTTTAAAAGTTAGAGCGGATCCCAAAACTCATTTTTATATTTAAGATCTTCCTTTTTAAGGGGATTTAAATACTCGCTCAAAACCTGAGGGATCCGGCTCTGTGGTGTAATTTATATTCGCAACACGGTTGCAGTTTTGGTAAATGAATTGATTACTTACCCAACGTTCGGGAAGTAAGTCCATCTATTGAGTCGGCATAAGCAACATGGGCTCAGTGGGCGTCCATGATAGTCTAAGTGGCTCAGTGGGAGTCCATCAAATGCATAAGTGGCTGAGTAGCAGTCCAGCATAAGGTCCTATTACGACCAGGGTGATGACCAGTGGGGAATTCGTCCATCTACTAGTAGAAAAGGTTACTTATGGGTATCTTCGCCTGATCAGCAAGATATCTGGTTTATGCCAAATTCTTTTCCTTTCCAAATTTATTGGATATTGTAATTCTGTTCATACTTTACATGACAGAGGTTTTCAGGAAATGTATAAAGAAGATGTATATGTGGATATATATATATATATATATATATATATCAGAACTTAATGAAGTATATCATAACTTCATCTCCTTTAATAATATTTCAAAGGTTTAATCTATTCAAATCTTGTCTTGTAGTCTCATCTATGTGATGAACTGGTAAAAGCTCATTATACTTTGAACAGTGGTAGTTCAAGTAGCTTCATAAATGATATAAGTATAGTGAAGTATTTGGTAACTTCATCCCTTGTTTTTACTTATATCTAGTAAGTAATTATCTTACGCATGATAAAAGATTCTAGTAAGTATCCATTTAGATACTTATATTATTGTTATCACTATATATTATCTTGCGAGCTGTAAGGCTCACTCTTGCTTTATTTCTTCATCACACAACAACAGTTAGGAAAGATGGCCAGACTCCAGCAGACCCAGCGCAAGCGCGTGGGAAGCGTCCCACGTCTTCCCGATGATGTTGTAGCTGCTATAGCTGCAGAGGTAGATCTATTGTAGATCAGACCATCTACTTTTGAGAATCAATTATGTATAATTATAACTTGTGGCAGATAATGGCAATTAACTGTAAATTTGTCAAGTAATCGTTTTGGGTTGTAATAACTTTTAAAATGTGGATTCAAAGACTTGTACTTATTTCAATTTCATCTCTGAGACTATAACAGGTTGTGGTGTGTGTTAGTGTGGGGTCACAGCATGAGGTTATTTATTATTAATTAAGTGAAGTGATATTGTGGAAAGAAAGACCGTGACGACCCGGATCCCCGACCCCGGATCTGGGGGTGTTACAGATTCCATGACAACCCTTGTTCTTAAATTGTAGACTCTGAAGGCTTTTGTGGAAAGTGGATATCCAACAAAAATTCCTTCATCAGCTTTTAGATCAAATTTGGATAGCTGTTCAGGATGATTCTTAAGAACAAAACACTTGCATCCCAATACATGAAAATACTTCAGATTTGGCTTCTTATTCTTCACCATCTCATATGGTGTATTTCTATGCTTGTTGATAAGTGTTGCATTCTGAGTAAAACAAGCAGTCTGCACAGCTTCAGCCCAAAAGTAGGTTGGTAACTTTGCTTCATCAAGCATAGTTCATGCAGCTTCAATAAGAGTTCTATTCTTTCTTTCAACAACTCCATTTTGCTATGGAGTTCCGGGAGCAGAAAATTCCTTCTTGATTCCATGGTCTTTGCAGAACTCTTCCATAATCAAATTCTTGAACTCAGTGCCATTATCACTTCTTATGATTTTCACAGAGTCATTGACCAATTTATCCAGTTGTTTGACATGATCAATCAAGATGGATGCAGTTTCCCTTTTTGTGTGCAAGAAATACACCCATATGTATCTGGTGAACTCATCCACTATAACCATAGCATATTTCTTCTTTGCAATAGACATGATATTCACTGGACCAAATAGATCAACATGTAAAAGGTGATAAGGCTCAAGAATTAAAGATTCGGTCTTCCTCTTGAATGAAGATTTTCTTTGTTTTGCCTTTTGACATGAATCACAAAGACCATCAGGAGCAAATACTGATTTTGGCAGTCCTCTCAAAAGATGTTTCTTGACTAGTTCCTTTTTATTGCTGAAATTTAAATGAGAGAGTTTCTTGTGCCTATCCCAGCTTTCTTCAATTGATGCTCTACTTAACAGACAGATTGCAGAACCATCAGAACTTGTTGAAATCTTGGCTTCATAAATGTTACCATGCCTGTATCCCTTTAGAACAACTTTGCCTATAGATTTGCTTACAACTTCACAGTGTTCTTCAAAGAAATCCACATGATAACCTTTGTCACAGATTTGACTAACACTCAGCAAATTGTGTTTAAGTCCTGAGACTAGAGCTACTTTTTTAATGATGACATTCCCAAGAATGATATTGCCATATCTCGAGTTTTTCCAATGTTTCCATCTCCATAAGAAACACCTGGGCCAGCTTTCTCCACAAAGTCTGATATCAGGGCTTTATTTCCAGTCATATGTCCTGAACATCCACTGTCCAGAACTAGGATGTGTTTCTTGTTGCCCTGCAATCACAAAGACCACTAATGATTAGTTTTAAGTACCCAGACTTGCTTGGATCCTTTGGCCTTATTAAGTTTGTTAACATTTGCAGTGGATTTAACATCAGAGTTTATGTTAAAAAATTTCTTATCAGAATTTACAGTATCAGACTTTGTATCAGAACTTACACTAGAAGGAATAATGCTAACTTTCTTTAAAGAAGGTTTATTTGATAATAATCATAGTACAAACTATGATATTCCTTACAAGTATAAATGGAATGCCATAAACTACCACTATGAAAACAAGGATTTTGTGTCCTATATCTAACAGACTGACTCTTAACTCCTGATTTTGAAGGTAAGGAGTTTATGTTCTTATTCTTCCTGCAAAAAGAATCCAGATGGTTAGAATTTCCACATTTATAATATTTATTTCTAGGAGCATTAGGAACAGGCTTATAATCATTGCTTTTATTCACACCTACCTTTCCATTCCTATTTTTCCTAGGTGGCTTTACCTTGTTTACATTCTTAACATCTTTCAGTTTATGCTTAAGCTGCTTCTTCGTCATTAAGCCTATATTAACTTCAGTTGGCTTATCCTGTTTTGGTTTGTCAGAAGTTAATTTCTCTTTAACTTCTGATTTATCAATATCAGACTTTACAGCTACAAACTTAACAGGATTTACCTTTGGCTTTTATTTAACAACTATAGGCTGAATTTCTACAGTTCCTTTATTATTCTTATCATCTCCATAACCTAATCCCTCTTTCCAGTTTCTACTACTTAACAAATTCTGAGTTGTTCTGCCGGAGTTAGTCCAAGTCCTGATAATCTCTCTTTCCTTTTCTAACTCATTTTTTAGAGATTCATTCATTTTAAGCACTTCATCTCTAACATAGAAAGCATCATCTATATCTTTCTGAGTTTGATGGAAAATAATTAACTCTTTTTCTAAATAATCATTCCTTTTTTTATAAGCAAGATTTTCAGAAGTTAATATTTCACATGTTAAAGTTTGATCTCTATAAATAATGAACATGGTTTTAAGATATCTTCTCAACTCAGTAATATCATCAGTATGAAAAGCATAAGTTGTTTGAGGTACCTTTAACTCAGCAGCTTCAGAACTGCTATCAGCATTTGCCATCAAGACATAGTTCACCTCACTTTCAGAATATGAAGTGTCTGTCTAGCTTTTCTTCTTTATGACAAGAGCCTTGCCTTTGTCACTTATTCCTTTCTTGCAATCAGGAGATATGTGGCCTTTCTCACAACAGTTGTAGCATTTGGCATTTGAGTAATCTCCTCTGTAAGACTTTCCTCCTTTTCCTTCAGATTTTCTGAAATCTTTCTTATCAGAACTTGAACCTTTCCTGGAAAACTTCTTTCCCCTTCTGAATTTCCTGTATGCAATCTTTGTGATTCCTTTCACCATAAGAGCACACAGCTTCATCATCTCTTCATCAAGGTCCATCTCAGATAGACTTTCAGATTTGAATCCTCATCGCTATCAGAACTTGATGACTCAGTATCAAACTTTGTGATGAGAGCCTTTCCTTTGCCTTTCTTTGAGACAACCACTTTAGGGGATTCCTCCTCAGCCTTAAGAGCAACTATCCTTGACTTTTTCCCATGCCTCTTGCTTCTTTGATCCATCTCAAGTTCATGAGTCTTGAGCATACCATAAATTTCATCAAGAGTAGTTTCATGAAGAGCATAGCTGTCTCTTATAGTTGTGGCCTTCAAATCCCAACTTTCAGGAAGAGCTAAAAGGAATTTGAGATTATTATCTTCAAGATCATATTCCTTATCCACCAGTGACAGATCCTTCAAGAGTTTGACAAATCTATCATATAAACCATTTAATGACTCATCAGGTTTTGAGTCAAAGTGCTCATACTCTTGAGTGAGTATAGTCCTCATGTTCTTCTTAATTGAATCAGTTCCCTGGCATCTTGTCTCCAAGGCATCCCATATCTCCTTTGCAGTCTTGCAGTTAATTACCCTGTTTGATATGACATTATCAATGGCACTGTGCAGCAAATGTCTTACCTTTGCAATAGATGAGATATCTTCAGCTGCATATTCACTTTTCTCCTTTGGTACAGTCTGTGCTGGCTGATCTGCAACTACAACAGAGAGCTTGGTTAGCTTATGTGGTCTTTCATTAATTCTGTCAAGGTATTACGGATCTGTAGCTTCCAGAAACATAGACATCCTCACCTTCCATACATATGGGATACTCAGAAGGTTTCAGTATGGGAACCCTAATAGTCACATATCGATTATGGATTTGAGTCTTTGGAGTTTCTTCAGTTTGGTGGGCTTGGTTGGAGTTTGTGCTTCTTCAGACATGATTATTTTTGGATCTTTATTGTATGTATGTTAACAGATTGCTCTGATACCACTTGTTAGGTCACACACACTGTAGAAGGGGGTTGAATACAGTATTTACTACAATCAAATCGAATATAAGAACTCAAGTAACAGACACAAATTTTATTCAATACAATAAACTCTGTTACAAAGAACTATTCTCTCTCAGTGATGAACAAATTATCACGAGAGCTGCTAGGGTTATAATGAATAATAATCTCGATTAAGATAACACATATAGTGTAAACCCTATGTCTGTGTTTATATACTACACAGTTACAAGATAATCTTCTAATTGATATCGAATATAATTCTGCTTCCTAATATATATCAACTAGTTATCTTTTCTTCCAAGTATTCTATTCTTCATAAAATTCTTCTCCATGCATATCTCTTCTTATGTTTGTTTTGATCTTCTTTCCTTTCAATCAGCCGCCTTCCTTATCTGAACGTCTCCTTAAGTCCTGATATTATCTCCTGATAAATATCTCCTGATAACTTAAGTTCTGACAACTTAAGTTCTGATAACTTAAGTTCTGACAACTTAAGTTCTGACAACTTAAGTTCTGATATCTTAAGTCCTGACTTCAGTATAAGTACTGATTTCCAGTTAAGTCCTAATTTATCCTGTTAAGTAAGATCTGAAAACTAAACACAAATCATATTAGACATGACATCACAAATATATCTAACATAGGTTTTCTTCTAGAATTCGGATTCCACCAGTAACGGAGTTAAAGAATGAAATTTTACAGGAAGCTCATAATTCAAGGTATGCAATCCATCCAGGGAGTACCAAGATGTACAAAGATTTAAAGGAAAATTATTGGTGGCCAGATATGAAGAGGGAGATTGCGGAATGGGTTAGCAGATGTTACACATGTCAGAGAGTTAAAGCAGAGCATCAGAGACCAAGTGGATTGTTACAACCATTGGAGATTCCAAAGTGGAAGTGGGAGCATATTTCCATGGATTTCATAGTCGGATTACCAAGGATGAAAGCCAATCATGATCCCATTTGGGTTATAGTGGACAGACTTACCAAGTTAGCTCATTTTTTGCCTATAAATGAAAGATTTTCATTAAACAAGTTAGTCCATATATACCTGAAAGAAATCGTAGTTCGTCATGGAGTCCCTATGTCTATAGTATCCGATCGAGATCCGAGATTTAATTCGAGGTTTTGGAAAAGTTTTCAAGAATGTTTGGGAACGAGACTGAATATGAGTACGGCTTACCATCCACAGACGAACGACCAAAGTGAAAGAACAATCCAGACGATCGAAGACATGTTACGTGTTTATGCCATTGATTTCAAAGAAAGTTGGGACGAACATTTACCCTTGGTGGAATTTGCTTATAATAACAGTTATCATGCCAGTATTGGGATGCCACCCTATGAAGCTCTTTATGGACGCAAATGTCGATCTCCTGTATATTGGGACGAAGTAGGAGAACGCAAAATACTTGGACCTGAATTGGTAAAACAGACGAAGGAAGTTGTTGAAGTTATCCAGAAGAGATTAATAGCAGCACAAGACCGTTAAAGGAAGTATGCAGATCAATCAAGGAAAGATATAGAATTTGAAGAAGGAAATCTGGTATTACTGAAAGTATCGCCGTGGAAAGGATTGACAAGATTTGGAAAGAAAGGAAAAACTGAGCCCAAGATATGTCGGACCTTTTGAGATTTTAAAGCGCGTTGGCAAAGTAGCTTCCGAGTTGGCGTTACCTCCGCACATGGAGCACATTCATAATATTTTTCATGTATCGATGCTTAAGAAGTATAATCCAGACTCCAGGCATGTAATCGAATATGAGCCAGTAGAACTTCAAGCAGATTTATCATATGTAGAGAGTCCGATAGAGATTCTAGAAGAAAGAGAGAAAGTGTTAAGAAATAAAGTGGTAAAGTTAGTAAGAGTATTGTGGAGAAACCCAAAGGTTAAAGAGTCAACCTGGGAGTTAGAAAGTGACATGAGAGAAAAGTACCCTCATTTGTTTTCTTAGGAGATTCTGAGGACAAAATCCTTTTAAGGGGGGGAAGGATGTAATATCTGGGATATATCGTGTAATTATTTTTGCTAATAAATAAATATTATGCATGTTCAGTATTTATTCTGTGAATTAATTGTTAAGTGGTATATGTATTTGGATGTTTAAAAATACTATCAATTGAGTATTTTAATTTTTATATATTCAAAATAAAATATAAATAATTGTCATATCTTCTTATTTATTTTTATGTTGATTTATGATTTTATAGGAAATATATGGATTTTATAAAATCTTTTTTCCGAGTATTTATAAACTATTTTATATAATTGGGAACCAACCGATGTCACCCTTTTTTACGTTTTTATAACCCAAAACTCTTCCGAGAACTCCTTCCTAACCCAATTGCAATATTCCGAGCATTTTCCATGTTTCAACTTTTTTGATCCGGCGTACGGTTTGTCCTGTGCGGGTCCCGACACAATATTTTCGATGCATTATTCGTTTCGGTAAATCAATAAAACTCGTATTTTTGATAAACGTGATCTTTTTATTAAACTATTATAATTATCACCTCGTAATACGTGTAACCAGACGCTGAGACCAAGACCGCAGTACAAATTGTATTGATTTGGATATTATCCAGAAAACCGGTACCGTTTGGATCTGTTTTTATAAATAAACGTACCATTTTGTATCCGGAATGATCCAACGGGATACTAATTTTCCGTAATTATAAATAGCCTTTAACGTATTTTATTTCGTACCGAAAATCATTTGCAAACAGTAATTATAGAATTTTCCAGAGAAAAACCCTAATTTCATAAAATCTACCGAGAATCAAACCTCAATTTCAAGGTGTTACTAAAATCCGTTGGTGAAGCTCGAGTACTCAAATCAAAGCTCTTGAAATATACTATCAGAATATGTGCTTCATATCACTGCAGAATCAAAGGTTTATTTTCTGTAATTTTATTATTTTCGAATTATTTTGATTAAAAATATGAATTTTTGTACGGATGATTGTTTGAATGATTTGATGCTTGCATGTTGTAGAGCTTGTTCTCCTGATGATTTTCATATGTCATATGACTGATTTCGAGTTCAATAACATGTTCAAAATTGAGTTTAATTTTCGAATTTTAAAATTAGGGTTTATAACCCTAATGAATGTTCTTAATTGAAAACTAGGCCTTTTTGTTCTAGGGGTTATTAGCTGTTTGAAATATAGTGGGTTGTGTTACTTATGAAATTTGCAATCGATTGGTGTATAGCTCGTTAACAGAGGATTCCTGAATCGAAGGGAGTTGTATTTTTAAGTTTACGTCGAGCTCGCCGGAAACCGGCGAACTTCCCGGCCATTTTCTAGCCAACTTAGGGGTTATCTGTGTGATTGAATGGTATGGTTAAATTCCTTGTGAATTGTAGATTAATTCTGGAGCTTTTGATGATGGTAGGATTCCGGGAACGAATTCTCCAGCGAACCCTGACTGTTTTCCGGCGAGGGGTAGTAAAATTGCAGTTAGGTCCCTGTATTTTGCAAAGTTTTCAAAAATAGGAAACCTGTTTATAAAATGTTTAAAAATCATATTTCCTATTTATTTTAATTATAAAAATTCATTTTTAATTTCTGAAAATTCCAAAAATTATTATTTTTAATTCCAAAAATTATTTTAATTCAAAAATAAATCTGAATAAATTAGTTAATTAATTTTAGTTAATAATTAATTGATTAATTGGTCAATTAATTCGAAAACTAATTGATTAATTGATTTAATTAATTATTAATTGATTTTAATTAATTATTTAATTAGATTTAATTATTTAAAAATGATTTAAAAATTTTGAAAAATAGTTTCGAGCTTTAAAATATTATTTTAAATTATTTTCAAGGCTCGATAATTATTAGAAAATTATTTTGAAGCCAGATGTGGCCAACCGAACCCTGTTTATTGCTTTAAAATTGATCCAATGACCTGTTTTAATTCCGAAAAATATTTTAAAAATTATATTAAATACCCGAAAGCCTGTTTATGACCCAAGACCCCTTTATAAATGATATATCATTGATTGTTTGACGTGTTACGTGTTATATGTGACTTGTTGTTTAACTGTCGGTCTATATGTTCGGTGTTTACTTGTTTATAACATAACTTTCAGTTCGTTAATCAGATTTGGGTAAAACGAAGGGTAGATAGAAGTGTATACCGAATAGAATCGTACGAGTTGAGTATTGATAGATGCTTATAATATGTGGGCAGAAGAGGCAAGGCTTAGGAAAGGGAAGCAGATAGTTGAGGAGTAAGACGGTTGTGATTGGAAATTAGTGCAGTTTAGCAAGCTAGTGCCAGGCAAGTGTTTGAACTTTCTCGAGATATATTGTAGTTAATTAATAGTCTTGTTTCATATTGCAAGTGCTTTGAAGCACTGAACCCTAAACCTCATTCTTTCTGAACCATTGATTGTTGTATACCCGAATACGAATCACATTACGAATCACAGATATACGATACTACTCCACAAATACATACAAACTAAAAGCCAAACACTGAATCAAATTGCTTACATACTCAAACCATTGTACCTTATGCTTTGAAAGACCAAATCCTTGTAACCTTGAAATGTTGATTCCTTTTTTATTCAATTCTTTCATTACCTAACAGCCATTCTTTGAAATTTCCATATTGTTCCTTTGTGAAGATTGAAACCATCTCGTTATTGAATATCCAATGTTGCTTATGATTTTGTTTATTGCTTTACATTAATTATTCTGTTATTATGTTAGAATTTGATTGTTTTATAAAATTATGGACCAGATTTATGCTCAGACAAGATTGGTGGTCAAGTTAGGCCAATGTGTGCCTTGGATCCAATAATTAGAGCAGAGCTGTGTGCCTTGCTCAGGGTTAGTGTGTGACTGATCATTAGCCTAACCTTGGTTTTTAAAATGAAAATATACTATCCAATTCTAAATCATTAATCATTGTTCACTTGATACCTTAACCTTTTTCACTTGATGATCATTATTCTCAGTCTTATCATTGTGACTTGCTGAGCTAGTTAGCTCATTTGTGCGATATTTTTTATGTTCTTTTCCAATTAAGAAGGAACCCGTTGGTAGCGAGGATCCCCAATGCAGTGCGAGAGCTAGGGGTCCAGGTTGATCGAGTTAAGCTAGCTGATGGCTTTTGAGATAGTTTAGGTTTGTAAAAGTTTGTATTAATGTTTAATATTCAGTTCTGAGTTTGAATAGTTGGGATTTGGACGTTTATAATATAAAATGTGTGTGTGTGTGGCTTGTGTACATACTTTAACCTGTTGCGCCCTATGGTAGTTGGTAAGTTGGGTCACTGTATATATTATTATTATCTTTATTATTTTTATAAGCATGTTATAAATAAGGTGTGTGTGTGTGTGTCTGTGGACCCCAAACTTTTAACCCGGGTTTGGAGGGGGCCACATATCATTCGTGATTGTTAAAGTTCAGTGACTCATATATTTTACTTACACGGTACTTGTTTTGTTTCAGGTACTCTAGAGAGCGTGTATGCGAACGCATTCTCAATCTCGTGTCTTTGTTGAGGAAAAAGTTGAAGAAGAAGTTTTTGTTGCAATGGGAGAACCAGCAGCGAATCTGAAGGCTTTGATGGATTATTCTCAACCGAAGATCAATGACATTCAGTCTAGCAATGTTAGACCATCCATCTCGGCTAATACTTTTGAAATCAAGTCTAACATGATTCAATGGGTGCAGAATTCAATCCAGTTTGGGGGTTCTCCAACGGAAGATCCCAATTTGCACATTAGGGATTTCATTGAGATCTGCGATACCTTCAAGTTCAACGGTGTTTCTGAAGATGCTATGAAGCTAAGACTATTACCATTCTCTCTGAGGGACAAGGCTAAGAGTTGGTTACACTCTCTACCAGCTGGTTCGATTACTACTTGGGAAGATCTTGCTCAAAAGTTTCTCACTAAATTCTTCCCTATGGCAAAGACAGCTGCAATCAGGAATACTTTTACTCAATTTGCACAACAATCAGGAGAATCTTTATATGAAGCTTGGGAGTGCTACAAGGAGATGCTTAGGAAATGTCCTCATCATGAAATTCCTGATTGGATGATCATTAATTGTTTTTATAATGGTTTGGGAGCACAGTCCAGACCCATGCTCGATGCAGCATCAGGTGGAACCTTATGGGCTAAAAGCTACGATGAAGCTTATGATCTAATTGAACTGATGGCTGCTAATGAATATCAGTATCCAACCTAGAAATTGCCACAGAGCAAGGTAGAATGAATTCTTGAAGTGGATATAGCTATGACTATCACTTCTCAACTAAAAGCGTTGTCTATGAAGATTGATTCACTGGCTAACTATGGAGTTCATCAGAGGACGAGTGTTTGTGAGCTTTGTGCAGGTTCACATGCAACGGAGCAATGCACTATATCTAGTGAATCAGCTCAGTTTATGAGCAACTTTAGAGATCACAGCAACCAGTTCCTAACACTTATCATCTTGACAACTGGAATCATCCTAACTTCAGCTGGAGCAACAATAAAAATGTGGTACAACAACCTTATCAGCAGTTTGGATCCAATCATTTCAATCTTCCTGGTTTTCAGCAACAGTATGCACCAATACAACAACTCTAACTTTAACACTATCTGTATGGAAGTGTCGGTCAATCTGCTAATGAAATATCTGAATTGGAGGAGTTGAGGCTTATGTGCAAAAACCAGGCTCTTATATGTAAAAGCCAGGTTGGGTCTATCAAGACTCTGGAGAATCAAATTGGGCAGATTTCCAGTGCTGTATTGAATCGACAACCTGGTACACTCCCTAGTGATACAGAAGCCAATCCAGGAAAGAGGGAAGTCGAAAAACAGGTGAACACAATCACATTGAGGTCTGGAAAGGTCCCGAGCCCCCAAATTCGGCAAGATGAAGATTCTGGAAATTCTGTCCAGAATGTAGGTGCGTATGCATCCTTACCAATTCCAGAAGATGAGATTGTAGCTGAAACAGTGGTGCTGAAGGATGCTGAGGTGGAAACAAGGAAGAAAGCCGTTGTCAACACTCCTCCCGAGGGTAATATAGAGGAATACAGTTCTATCCTCCACCTCCTTTTCCTAAAACATTGTAAAAGCAGAAGTTGGATAAGCAATTTGCTAAGTTTTTAGAAGTTTTGAAGAAACTTCACATCAACATACCTTCCGCTGAAGCTCTTGAACAGATGCCTAGCTATGCAAGGTTTATGAAAGGTATTCTCTCTCGGAAATTGAAGCTCGATGGCTTAGATACTGTTGCTCTAACGGAAGAATACAGTGTTTTACTGCAACAGAAGTTGCCTCCGAAGCTTAAGGTCTCGGAAGCTTCGCTATTCCTTGCACCATCAGAAACTTGTCGTTTGACAAGTGTTTATGTGATTTGGTAGCTAGCATCAATCTGATTCCCTTATCGATCTTCAAGAAGCTTGGTCTACCTAATCCAAAGCTGACATATATGTCCTTACAGTTGGCCGATTGTTCTATTACATATCCACGAGGCATTGTGGAGGATGTGTTGGTCAAGGTAGATAATCTTATCTTTCTTGCTGACTTTGTAATTCTTGACTTTGAGGAGGATAAGAAGATTCCCATTATCTTGGGAAGACCATTCTTAGCTACTGGCCGAACTATGATCGATGTGCAAAAAAGAGAGCTTACAATGAAGGTTCATGATCAAAAGGTCACTTTTAATGTGTTCAAGGCAATAAAGTTACCCACAGCTAAAGAGGAGTGCTTTAAAGTAGAGTGGGTCGACTTTGTCATGAATTCAGAGCCTGAGCAATTGCCAAAGTCAGATACCTTAGAGAGATCCTTAATAGGAGAATCAGTAATTGAAGATGAAGAAGGAACAGAGCAAATCCAGGTTTTGAATGCACCTTCATGGAGTAGGAAGTTGGATATTCCATTTGATTCTCTTGGGTTAGCAGAGCTGAAAATTTCTCAAGAGCGTTTTGAACCATCTATTGAAGAAGCTCCCACACTTGAGCTCAACCGACTTCCAGATAACTTGAGTTATTCATTCTTAGGTGCACCCCATGATAAGGGGTTGGGATATATTTTTGATGATGTAGAGAGTGGCTGGACGGATCTTCCCATGCCTACAGAGGGTTCTTCTCATGTGCAGCAGGTAGTTGATAGGACTGGTGTTGGTGATGAGCAGTATAGGCGAGTGACTCGGCGTATGGAGGCCATGCACGACATTCACTGTCATTTTGCTTTAGATTTGACACAGGCTTTGGGCACTGTTTTCCGAGCCACTGGTGTCGAGATTGATTAGCCACTCGATCCTCCACCCGAGGAGGGTGATCTTTCCGACGACTAGGTATGCCTGAAATTCTTATTATTACCTTCAATTAGGACATTGAAAATTTTAAGTTTGGGGGTGATAATGTAAGCATTAGTTTGTGTGTGTCCATATAGTTCATATAGATTCATGTTGCATATAGTTGTATTTCATTCGTAGTATTGCATAATTATTCATATAGGACATATTTGTTTATTTTTTATGTGATTTCATATAGTTGCATTTGCATGCATATTTAGCATGATCCCTTAAGATGAACTATGCTATTTGATAAGTTGATGTTGATTTGAGTGTGGTGATGACGAATAGAGGGATGTTTAAGTCTTAAAAACATTAATTTGCATGCCAGAAGAAAAAATTTCACAAAGTCTTATAGGATTGATTTTGATCTAGATCATAATTATGCTTGTTTATTAGTTGAGATTTAATCACTGGTTTATATTTAGAATTTTTGCTATTCTCGTAATGACAAAAGAACACTGAATTTTTAAACTAGAAAAAAGCTTGGATTTCATTGCTAGTTGTTGTAAGGCTATGAGTCAAATGGCTAGTAGCCGGCTCATATTTATATGAGTAGTCTAGGGTTGAATGAGATGGAGTGAAACGCACTCATTCAGAAATTGTTGAAGAAAAAAAGTATGTGTTTATGCATAATTGATCAAAAGTGAGCTCTTTAATACTCGAGTTATTAAGTTGTTAGGGGAATTTGTTCCTAGTGACCTAAGGCTTTTCATAGTCTGGGATCCGCTAACCTAACGTTCGCTACATGGGTATTATTGAATAAGTCTTTTGGGACCTCATTCATTGCACGATCAAATATGCATATTTGTTATGTGTTCAATAATAGCGTGAATCCTTGTATAACTCTAGTAGGATGAAGGTGTTATGAGTCATTATGTGTTTATTATCTATTCTTTTTATAAACTTGTGATTGTTTCGATGATAGAGAAGTTATGGTTATTGATCTAGTGTCGAGAATATATCTGTTAAGCATCCACACACGCACGTTTCTGGTTTGTGAGTTGGTTTGTGAGATTTTCTTTGAGCTCTGTTTTGAGTCATTTCATTATTAGAGGCATTTTCTTATTCATTTGGTTATGGTTATTTTGAGGGGATCAATTGCATTATCATTTAGTTGCATTCGCGTAGTTGCATTCATGCATTAGGTTTGTTTTGTAGTTTTGAGTCTGTTTATACTTGAGGACAAGCATCGATTTAAGTTTGGGGGTGTGATAAGTGGATTTTATATCTACTTGGAATGCTTCATTTCAGGCTTAAGTTGGTGTTTTGGACTCAAGTTGTTGATATTTTTGATGTGTTTTTGTGTTTGTGCGTTTTAGGCATCAGTTAAATGAAGAAATAATCTTTTTAAAGAAATATGCTGAAAAGAGACAAGAATTGTAAGACTAGGCCATTATCAAGTTGTATAGAATCTCGTTAGCTTCGTGTGGGCAGTTGAATTGCCTAATTCTGACGAGCAGAACTTAAGATACGGCCAAAAGAAGAAATGTCAGAATTTTTCCAGAAGGTTAGCGCGACAGCACCAGAACCAGCGCGCCCGCGCCGCTGAAAACACTATTCCAGCACGAGACGGATACAGAGAAGAAGACTTTTATTTTCTTTGATTTAGGCGATACTTGGATGCTTGTTTACGATTTTTCTTTGAACCCTAGTACTCTTATATTGTATATTATCATGCTTTCATTGGAACCCATGGTGATGATGTGTTCGATTATGAACTAATTGTTGTCGTGGGGTTCTAGCGGATTTATTTATGGATTTCTTTAGTTAAATTGTTTCGATATCTTAGTGTGTGGTGATTGTATGATAACCTAGTATTGGTTGTGCTTATTTGTCTTATGTGGATAGCTAACATATAAGGTAGCGTGTTAATCTCTATTGAAGCGACAATGAACATAGAGGTTTAGAACTTGCCATGCTAGCATAGGTTCATGTGTTATTGTTATGCATGATTCGTAGGTAATTTTAACCATCTTACTTGCCCTATGTAATCATGATAGATAACTTGCGCATTAAATCGTTATGTTTTCAATTCTTATAGACATATAAGGACTAAGCATAATTGGTGTCTATTTAACTTCTATCTCTTTTGTGGATGCTTGGTAGTAGGGTATTCGTACAACGAAAGTTGGCGTTTACTAGTTTCGTGTTATCTGATTAGTCTCATCACCATTACATGCTAAAGTTAAGAACAAAAAGGCTATTAAATGAAGTATTTAATGAAGTTAGGATCCCATGTTTGTCATATATATTAATTCAACCATTCTTGTTCTCTTAGTTATAATTGTTAGTTTAATTCTTAGTTATAAACAATCTCAACTTGTTATTTGTCTTAGCATTGGATAATAACCATATCATTATTTCATAGGTGCATATTCTTAAATTAACCAAAGAGTCTCTGTGAGAACGAATTTGTTCTAAATCTTATACTACATGCGAACGCGTATACTTGTGATTATTATTAGCACGTGTTAATGTCCTAACAACTGGACTCCAGAATGCCATGCGGCCATCGAAGAAGTCAAGCAACACCTGATGAATCTGCCTATACTTTCAAAAGCCAAGCCCGGGGAGCCTCTTTATCTCTATATTACAGCTGGGGAAAGAGCAGTCTCTTCGGCTCTCATACGGGAAGAAAGTGGGATACAGAGCCCGGTCTACTATGTGAGTCAAGTCCTCAAGGACGCCGAAACCCGATACCCAAACTTAGAAAAATTTGCTTTAGCTCTTATGCACTCAAGTAGGAAGCCGAGGCAATATTTCCAAGGCTGGGAGATCAAGATGATTACTGATCAGCCACTCCGAAAAATCATTCACAAGCCAGATGCATCCGAAAGACTGGTAAATTGGGCGATTGAGCTAAGCCAATTCAATATCAAGTTTGTTCCAAGAACGGCCATAATAGCCCAGGCTTTGGCATATTCGTCATGCAGTGTACTTTCCCCGAAGCCCCAGACATACCAGCAAACCAATCCGGAGGTGAAAAGGAAACCAACGAAAGGAACACATGGACATTACATGTCGATGGCTCGGAAATAGTCGAAAGGTCCGGAGCAGGCCTAATCCTCTCCAGCCCGGATGGCTTTACAATTTAACAAGCCATAACCTTCACTTTCAAAGCAACAAACAATCAAGCTAAATATGAAGCACTCCTCTCCAGGCTCAGGTTAGCAAAATCCCTCTGGGTAACAAGTTTGGTCATCTATAGTGATTCTCAGATCGTAGTCAAACAAACCAATGGGGAATATATTGCGAAAGATCCTAAACTGGCTCAATATCAAGCAATGGTGCGAAGTACCCTGGAAACTATCCCGGGTACCACCACTTTGTAGATAAAGAGGAAAAAAAATCCAAAGCAGATGAGCTATCCAAGCTCGTCCATAACACTTCGGACCTAAGCAGTTCGTTCTACTTCGAAGAGCTCGGTGCACCCAGCACCGATCGGTCCGAAATCTTGTGCATCAGCAGCCCGGATAACTGGATGACCCCCTACATAGCCTACTTGAAAGAGGGAATCCTACCAGAAGATCAGAACAAGGCACGCAACCTCAAATATAAAGCTGCTCGATTCTTCCTGGAAGATAATCAGCTATACAGGCGAACCTTCTTCGCGCCCACTCTCAAATTTGTTGATCTGGATGAGGCATATTATTGTCTCCGGGAAGTGCATTAAGGGATTTGTAGAGATCACCTAGCCTCCAAGGCGTTGGCATACAAAGTAGTGCAGCAAATGCCAAAAGTTTAGTAATATGTCGAAGCAGAGTCCAAGCATTCCGGGGTCAGTGTTATCCCCAGTCTCCTTCGGTGTTTGGGGGATTGAAATCATGGGTCCTTTTCCCCAGGCCAAAGGAGATCTACGCTACGTTCTAGTAGCGATTGACTACATGACAAAATGGGCAGAGGCTAAGGCCATGAGAACCATCTATCCGTAGGACTGCATCAAATTCATGGGCTCAATCGTGATGAGGTTCTGGATACCGATGGTTTTGATCTCAAACAACGGACCACAGTTCGTTGGTTCAGATTTTGAATCATATCTGAAAGGGCTCGACATCAAACACAAGAAAGCATTCATGGACCACCCCCAGGGAAACGGACAAGTAGAGGTCACCAACAGGACAATACTTTAGGTCCTAGAGAAAAGATTGGAGGATTCTAAAAAGAACTGGCCAGATGAGCTCCTGAAAGACTTGTGTTCTACAGGACCACCTCCAGGAAAGGAACCAGAAAGACCCCTTTTAAGCTGGCCTATGGCACCGAGGCCCGACTACCAGTAGAAACCGGATCCCCCCCATAGAGTCGTCAGTTTTGATGAAGTCTCAAATATTGAAGGCCTTAAAACCAACCTGGAACTCTTGGATAAAGTAAGAGACCGGGCAGTGGAAAAGATGGAAAGTTACAAGGAAAAGACAAAGCTCTACTTTGCAAAGAAAGCTAAAATCAGGGAATATAAAGTAGGACATCTGGTACTCCGGGATACCGAAGCTTCGGACCCAACGAATCTATGCAAACTACAACCAAACTGGGAGGGGCCCTATAAGGTTAAGGAGGTGATATGACCTGGGACATACAAGCTAAGCTATCTCAACGATACCGAGGTCCCGAACACTTGGCACGGGGCTCAGCTAAGGAAATACTGCCAGTAGTTAAAAGGTGTACATTCTGGGATCATCTCTAGGTCTTTACTCTGATATCTTTGGTTAAATTCTGTTCCCATTCACCCCCGAATGTAATCTCCATTATATTTCTAGTTAAATGAGAATTTTATTTTGAGAATGAAATTTTATTATATAGTTTGTTTAATTTCACATGCACTCCCAAATGCATGAATTATATCAATACAATACCTAGAAAATTCCCTAAACTAAAGATTTACCCCAACCCGGGGTCACAAGACACAGCCCATGTGTACCTAGAAATATTTCATAAAAATTATAAGATTTACCCCTCCCCGAGGTCAAATAAGACACAGCTCATGTGTACTTAGAAATATTTTATAAAATTATAAGATTTACCCTTCCCCAGAGTCAATAACACATTCCCATGTGTACTTAGAAATATTTTATAAAATTTAAGATTTCCCCCTCCCTAGGGTCAAATAAGACACAACCCATGTGTACTTAGAAATATTTCATAAAATTATAAGATTTACCCATCCCCGGGGTCAAATAAGACACAACCCATGTGTACTTAGAAATATTTCATAAAAGTATAAGATTTATCCCTCCTCGGGGTCAAATAAGACACCACTCATGTGAACTTAAAAGTATTTCATAAAATTATAAGATTTACCCCTCCCCGGGGTCAAATAACACATTCCCATGTGTACTTAGAAATATTTCATAAAATTAAAGTTTTCCCCCTCCCCGGGGCCAAATAAGACACATCCCATGTGTACTTAGAAATATCTCATAAAATTATAAGATTTACCCCTCCCTGGGGTCAAATAAGACACAATCTACGTGTACTTAGAAATATTTCATAAAATTATAAAATTTACCCCTCCCCGGGGTCAATTAACACATTCCATGTGTACTTAGAAATACTTCATAAAATCAAAGATTTACCCTTACCCGGGGTCAAACGACACAACCCATGTGTACTTAGAATTTTTTTTTCAAAGTTAGAAATTCTTAAGTACAAATCCAAATGACAAACGAAAAAATGCAGAGAAAACATAAATGCATTAAAATAACTCGGGGAAACCTACCCCGTGGACAAACCACGATACGTTCAAATACAAATAAGTTAAAGAAGCCAAAAGGCTTAGTTCAAAAATACTTAAACTAAAAACATCAAATTTAAATTACATGCCATGTATGGAAAAGTTTTTAATCTTCTGCGGCTGGCTCAACTGGAGGAGAAAGAGGTAGCTCTGGTTCGTCCTGTGGGAGGGGAGGCTGCTGGGTAAGAGGAGATTCAGGCAAAGGAGGCGCATTGCTGGATGGTCCAGTCTCGGATTCTCTGTCCAAGATGGCGTTGGCTTCATTCTCCATCCGAGTCTCCTCTTCAATGTACTTCTTAAGGAAGACATCTATGGTACCCTCAGGATTGTCGGCGAGATACCGGGAGGCAACCCTCCAGCAAATCTGGATCTTTTCCAGCGCCTTGTCATTTAACTCCTCAAAATAAGCTGGAGTGCCTCGGAAGCCAGCCAGAACTTCCTCTGGAGTAGGGCGGGAAGCCAGATCATCTTTCAGCTTCTTGTTCTCCGCCCTCATTTCCCGGACCGATACCTCGGCGCAATCTTGCTTCTCCCTTATCTCGTCCAGGATCTTCCTATGAGCCTCCTTAGCACTGGACTCTTTTAGCTCCTTCAGCTCCCGAGAGATAATTTCAACCTCAATTTTGGTGACCTCCCCGGCATCGGCCTTTGCCTTCAGGCTCCGGGCTATACAAACCAACCTAGCCACCCGGGAGTTAGCCTGCGAAAAACTACATGTCAAAACTAGGAGATATAAAGCAGAAAAAGACAAGTATAAAAAATAATAAGGAAAGAACTTACAACAGTCATATCCTCCTAAAGGGAAACCAGAAAGTCCTTGAGAGGCTCCTACCGGTACTTCTTCCTCTCAGCAGTGGTGGCATAGTTATCAAAGAGCTCCTTCTGGCGAGTCTCCGGAGTGAAAGGCCAACAGTGCCTTGAGGGTTTCTGAAGTGTCCGGAGCCAGCTCAGTAGCAACCATCCTTCTCCCCCGACCCCACGGGAGCATCCTTCCTCTTCTGGGGCACCAGGTCCTTCTCCTTCTCTTTTTCCTTTCCGGCCTCAGCCTGGGGCTCATTGATCACTATCGTAGTCCGCCCTGGATGAGTTGGCGCAGTCTTTCTAGCCCCGACACCACCTTCCTCTCCCTCTCCAACCTTTTTCTTTCCGGTGTTCAAGCTGTTCAGACCACCGATCCTCTTGTACTTTGCAGCCAAGTCTTTCAGCTGAGCAGACATGTTGCTTGGATAGGGGATTAACTTCGAAATACCTGAAATTACAACATCTCAAACATCAGCCCCAGATAAAGGAAACAACATTAATAAAGACCAAAGGAAAAGCTAAGGAAAAAGACTTACATTCAGCGGCATGTATATCTACATTATCAATAAAATTGTCCCGGGTCCACTGTGCTCCGAGTGCCCCACAAAAGGCATACACCATCGTGAGAACCCCTTGCCCGAGCCGTTGGACCAGAAATTTATCTGTTTTTAATTCAAATTTATGGAGTGGCATGAACTCCAAATCCCCACCTCGGACAAAGATGAACTCTCAGTGCCAACCCTTAAGTGAAGTTAACATGCTCACCAGAAGAACCATCTTGTCAGACGGATACCCGCAGTCCTCTATCCGGAATAAGAACTCGTATATGGGTCGGCTAGTAGACTTCTTAATCCTAAAGATATGGTGAAATAATCTAAAGGTAGGCAGATATTCTTTGGCATGGCAGCAATCAAGGAACCAACTTATCCACTTTACCGAGTTCGGGGCCAACTGGGTGAAGGGAATCCCATATACGTCTCGACAAAAAGACTTGGTAAACTGGTGTAATCCAAGGCGCATACCCCGGAGATGCTCTAAAGGAATCCCGACATAGCCCCCCGCTGGCCGGTGATAAACCCTCTCATGCTCCTCGGGCCACCGCCACTCATACTCGTCGCCGATATTAAAAGCCAACCTAAGGGCACTGTCCACCTCCGCATCGGTATATTTCTCTCCGATCTCTTTATGAACCGGGCCACACTCACACCAGGGTCCCCGGGCATTTGAAAACTTCCTATCCATAGTCCGCCTCATCATATGGCTCCCTACCGTCTAAACCCTCCTGGCCCCATATGCCTCGGATAAATCCCAATAATAAAATTTCAGGGGTTTAGGATCCCTCCTGCACAGGCTGAAGTAATAGTCCATATCCTCCCAGGACCCGTCCATATTGGACAGAATACCCTTGGGGCCTAAAACTAAGGTCTCGGCTAAGACTTGGGTAGGTCTCTCTACTCGGGGAGGCATTTCTAAAGAACTGTTGTTGGAAGAAGAAGAAGAAGGGAGGATGGAAAACAATTCACCTAGACACTCAGGGCTACCCGAATACCGAATTCTAAAGTTAGTAGTCTGCTTGAATCTCCTACCGTGCATATACGCATATACTATATATACATATATACGTACCCCGGAGTCAATGCCACACCCGAACCCAAACACAAAAACTAAACAAAAAATAAGACAGATTCAGAAACATATTACACTAGAATCAAAGATAAATAACAAGATCTCAACAATATACATACAATTATGGCCTAACACATAAGCCAAGAACATACCCCGGGCTCAGCTACGTTTTTAAACTACCAAAAACCCATATTTTTGAACAAAAACTAGTAAAATCGATGTTGTTCATCCAAATAAAGCACAAAACAACCACAAAAATCATACGAAACCTATAAAACTACACAGTTCAACTTCGAAACAATAAAACAGTTGCATATCACAAACAAAAAACTTAAAAGCATTAAACAAAATTTGCACAAACAATGGAATGAATGGCAAAAAATGAAAAGATTGAAGAATGCAGAACTTACAAGTGAGCAGGAGAAAGATAAAGGCTTCAAACTCACAGAAAAGATTCTTAAAAAGCTTCGAATCCTCAGTTTCTCTCTCAACTTTGTTATCGCGTAAAAGAAAAAAGAAAGGGAGAAGGCCAGTATTTATAGGAGAACAAAAGAAATAAGAGAAAAGTGAACCATTTTTTGGTTAATAAAATCATGTCCCCGCCACGTGGCACCCCCGATTCGCTCCCAGAAAGTAACTACTCATCAGTTATTATCAACATGTCACATAATTATGGCGTGGGCGCGACTTTTCAGGGAAGAGGGGGGAGATAAACGTTTTATACGCTCAACTATATATATACATATACATTCACGCATAAGTCCAGCTGGAATCCCAACAGTCTTCTAACAGCCCGGATTTTTAGTATCCTCTTTTCAGAGTCTGGTAAAATTAAATGACAACCTGTACTTATCCACCAAACCTTATCCAAAGTTCCAATTTCAAATTAAAGAGACTATCCAAGTCAACCCCGAAGTCTTATATCCATTAGACCCCGGGGTTAGTGGGCAACAAATCAAAGAAAAACCCCAAAAATTTTCCAAGTAGTTCAAGGAACCCCACCTTGGACACAAATCAAAGAGCTTATCCAAGTCAACCCCGAATTCTTATATCCATTAGACCCCGGGGTTAGAGGGAAACAAATCAAATAAAAAACCCCAAAAAAAATTTTAAGGCGTTCTAGCACAGAAATAAATAATCTACTCCCCCATCCGGGTAAAACCGCATAAGGGAGTGAGAGGCAAATGATAGCTTATAATAGCACAGGGCCAGCACTAAGAGCCCAATGCCCAATAAAAAGAGTCCAGAGTCCGTTTAGCAATAACCCTGGATGACCCCAGGACACGTGGCAATATCACTACCTTCCAGGTAGCCCAGATCCAGAACCTTCCTACGGTCCTGGATCCAGTAGTACATCAGTTCATCATGGACGTCCACGCGTCATATAGTCCAAAAACACACCTGCGGTCCATATCAAAGGTACAAACCCCTAAATCCTAATGGAAAGCCTATAAAAGGTTGAACAAAAGGAATGTTAGGGGTTACTTTATCTCTGATATACACACATACACACACCACAATATGTTCATATAATTCCCGTTTTACCCTTTCCTTCTCCAAATCCCTTTCTCATTTTCACATCGGAGATGTCGCGGGGACGCCTGTAACGACCGAGAATTTTATGTCATAATTAAGAAAGTAAAGTACGTGTTATGTGATGAGATTATAATTATGTGATTAAGTGGTAATTATTTGTCTTATCTGTATACTAGAGTTAAGGAGCGTGGATAAAAACGTTCAAATTTAAAGAGTCAGCTTAGAAGTCAAGCTGTAGTTTCGGGCCGTCAGGTAGAACGGAACCCGTCCTAATATGGAAATTAAATAATATAAAATGTGAATTATATGTGAAGTGAATGAAGTATTTCGCTTTAAGAGACGTGTTGATTGGCAAAGGTAATGAGAAGCGTATTCGAAACGCTGAGCGTCGGGCCGTCAGGCCGAACGTAACCCGGTACGCATAAAAGATGATAAAGATTAAAGAGGGATAGATTCTATGATCAGACCTGAGTCGTTATGTGACTATATGCGTGTGATTGCTTGACTGTGTGCACGATTATATGTTCTGTGTTAATTTCTGTGAATTTTAAAGGAATTATGTGATTTACATAAGGGTTTATTTAACCTTCGTGCATTTTTATAAAATCATCTGAGATGGATAAAAACATGGGATTTGTTCTGTTATCTTCGTAGAGGTCTTAGAGACTTTTTAAAAATGATAAGTGAATTTAATTGTGGATCTTTGCATTTTTAAATTGATTTTAAGTGGAAAATGTATTTATTAAAGCAAGTTTGCGAAATTCATATAAAATCAACCGTTTGCTCAAATTCTTATTATGAGTAATGAATAAAAAGCTAATTTTGAGGCCTACGCGTTAAAAATGTCATTTTTAATAATTCTCGACTTTCCGAGAGAGATATATTTTGTATTTGAATTTTATCGCATTTAAGTAAAAAGAAAAGGAATGAGTGAGAAAAAGGAAGTTGGTAAATTACTAGATTGCCCTTGTTTCTAAGTGCTATATATAACCCACTTCTCTTTCTTTTTCTTTCTTTTCACTCATTCTCTCTTTTCTCTCTTCTCTCTTTCTTTTCTCTCGTCTCTCTCCCGAACACTCTCTCTCTCTTTCACTCCCTCTCGGCCCTCTCATCTCTCATCTCTCTCACTTGCATGCAACCCCCAAATCTTACTCAAACTCAAAGATATTGCTACCTTTAGCCTTTATTTTCGGTATACTTCTTGATTCCTATTTGCATGTAAGTATTTGCAAGTGTTTTGATGATTGATCACTATGGTTGTGTTTAAGAAAAACAATTTCTTGAAGCATAACTATAAGAGTGATTTTAAGAAGTTTTGGAGGTCATAAACTCGAGAGGAGATCCATCATGGACTCTCTCAAGTTCGACCACCACCGGCCATGATCCAAAGGAGAGCCGGTGGGTTTTCCATGATGTGATTGTTAGATTTTAATGTTGCATGTTATGATTTCTTGAAAATTTGAAAAAAAAAGGGGTTTTGGCTTCTTTGATAAAAATCGAGTAGGTGCTTGGTAAAATGATTTCCTTGGTTATAAAATGAATGTGTGCAAGTGATTGTTGCTTAGAAAATCAGAATTTATGATTGCATGTTGAGGTTTTGGTTCGGCTTTTATGCTAATAAAAAGGGAATTGAATTTTGTGACGTGATCTTGGTGTAAACTAAGTTTAATTAGTAAGAAATAGAGTTGCATGTCGATTTAAAAGAGGAGTTAGTGATGCATGTCATTGTTTGGTTCTTGGATTGTGAGTTTTTGAATTTTTGCCGAATAGAAAATGGGTTTAGAAGAGATTGATTTGTGATTAAGTGAATGCATGCATGTTGATTGAATAATTTGATTAAGGTTTGAGTCATTAGGTGATGTTTGGCTTTGTGCTTCGAAAATCTTGATGAAAATGAGAGCAATGACTAAGTTAAGGCTTAAAACAAGTTGAAAATGTGATATAAGACTTTGCATGTCAAGATTGAACTTTTCATGTGTGTTTTCTTGATAAACCCGAATGGGTCTTAGGCTTAAAAAGAGAATTGAGTTGATTTTTTTTTGCTAAAAATCTTAGTGACTAATGAGAACTTGATTTCATGACCATAATTGAGTGGTGTTTATGTTCGAAATTTGTTAATAAAGAAAATGGTGCTAGTTTAAATATTGGATCATGCTAGAACTAAAGTTGCATGGTGTGATTTTTGAGAAATTTGATTGTATATGTATGATTATGGTTCAGATTTTTATGATTAAAAGAAAGGAGAGTGGTTCTTTAAAGGTTGTTGAATGAGATACATGTTTATGTGAATTAAAGTGAGTATTTGATTGATTTTATGGTGGGTATTTGCAATAAGGCCGAATAGGCCATAAGAAATAAAGGTCAAAACTTGATTTTGGTAATTGAAAGAATGATTGAGTGTTATATGTGAAAATCTTTGATTTTGCTTGATTGGATTGTTGTTTTGATTCGAATTAAGGAATAAAAGAAAAGGGAATTAAGTCGATTGATATAAGTGATAGTATGCACGTGAATGTTTAATTGTAAATGGGTCTAGTACTCGTAAAAGAGTAGTGTTAGTGTGATTTGAGAAATAGCCTAGGTCAAGCGAGTACGCTTTGATTGCTAGGTATATAAGGATATGAAAACTTCGAGAAAGAATTGTGCTATGTGCTATGTGCTGTGTGCTTATTTGTATAAGCTATACTCGTATAGTTCGAGTCAAGAATATAATCGAGTTATCGTATAGAGTGATCGTTCCGGGAACGAGAGTTGGGAATCTAATTAAGATTTCTGGTTTTATTGTAGATTCGGAGCGTGAGGGCAATCGGGCTAGGAAAGGGAAAAGTATACTAGGTGGCAGTAGTTCAACCCTCAGGAAAGCAATTTCAGGCAAGTAACTCTGATTACTTGTATAAATGATTGTAAAGGAAATGTTGTTCATACCATGTAGAGTATTGAACTGTTAAAGTATGAAACCCTTGCTTTATGAAACCCTGATATTATTTTGAAGTACCCTTTGTTCTTGATAACCTGTTATTGATAATCCTATTGATTTCACCCGTTGATAATCTGCCTTTCTGTTTAAGTTTCCTATAATGCCATGATCATATTGAACCTTAAAATTATCTTGGATAACTCTGTTAATGATACCCTGTTTCTCTTAATCGCCCTAATGATCCCTAAGTTATTACTGATCCTTCAAATTTAGTACCTTATTATCTTTGATGCGAGATCCTTGAGAATTGTTCCTTGCGTATCTTTGATTCACTCCCTGAACTTTGTTTCTTTAAAATCTGAATTAAGAATGAGTTTCGACTTGAAAGAGTCCGAATGATTTCAAAGGCTTGGTAATGATAAAATGAATTTTAGAAAACCTATTATTTTCCAACTCAAGGTTTTCCAAATGAATTCCTGATGGATTGGATTGAGACGTAAGAGGCTAGTGGGACTAGTCCAGTCATGGTAAGAGGCTAGTGGGACTAGTCCAATTTAAGGCTGAAATTATGCCGAATGGTACCTTAAAGACCGGAATGGAGGTCGATACGGGATGATCACCCGTATATAATGAAATGGAAAGATAAGTGATCCAATCAAGGGTTCTAAATGATTATTTAAAAAGGGAACTGAAACTTTTATTCAGTAAATTGATTTTTTTGGAAATGAAAATGGTTTATACTGTTTTGAAAAAAGTTGATTATGTTATTGTGGAGCTTGAGGCTCAGAACCCTGATTCCTGAAATTGTTGATCATATGAATGATTCTATATCTTGAAATACTGTTACTTTCCTTTACCGAAAGATCTATTTTGATCCTATAATGATTTGTGTTGAATGTCGGCTTTCATCCTGTTTCGAGCCTTGTTTCTTGAAAGCCCAACTATTCTTCGGATACCCTTTCCTTATCTCAAAGTAAACAAAAATAAATATATGGAAATCTGCCACCTAGATTAGCTAAAGTAGAATGCCCTAGTTTGTTCAAAGCATATTGAGAATTGTTATTGTAGAACTGCTATTTAGTTACTTGCTGAGTTTTATACTCATTGTTTTGTCTTAATCTAACCATGGTAGTTAAGCAAGAAGATGGCCAGGCTTAGGCGCACTGCTCGTAAGAGCGTACCTGGTGGTCCCTACCGTGTTGAGGGCTTCTAGTTGCCAGAGCAGGTAGTACAGGTTATGAGTGAGCTCGCGCCTAGTAAAGAGGTGTTTAAAGATATAATGGGTTATCTGTCGGTTCCCAGCCGGAATCGATACTGATTATTTAATAATATTTTGGGTTTGTAAGTTATATTCTGTGATTGGTAGTTGTAATCTTGTCTCATACTTTATCCTGTTGATCCTGTTAGTAGTTAATCGGGGTTTATGCATATTTAATTAGTAGATTAGAGGTGTGTGAGTCCTCATTTCCTAACCCCGAGATTGAGGTCATCACAAGTTGGTATCAGAGCTACAGGATCTAGTCCCTGAGACAAGTTAGGTTTTAAAAAGGAATATTTTGGGAATATACCTATATCGCTGAGAGAGTTCGACTCATGTAGAGTTGAGTTAGACTATTAGGTATAGTCTAAGGGAAAGTGTTTGATTGGTAAAGCAGAAACTAGAGTTAGGGTGTGAGTTAGCTGGAAGCTTTATTTGACCCTAACATTGTTTCTTGGTTGTTGTTTTATGTTTTCTCTCAGGATCCTAGTAGTGGTAGTGACTCAGACTCAGAGATTAGCTTGACTGGTAACCCCGTGGACCCTATTCCACGCTCTCCAGAGGAGCCTGTATATATTAGTTCAGACCCAGAGGAGGACCCTTCTGAGAGTAGTGAGATCCCCATACAGATTTCACCCTTGAGGCCTGATTCAGAGACCCCTGCCCTTGAGCCAGAGTCGGAGATGCCTAAGACTGTTCCTGTCAGCATTAGTGGCAAGTTAGCCCAGGACCGAGACTTTGTGTACTCCCGCATTCCTGAGTTGGGAGCTTTGGTAGATAGGTTGATTCGAGACTCTAGGCAGAGGACTTCAGTGGTGGTGGAGCAGGTTGCCAGGAAGAGATTGGATGAGGGACCATCCACTAGTGATGCTGATGCTGAGGCCCGGAGGCTGCATAAGATCATTCGTTGGATGTTGGTTGTGTTAAGAGAGATCCTAGATGATTAGACGGGACTGTTGGTTGAGCCCGTAGATGGTTATTGTTGTTTTCAGCTCCGGTAGGCTTTGGGATACTTGGTCAGATGTCGGGATCCCTTTTTTCATTTATCTTGTTGTATTTCAGACCAGTGCAGTAGTAGTAGTAGTTGGAAGTTAGGGGTAGATAGAGGGATGTTTTCCAGTTTTTCCTCTGTTTAACCCTGCCATTTATTGTACCTTGTTTCAGAACCTTAAAATCCAGAATATTTCCTATGTAACCTCTGATTAAATAAATCTATTATCTTGTTTTCCTTTGTGCACCTTGTTTATCTTATGAACTGTTCTCAATGCCATGTTTTAAATACAACCATGTTTTCGTACAACCATGTCTAAAGATCGTAAAACCCTATTCCGTGCCATGATAAAATAACACTGATATGAGAATTATGTAGTAATAGGATTGCATGTGCAAATTGGGTAAAACTTAAAACCCACAAAAGAGATTTCATAAAAATTGTTGTTATATATGCCATGCTATCGTATTGTTAAATAATTGCTCAATCAGGTTTGTAAGAAATGGCCAACTCACCAGATCACCAAGAAGAAGAAATTCCCACCCAATACCCAGAAATAAACCCAGAAACCACTTTGATGAGCAGACTTGCTCAGCTTTTGCAACAACCTGTGGCCCCAAAAGTTGGAAATTTCAAGCACTTTCAATCTATTCACCCTCCAGAGTTCTTAGGTTTTCCAGATCCGATTAAAGCACAGTCATGGTTGAGAGAGATGGAAAAAGCCTTTGAGCTAGCCGAAGTTAAGTACGATAAGAAAGCTCAGTACGCAAGTTATTATTTGAGGGATGAAGCAAGTTTCTGGTGGGAGTCTTCTAAGGCATTATTGGAAGGCAAAGACTTATCTTGGGAGAAGTTCACTGAGATGTTTCTGGAAAAATATTTGCCAAGTTATATGCAAGATCAGTTGGAGATGAAATTTTTGGATCTTAGACAGGAGGAAATGTCGGTAGCAGAATATGAGGTGTAGTTTTCGGAGTTGTCAAGGTTCGTGCCAGAGTACGTGAATACTGAAGCAAAGAAGGCTAAGAGTTTCCAGCAGGGACTTAAGCCGTGGATTAGGAGTCAAATAGCAATGTTGGAGATCAAGAACTATGTTGCTTTGGTTCAGAAGGCAATGATAGTGGAAGGTGAGCGGGAAGCTGCTCGAAGAGAAAATGAAGGAAGAAAGAGGAAGTTTGAAAGCTCTGAGCAAGAGCAAGGAAGTTCAAAGTTCAGAGGAAAGTTTGGAAAGAATGGTGGAGGTCAGAACAAAAAGTTTCAGAAGTTTAGACCCGGGAATGGAGCTCAGAAGAACCGTTTCCAGAAAGCTGGACAACCGGGGAAAGGATAGCAGGTGTTAGGAATACATGTGCATTAGTTTGATGATATGTTTAACAAAACACTTAAGTAGAAATCTAGTGTTTGTAGCCTCAACGGATAAGACCACTTTGGCTATCTGTTGATGGTGTAGCTTTACTTAGAAATAAGTCTAGTGTTGTAGCACATTTCAGTCTCTGAATTTGAGATATAATTCTTAAATGTTGAGGGAAATTATAAGTCATGTTGACTACTGAAGGATATGTAGATAGAAGGTCAATTGTAAATATTTCATGCCTTGTAATTTTGTATAAATGAAATGGTGTCAACGGATAACTTAAAGACCTTCAACGGATGAGAAACAAAGCTTCAACGGATGTCTCTAAAGCTTCAACGGATAACATCCTTCAACGGATGAGTGCATCAACGGATAGAGCTTCAACTGCTAACATATCAACGGATAAAGCCATCAACGGATGAAGGCTTCAACGGATGTTCTGTTAAATAGCAGTTGACAAGTGGTAGTTGTACCTACAAACAGAGGCACATGGGTTGACAGAGACAACTGAGATGTGGTAGCCTATTTCAGGAACATCAGAAAAAGCAGCCGTTCTACTCTAGCATAAAGAGGCAATAGTCAACAATGCACTGGAGTAAAATGGAGAAGAAACAAGTGGAGAACTTATTTTATTATTGTACTTTTTATCTTTGTCTTCACTTGTAAAATTGGTGTTATATAAACCAAGTAGCAGCTAGTAATTAGATAGAATTTTTCCAGAGCTGTTTAGAAAAATCTTGAGAAAAATTATCTAGTTTGTACTAGGATGCAGCTGTGATCAACTTCTTGAATCACAGATTTTCTGAAATACCATCTCTGGTGGAACAACAAATCCACCAAAAAAGTTTTTAAGGTCTGTTGTGTTCTGTACTTTTGTGCTTGAATATATATTTGTCTGTATTAGCTTAAAGCAATTCACACACTTGTTTATCTTAAACACACAGCCTTTGAAACTGCTCAAAACTTGAAAAAGTTTTGAGATTTACATTCAACCCCCCTTCTGTAAATCTCATTGTTAGTTCACTAGGAATAACAATTGGTATCAGAGCCGGCTCTTGACACACAAAGAGTTTAAAGTTCATGGAAACTAACAAAGATGAGTAAGAAGGATATTGGAGTAAAAATCCCAGTTCTTGACAAAGACAGTTATCACCATTGGAATGTGAAAATGCACCTTCATCTACTCTCCCAAGATGAAGGTTATATAAACTGCATTGAGAATGGTCCTCACATTCCCCACAAAGTAGCCACAGTTGCTACAAGCCACAATTGTTGTTGGTCAATCCATTCCAAAACCTAGAGCAGAATGGACAATGGAAGACACAGAAGAAGTCCACAAGGATAAGAAGGCTATGAACATTTTGTTTAATGGTCTTGACAAGGATATGTTTGATAATGTGATAAATTGCACAACTGCCAAAGAGGTTTGGGACACAGTTCAGCTACTGTGTGAAGGTACAGAACAAGTAAAAGAAAACAAAATGCAGCTTCTCATTCAACAGTATGAGTATTTTCATTTTGAAGAAAATGAATCTCTAAATGACACATTCAATAGATTCTAAAAGCTGTTGAATGGACTGAAGCTATATGGTAGAGTGTACCAGGTGAAGGATTCAAATCTTAAATTTTTAAAATCCTTGCCAAAGGAATGGAAACCCATGACTGTCTCCTTGAGAAACTCTCAAGATTATAAGGACTTCACTCTTGAAAGATTATATGGAATCTTGAAGACTTATGAACTAGAGCTGGAACAGGATGAGGTATTGGAGAAGGGAAGAAAGAAAGGAGGTCCAGTTGCCTTGGTAGCTGAAAATGAGAAAGAATGCAGACAAGAAACTGTGAGATCAACATTAAACTCCAAAAATGGCACAAGCAAATTAGAATCAAGCAAGGTTAAGGAGCAAGTTGCTGAGAATGAAGACAACTCCAGTCAAGATGACTCTGATGGTATTGATGAGCATCTTGCATTTCTGTCCAGAAGATTTGCAAAGATGAAATTTAAGAAAAACACTAGAGCCACTAAACCTCATAAGAACATGGTGGACAAATTCAAGTTCAAGTGTTTCAATTGTGGTATAAGTGGACACTTTGCAAGTGAGTGCAGAAAGCCAACTACTGAAAAGAAGAAATTTGACCAAGTAGATTACAAAAAGAAATATTTTGATCTGCTCAAGCAAAAGGAGAAGGCTTTCATTACTCAAGAAAAAGATTGGGCAGCTGATGGAGAAGAAGAGGATGAAGATGTGGAATATGTCAACTTGGCTCTCATGGCTGATTCTGAGGAAAATGAAGTTAGTTCATCAAGCAACCAGGTAATCACTACTGATTTAACACAGCTTACTAAAGAAGAGTGCAATGATGCTTTTAATGACATGTCTACTGAATTGTATCACTTGCGTGTGTCTCTTAAATCTCTTGCTAAAGAAAATAGTAGGATTAAAGAGAACAATATGTTCTTAAGTAATAGAAATGTTGTGTTAGAAGATAAGTTGATTGACCTAGAGAAAACTAAGCTACATTGTATATCTGTTGAAAATGAACTAGCTGAATCTGTTAAGAAAGTAGAAATACTTTCTAATCAATTAGAGAGAGAGCAATAGGTGATTAAAGCCTGGAAGACATCTAGGGATGTTAGTGCTCAAATTGTCAAGGTCCAAGGAATTGAATCATTTTGTGAGACTGCCTGGGATAAAAACAAAAAGAAAATGGAATTAATTGATGGGCTGTCAACGGATGTGGAATCAACGGATGATGAAAATTATCCGTTGAAGGAAGAAAAGGAGCATCCGTTGAAGGTTCCTCAATTAAAACAGGCAGATGTTTCTAAAAGTGAAAATCTAAAGAAACTCAACAAAAAGTTTGGTTCAACTTCCAAGAACTTTGTCAAAGAAGAAGCAAGCACATCCAAAGATTTCAGTAAGGTGAATATAGGACACATGACCTTAGAACAGTTAAAGAATAGGCTCAAAGTGGTTGAGGATAAAAAGGAAACTAAAAGGAAATCTAATAGAAATGGGAAGGTAGGGATTAACAAACATAACAATTACACACCTGATAAGTATGCTCCTAGAAAAAGCTGTGTGCATTGTAATAGTGTTAATCATCTATCTGCTAATTGCAAATCCATTAAGAAAACTCCCATACCTGTACCCTCTTCCATGCCTAATATGTCTGCATCACCTCTACATGCTATGCCTGTTATGTCTCAACAGAATCCTTATGCACATTTTGCAAACATGCCATATTTTAACAATCCTTATCTTGCTGCATTTAGTATGCCTCAAATGCCATACAATATGCCTATGTGGAATAACATGTTTGCACAATCCATGCCTTATCAAATTCCAAATGTGCTAAATGATTCTGTGACTAACCCTACATCTCAACCAACTACATCTAAGATCAAGGTTGACTCAAAGTTACCTAAGTCTAAAGATGCAGGAGGAATGAAGTCTAGGAGAAAGGCTAACATGAATGGACCCAAGGAAACTTGGGTACCAAAATCAACTTGATTGATTTTATGGTGTGCAGGGAAACAGAAGAAATCTATGGTACTTGGACAGTGGCTGTTCAAGACACATGACAGGAGATTTCTCCCTGCTCACAGAGTTTAAGGAGAGAGCTGGCCCTAGCATAACCTTTGGAGATGACAGCAAAGGGTTTACTATGGGATATGGCTTGATTTCAACAAGGAATGTCATCATTGATGAAGTTGCATTAGTTGATGGTCTCAAGCACAACTTACTGAGCATCAGTCAACTATGTGATAGAGGGAATACAATTTCCTTCAATTCTGAAGCCTGTGTTGTCACCAGTAAGAAAGACAACAAAGTGGTTCTAACTGGAGTTAGAAAAGGAAATGTGTACTTAGCTGACTTCAACTCTACTGATGCAGAATCTATTACTTGTCTCTTCAGCAAAGCAAGTCCAGTTGAAAGTTGGCTATGGCACAAGAAGCTATCTCATTTGAATTTCAAGACAATGAATGATCTAGTCAAAAAGGACTTAGTTAGAGGAATTCCTCTTGTTGAATTCTCAAGGGATGGTTTGTGTGATGCTTGTCAGAAAGGCAAACAAAGGAAAGCATCATTCAAAAAGAAGCTTGAAACAACAATTGATGAACCATTACAGCTGCTACATATGGATTTGTTTGGACCATTCCATATATTGTCAATTGCAAGAAAAAGATATTGCTTAGTGATTGTAGATGATTTCTCAAAGTTTTCATGGGTCTATTTTCTTGGATCAAAGGATGAAGCAAGTGAAATCATTATCAATCACATCAGGCAAGTCAATAATCATCCTGACTTGAAGGTTAGGAATATCAGGAGTGACAATGGAACTGAGTTCAAGAATTTGACAATGAGGCTGTTCTGTGAAGAAAATGGAATCATGCATGAGTTCTCAGCTCCAAGAACACCTCAGCAAAATGGGGTAGTTGAAAGAAAGAATAGATCTTTAATTGAGGCTGCTAGAACAATGCTTGAAGAATCAAAGTTACCAACATATTTCTGGGCTGAAGCTGTTAATTGTGCCTGCTACACTCAGAATATTTCTTTGATCAATCAAGCTAAAGGCATGACTCCTTATCAGTTGTTCAAGAGAAGAAAACCAACTCTAAACTTTCTTCATGTCTTTGGATGTAAATGCTTTATACTGAGAAATCAATCTGACCATAAAGGGAAGTTTGATGCAAAGGCTGATGAAGGGATATTTGTTGGTTACTCGGCTGGAAAATCTTATAGGGTCTACAATCTAAGAACCAACATTGTTATGGAATTTGTGCATGTTGTGTTTGATGATAAAAAGATTGATGGACTAACAGATGAGGGACACCATGAGAGACTCAAATTTGACAACATTGAGATATATTGTGATGATAGTGAAGAGGAGACTGATGGAGATGACACTTCAAAAGGGATTCAAAACATGCCCTTGGATAATGCACAAAATTCTGCATCCGTTGATAGAGGCAATGCAGTATCCGTTGAAAGATATAATGCATCATCCGTTGAAGTACAAAATGAAGCATCCGTTGATCATAGTTCATCAACGGATAATCGATTTACATCATCAGTTGATAGAACTCCAAGTTCCCTGCAAAGGACCAACAACTCAGGGGGAGTTTCAACTAATCAACACTCTGTCTCACATCATGACAATACTGAGGCCACCTCATCTAGAGTATATCTTCCACCTCAAAGGAAATGGACCAAGAATCATCCTTTTGAACTGATCATTGGTGATGCATCATCTAAAGTGCAAACAAGAAAAGCTACTCAAGATGAATGTCTGTATAGTAGTTTTCTATCTCAGGAGGAACCTAAGAAAGTGAAAGAAGCTTTATTGGATCCAGATTGGATATTAGCTATGCCAGAAGAGCTGAACCAATTTGAGAGAAACAAAGTTTGGAAGCTGGTACCCAAACCAAAGAACAAGAGTCCTATTGACACAAAATGGGTATTCAGAAACAAGATGGATGAAAATGGCATTGTCATAAGGAATAAAGCCAGATTGGTTGCTAAAGGCTATTCTCAACAAGAGGGAATAGATTTTGATGAGACATATGCTCCTGTTGCAAGACTTGAAGCCATCATTTTTTTCTAGCCTATGCAGCCCATGCCAATTTCAAAGTCTATCAAATGGATGTCAAGAGTGCATTTCTAAATGGTAAATTGGAGGAAGAAGTTTATGTAAGTCAACCTCCAGGGTTTGAAGATCCAAATTTTCCAGACTATGTGTATTATCTGTTGAAAGCACTCTATGGACTGAAGCAAGCACCTAGAGCCTGGTATGAAACCTTATCAAAATTCCTTTTGGAGAATCACTTCACTAGAGGTACTGTTGATAAAACTCTCTTCTTTAGGAATGTTAATGGCTCTAGTATACTTGTTCAAATTTATGTAGATGACATAATATTTGGATCTACAGATGATAAGCTTTGTAAAAAGTTTGCTAAGCTAATGCAAAGTAATTATGAAATGAGCATGATGGGAGAACTAACCTATTTTCTTGGTTTACAAGTTAAACAAGTTAGTGATGGAATTTTCATTAGTCAAACTAAATATATTTATGATGTTTTAAAGAAGTTTGACTTAACAGAATGTTCATCTGCAAAAACTCCCATGGCCACTGCCACCAAACTTGAATTAAATAAGACTGAAAGGTCTGTGGACATTACAAGTTATAGAGGCATGGTTGGTTCACTTTTATATTTAACTGCCAGTAGACCAGATATAATGTTTTCTACATGTCTCTGTGCTAGATTTCAAGCTGACCCTAAAGAATCTCACTTAGTAGCTATTAAAAGAATTTTCAGATATCTCAAGGGGACTCCAAATCTAGGAATTTGGTACCCTAGAGAGTCTGGTTTTGATCTAATTGGCTACTCAGATGCAGACTATGCAGGTTGCAAAATAGACAGGAAAAGTACAACAGGCTCCTGCCAATTCCTGGGAAACAAGCTTGTATCATGGTTTAGCAAAAAGCAAAATTCAGTCTCTACTTCTACAGCTGAGGCTGAATACATTGCTGCTGGAAGTTGCTGCTCTCAAGTGTTATGGATGAGGAATCAACTCCTTGATTATGGACTACATGTTGATAGAATTCCTATTTTTTGTGACAACACAAGTGCCATAGCCATAACAGAAAATCCTGTGCAGCACTCAAGGACCAAGCACATTGATATCAAGTACCACTTCATTAGGAAACATGTGATGAAAGGTACAATGGAACTTCATTTTGTTCCAAGTGAACAACAAATTGCAGACATATTTACCAAGCCACTTGATGAATCAACATTCATAAGATTGGTAAGTGAGCTAGGTATGCTTAATTACTCTTAAAATTAATGTCCTCATTGCAATTTGGATTGAAGCCTGAAATGTATTAGCTGCAAGAACAAATTTGATTTTTAACATAGATTATTCTATCAACGGATACTCCCTATCCGTTGAAAGTCAAAATTGTTCTGTCAACGGATGTTCATTATCCGTTGAAAGTCATATACATTTCTGGAATTTTTATCCGTCAACGGATAAAACTGAAGTGCTCTTCAACGGATGACAGTTTACCTTATCCGTTGAAATATCACATCAGTCGATTCAAGTGTTTCACAATCGTTGATTCTATTGTCTTAACCGTTGATACTCATACATATAGCT
Organism: Apium graveolens; assembly: GCF_009905375.1. Taxonomy (NCBI): domain Eukaryota; kingdom Viridiplantae; phylum Streptophyta; class Magnoliopsida; order Apiales; family Apiaceae; genus Apium; species Apium graveolens. The sequence continues at coordinate 62,665,994 of NC_133652.1, forward strand.
GTATGTATTTATTTTAAAGGTAGTTTTTAGAATACTTACAGTTTATTCTTAAACGGCTGAAATTCACTTACACATATTTATTGTTTAATCTCTTATTTATGTTTTTTTTATTTGAGAAAGTATATAAGCCCTTCTGATTTTTCATTTTTACTTTACGCTTTCTTGAAATTTCAAAGCTTTTACCATTTTCTCTCTGCAAAACCTTCAAGTTATTCTCTGCAATTTCTACTCACAACAATGGCACCAGTAGTGAAGATTATGTCTCAATCTGGGTTCATCTATGAGAAGAACAATTTCACAGCTTTGGTAGAAAAGAATGAAGCCCACTCAGATTATCACAAAATGATGGACTTCATCAAAAACTGTAAACTTAGCTATGCAATGCTGGAAGCCCCAACGATTTACTGTGAAGTAGTTGAGGAGATTTGGACAACTGCTGAGTTCAACTCCATAGATATGACTATCTCCTTCACTCTCAAAGGTAAAAATCACTCTGTTAACTGTGATGACTTACTAGCATGTTTTAAATTACCTGAGAACAATGCCATGACACCACACACTGATAATGATGTATCCAGCATGTTAGATTCCATAGGTTATTCTCTTAACTCTGCTAGTTTAGGGAGTATTAGAAGAAAAGGCCTTAGGAAAGAATGGAGTTTTCTTGGGGATGCCTTTATCAAGGTTTTCTCTGGGAAAATTAGCAATTTTGATGCCATAACTTCATCTCTAGTTAATATGCTCTATATGCTTGTTTCTGATAGGTATTTTAATTTTAGCATCTATATTATGCTAGAATTGGGTACTAGATTAGGTAACAAAGCTAATAGACCTAATAACATCTATTATGCTAGATTCTTTATGTTATTGGCTAACCATGTTGCTGAAGGTTTGGTCATTACGAATGAGAATAATAAACTCAAGTGCTGGGCATAAGAGAAAAGAGTTCTTGCAGATTTATTGAGAATGGATCTCAACAACAGTGTGCCATTGGTATATTTACCAATCATGAATGCACCACAGGTAGGTGAGGTAATTGCTTCTACAACTCCTACTTCTTCCAACCCCTCTATTTCTTTATCTTCTAGTGTGGCCATGGAATCTGTGACAATGCCCCAACAGATTCCTACCAAGGTCACCAAAACTAAACTTTCAAAATCAAAGACAAAGAAAACCACCTCTGTTGTTTCTCAAAAGACAACAGTTGTAACACCTACCATTAACCCTGAGGGGAGTGAACAGGGTGTGAGTGGTGAGGGGAGGGGTGAACATCAAAGAAACCCCCAGGATAAGGAAGGAGAGAAAAGTGCTTCCCAAGCTAGCCAAGCCACAGTTTCTCAAAAAGCTGTGGTGGTTGAAAAGGTTACTAGCATATCCCTAGCTGCATCCTCCCAAAAGGATGTAACTATTGAAAATAGTTCCCAACCAGGAACACACAAACGAGGGAGGGACACTAAAGCCAAACACTCACCAACAAAAGCCTTTATTAGAAGAAAGAGAGCTAGAACCCAATCTTCTACACAGGGTGCACACACTGCACAGATACATCCATCTGTATCTATGCCTTCTCAAACTCAGTTTGATGTGGCTCCAACAAATGTGGAGTCACAGCCCCATTCTCTCACAATTAACACACATCAATCACCACACACTTCTTCACCATCTCTAGATGTGGATATGTTATTCCCATCAATTCCTGATTCTCCCTCTTTACAACTCAGGGAGGAGCTCCACTCAAATACAGGTGATCATCATCTTTTAGATGATTTGTTGGATCACCCGTAAATTCTTTCAGATGTAATTGAAGGATCTGTGTCACCAAAACTCATATCAATCTACACAGATTCAACGGTTATATCACTTTCAATTTCTACTTCTTTTCCTTCTTCAATGGATATCACTCATTCGTTGACAAGTGGTTGTTCTTCAACGGATAAGCTTAACAGCAGTTATCTGTTGATACCATCAGTTTCACCTTCAACGGCTATTCCTCATCCGTTGATAGTCTCTATACACACAACTGAAACAATTCCAAGTGTAGAAGACTTGATTACTGTACAATCACTTCTAGGACTGAGGGAAGGGAGTGACAATTTGAGTGAGAGGCTGGGTTGCTCCCAGGCAAAAGGAGAGATTGAGAGCTCAAATATGCATGCTATTTCTTCCAGCATGGCAAAAGTAAGTGAGAGGAGTACCACCTTAGTAGGTGAAGTTGAGGGAGTGAGTTGTGTGAGCCAGGGGGAGCCCCTGATGCAAGAACATAGAGAAAATGAGAGAAAGGCAGGTACAGCAGATATAAGGATGGATCCAGCCATTGCTAGTGAGTCAATGATTGTGAATGATGATGAAAAGGAAAGACAATTTCAGCAACATTATAAAGCTATAATTGATAACATTTCCTTGGATGCTGACACTTTTACTCATCCTGTTTTAGCCTATCAAGTATTGGCTGCACAGGGCAATGTGGAGGCAGAAAAGACACTACATCTAGTACATACAACAGCATCTCTTCAAAGGGACAAAACTGCTATTAACAAGATACCTTCAACAGCTGGTGAGTCATTTGAAGAATTTGGAGTAAATTCTGATGATGATGACTTTGTTTCTTCTGATGGAAGCATGAACTTAGGGGGAGATGAAGGCCCTAGTTCTATTCCAAATCTACCTGAATGGGCCTTCACAAAGGAGTCTACAACAGGGCAATTCAATGTCTCCTTAGTCAAACAAATCAGTACTATCAAACAGGCCATTCAGAAAACTTCTCATGCTGGTACAAAGGCTATCCTTACAGCTCACTTGGACTCACTGCATCTCATGAAGTTGCAGCAAGTAAGACAGAATCTGAGTGTGGATGAACTCAGAAAGGATATTGCTGACTTCAAATCCTACAATTCTGAAAAATTGGATTCATTCATGCCCTTTGGTACAATGCAGGACATTTTGTTGAGATTGAAAAAGGAATCACATACTGAAAAGAGGCTGGCCAAATTGGAAGACAGAGTTCAAGTTATTGAAGATTCTGTGGCCACCATTCTTCACAACCAACAATCTCAAACAAATCTACTTATGCAGCTGGCAAAAGCACAGGGCTTGACCCCTCTCCTTGATGATAACAAAAAGGGGGAGAGTAAAAGGGAAGGGGAAGGAGAGCCAGCTACAAAAATCCAAATATCTAAAGTGCTAGTTCCTGCCATCACTACTTCTCCAATCATTCAAATCAAAGGAAAGCCTGATGGAATTGATTTAATCCAGCTAGTAGCAGCTGAAATTCAAGTGAAAGAGCAAAGGAGGAGAATTGATGAAAGGATGCAACAGCTGTTTGGCTCAACACAAGATAAATCAATATCTGTGAAACATAGCATAAAGGTTGAACCAATCAATATGGAGCACAAGCCAGAAAGGAGAAATAAGGTTGGAGAGACTTCTTTCAAGAATCTAAAACCTATGGTTCTCAAGCCCAACACCAGATCCAGCAAGGACTCCACAAAGAACCCTCTAGACTTTGCTCAGATGAAAGAAGTGGACTTTCCTCTTCCAAAGCCTGATGAAGACAAAGTTTTGAGTACTAGCATCATAAAACACAAGGAGACCATGGATGAGGCAGTAAGGAGAAACATGGCTATTATCTTTAGAGAGGGAAAGAGCATATGTGTGATGCAAGGACATCCCAAATTCTCAATAGCCAAGAGGGAAGAAACCAAAAGGTTAAAGAAAGAAGCTGAAAAACTCAAGGCTGACAAAAGAGCACAAGCAAAGCTTGAATAAAAGCTAAAGTCAAGTCTAGTTGAAAATGAGAAAGGAATTGAAAGTCAGGGGTGAAGATAAGATTGCAAACTTAGATGAGGTTTTTGGGAGTATATTTGGTGAAAGCATGGAGGAAAAAGAGAAATGGCAGAAGGGAAACAGAAGAAAGGCCAAGGCACATAGAAGGAGTGAAGGCAACACTGAAGAAACTAAATCTCTACCTTCCATACCTGAACCCTTTGTTGCTGATCCCACTATAAACATCCATGGTGAACCAATCATCCCAAAAGAGGAACCTATTGATTGGGACACCATCAATTTGCCTACCTTTTTAACCACTCTTCCACTACCAAAGAAACAGAAAAGAAAATCCAAATCTACACCTCCCCTAAACTCTAAGAAATTCACTCAAAAACACAAACCTAACCCTAAGCCACCCATTTCCAAAGATGATTATGTTCACATCTGTGACATAAAAGAAATTTCAGACATTGAACTCTATCTGGATGAGCTGGAGGATGTAAGGGGAATTGCTGCTTACAGACAGCTACCAGAGAGATTGGTGTTCAGATATAAAAGAGTTGGGGAAAGAACATGGCCTCTTTACAGGATTCTGAATGAAGGCTACTCTACCTTGATCAGAGTCTTTTCAGCCATACAAAAGGATTATGGCTTTACCAGGACTGCCAAGACTGAAATTCTCAACAAGATTGCCAACATAAGGAAAACTTGGAGGGAGCCCAATGCTTTGCCCAGAACCTTACTCATTCAAGAAAGGGGAACTACAATTCACAAATCACCTCATTGGTTGATGGAATTCAGAGATGATAAAGGAGTCAGAAGATTTTTCAGACTTGAAGACCAACTCAAGATTGCCAGCAATGAAACTCTCAAAGAAATGTAATCTAAGTTGGATATCAGTGATGAAGATGAAGCTGAATTCTTCAGACAACTCCAACTCCAAATTGAGGAAAATGACAAAGGGCTAGGAAAGAAAACCAGGGATCAAAGAAGAAAAAGATGATTTGCTCAGGCTAGAGGAGCACCCTTGGAAACACTGTAAATCTTCAATTACCTTCTAGTACATACACTTTTGCAGCACTTTTAAATTTCTACTTAGTTTCAGTTCATATATTTGTTAAGTGTTTTGTTATCATCAAGTAAACCTTGAATTTATGTCTACAATTCTTATCACACACTTGTTTATCTTAAACACACAGCCTTTGAAACTGCTCAAAACTTGAAAAAGTTTTGAGATTTACATTCAACCCCCTTCTGTAAATCTCATTGTTAGTTCACTAGGAATAACAGCAGGCCCCAGATGCAAGAATGCAGGAACTGTGGAAAGAGACACCCGGGGAGGTGTAATAAGCTGGATATAACATGTTTCAAGTGCAACCAGAAGGGGCATTATACTTCGGAATGTTCAAATGAAGTAAGGAAGCCTGATTTGGCTTGTTTCAAGTGTGGCAAGGCAGGCCACATGGCTAGAAATTACAAGGAGCCTATGCAGAAGGCTAATGTTCTCAGAATTGCTGGATCGCCGTCTCTCCCAGCACCATCAGCTCAACCCAGAGCTAGAACCTTTAACATGTCAATGAAAGATGTGGTGCAAGATGTGGACGTGGTAGCAGGTATGCTTGTTATAAACTCAGTAGAAGTAAAAGTTTTGATGGATTCTGGAGTAACCAGATCTTTTATTTCTGAAAGCATTCTTGATAAGTTAAATTGTGTTGCGTACCCTCTAGAGCCTAATTTGATTATAGAGGTAGCAAATCAAGAAAAAGTTGTTGTTAATAAGATTTGTCCCGATTGTGATGTGTCTATAGAAGGTCGGCACTTTTCTGCTGACTTAATTCCTTTTAAGTTAAGAGAATTTGAGGTTATTCTAGGAATGGATTGGTTGTCAAATCATGAGGCGCAAATAGAGTGTAAAAGTAAGAAAGTGAAGTTAAAAACCAAGGATGGTGAGGAAGTGATATTTAAAGGAAGGAGGCAAGAAAAGAAATTTCCAACGGTTATTGAGGCGAGAAGATTAATGCGTCAAGGATGCGAAGTTTATTTGGCTCATGTCGTGGACGTGGAGAAAGAATCTGTAAGGATCGATGATATTCCGGTAGTAAGAGATTTTCCGGACGTGTTTCCTGATGAATTGCCTGGACTACCTCTAGACAGAGAGATCAAGTTTACGATTGAATTGGCTCCTGGTACGGAACCAGTATCGAAAGCTCCCTATCGCATGGCGCCGGTTGAAATGAAGGAATTGGCAGCTCAGTTGCAAGAGTTGTTGGAAAAAGGAGTAATCCGACCGAGTGTATCCCCGTGGGGTGCACCGGTGTTGTTTGTAAAGAAGAAGGATGGAAGTATGCGATTGTGTATCGATTACCGTGAACTGAATAAGTTGACAATCAAGAATAAGTACCCTCTACCGCGGATCGATGACTTGTTTGACCAATTAAAAGGAGCTTCGTGCTTTTCAAAGATTGATTTAAGATCTGGGTATCATCAACTAAAGATCAAAGCGGAAGATATACCCAAGACAGCGTTCCGAACAAGATACGGACATTATGAGTTTTTGGTGATGGCATTTGGCTTGACGAATGCGCCAGCTGCATTTATGGATCTTATGAACAGAGTGTTCAAGCAGTATTTGGACAAGTTCGTGATTGTGTTTATCGACGATATACTTATTTATTCTAAGACGGAGGAAGATCATAAGGAGCATTTGAGGATTTCCTTGGAAATTCTGCGAAAAGAGAAGCTGTATGCAAAGTTTTCAAAGTGTGAATTTTGGCTAAAAGAAGTGCAATTTCTTGGTCATGTAGTTAATAAAGAAGGAATTAAAGTGGATCCAGCCAAGATAGAAGCTGTAATGAATTGGGAAAGACCCAAGACTCCGACGGAAGTCGGAAGTTTTCTGGGATTAGCCGGATACTATAGAAAATTTGTGCAAGATTTCTCAAAGATTGTCGTTCCATTGACAAAATTGACGAGAAAGAATGAGAAGTTCGTTTGGACAGAAAAGTGTGAGGAAAGTTTTCAAGAATTAAAGAAAAGGTTGGTAACCGCCCCTGTGTTGGTATTACCAGATGATAAAGGTGAATTTGTGATATTCAGTGATGCTTCCTATAAAGGACTTGGATGCATGTTAATGCAACACGGGAAGGTAATAGCATACGCGTCAAGGCAACTCAAGCCGCATGAGCAAAAGTATCCAACGCACGATTTGGAATTGGCAGCAATTGTGTTTGCCCTTAAGATTTGGAGGCATTATTTGTATGGAGAAAAGTGCGAGATTTATACGGACCATAAAAGCTTAAAGTATATCTTTACTCAGAAAGAACTGAATATGCGACAAAGAAGGTGGTTGGAATTGATCAAAGATTATGATTGTGCAATAAACTATCATCCTGGAAAGGCAAATGTGGTAGCTGATGCTTTAAGTCGAAAGGAAAAGTTGAATATGTTAACGTCATCAGAAGAATTAATCAAGGACTTTGAAAAGATGGAAATAGTGGTGCAGACTCCAGAATGTGGAGGTGAAGCCATTTATGCAATACGGTTTCAACCTGAAATTTTGGAAAAGATTAGATGCTGTCAAGAGCAAGTGATGAATCGCGAAAGGAATAAGTTGACGGGAGAAGAAATTAAAGCTCAAAAGGATGGAAAAGGGATATACCATGTTAACTCACGTATTTGGATACCTGATGTTGTGGAACTAAAGCACGAGATTTTGCAAGAAGTGCATAACTCGAGATTTTTAATTCACCCTGGGAGTACAAAGATGTACCAGGATTTGAAAGAAAATTTTTGGTGGCCAAACATGAAAAAGGAAATTGCGGAATGGATAAGCAAATGTTACACGTGCCAAAGAGTTAAAGCGGAACATCAAAGACCAAGTGGATTGCTTTAGCCACTGGACATACCCGAATGGATATGGGAACATATCGCAATGGATTTCGTGGTAGGATTACCTAAAACCAAGTCTAATCATGATGCGATTTGGGTGGTAATTGATCGACTGACAAAGTCAGCACATTTCTTACCGATAAACGAAAGGTTTTCATTAGAGAAGCTGGTCAAAATGTATCTGGATGAAATCGTGATGCGTCATGGAGTTCCTGTATCTATCGTGTCTGATAGAGATCCAAGGTTTAATTTGAGATTTTGGCGACAATTCCATGATCATTTGGGAACAAAATTGAAAATGAGTACGGCATATCATCCGCAAATAGACGGACAAAGTGAAAGGACAATTCAGACAATTGAGGATATGTTGCGAACCTGCGCAATAGATTTCAAAGTAAATTGGGACGATCATTTGCCCTTAATTGAGTTTTCCTACAAAAACAGTTATCACGCAAGTATTGGCATGCCACCTTATGAAGCGTTGTATGGAAGAAAGTGTAGATCCCCTACTTATTGGGACGAAGTTGGTGAGCGCAAGTTAATTAGCCCCGAGCTAGTGCAGCAAACGAAGGAAAAAGTTGAAATGATACGAAAGAGATTAATTTAGCTCAAGACCGACAGGCAAAGTAAGCGAATCAAGAGCAGAAAGATGTGCAATTCGAAACTGGAGACAAGGTCTTGTTGAAGATATCTCCTTGGAAAGGTTTAACTCGATTTGGAAAGAAAGGATAGCTAAGTCCAAGGTACATTGGACCATTTGAAGTATTACGACAAGTTGGGAAAGTGGCGTATGAATTAGCGCTACCGCCGCAAATGCAACATCTGCACAATGTATTTCATGCATCTCTCCTGAAGAAGTATAATGTTGATGCGAGCCATGTGATCGAGTTGGAACCAGTAGAAATCCGACCAGATTTGTCCTATGTGGAACAACCAGTGCGAATTTTGGATCGAAAAGAAAGGATGCTTAGAAATAAGTTGTACCTCTAGTTAGAGTGTTGTGGTGAAATCCACTAGTCGAGGAATCGACTTGGGAATTAGAAAGCGAAATGAAAGAAAAGTATCCTCATCTATTTGCTTAGATTGGATTCTGGGGACAGAATCCTTTTAAGGAGGGTAGATTGTAACGACCGAGAATTTTGCGTCGTAATTATGAAAGTAAAGTACGTGTTATGTGATGAAATTATAATTATGTGATTAAGTGGTAATTATTTGTCTTATCTGTATACTAGAGTTAAGGAGCGTGGATAAAAACGTTCCAATTTAAAGAGTCAGCTTAGAAGTCAAGCTGTGGTTTCGGGCCGTTAGGTAGAACGGAACCCGTCCTAATATGGAAATTAAATAATATAAAATGTGAATTATATGTGAAGTGAATGAATGAAGTATTTCGTCTTAAGAGACGTGTTGATTGGCAAAGGTAATGAGAAGCGTATTCGAAACGCTGAGCGTCGGGCCGTCAGGCTGAACGTGACCCGGTACGCATAAAAGATGATAAAGATTAAAGAGGGATAGATTCTATGATCAGACCTGGGTCGTTATGTGACTATATGCGTGTGATTGCTTGACTGTGTGCATGATTATATGTTCTGTGTTAATTTCTGTGAATTTTAAAGGAATTATGTGATTTACATAAGGGTTTATTTAACCTTCGTGCATTTTTATAAAATCATCTGAGATGGATAAAAACATGGGATTTGTTCTGTTATCTTCGTAGAGGTCTTAGAGACTTTTTAAAAATGATAAGTGAATTTAATTGTGGATCTTTGCATTTTTAAATTGATTTTAAGTGGAAAATGTATTTATTAAAGCAAGTTTGCGAAATTCATATAAAATCAACCGTTTGCTCAAATTCTTATTATGAGTAATGAATAAAAATCTAATTTCGAGGCCTACGCGTTAAAAATGTCATTTTCAATAATTCTCGACTTTCCGAGAGAGATATATTTTGTATTTGAATTTTATCGCATTTAAGTAAAAAGAAAAGGAATGAGTGAGAAAAAGTAAGTTGGTAAATTACTAGATTGCCCTTGTTTCTAAGTGCTATATATAACCCACTTCTCTTTCTTTTTCTTTCTTTTCACTCATTCTCTCTTTTCTCTCTTCTCTCTTTCTTTTCTCTCGTCTCTCTCCCGAACACTCTCTCTCTCTTTCACTCCCTCTCGGCCCTCTCATCTCTCATCTCTCTCACTTGCATGCAACCCCGAAATCTTACTCAAACTCAAAGATATTGCTACCTTTAGCCTTTATTTTCGGTATACTTCTTGATTCCTATTTGCATGTAAGTATTTGCAAGTGTTTTGATGATTGATCACTATGGTTGTGTTTAAGAAAAACAATTTCTTGAAGCATAACTATAAGAGTGATTTTAAGAGGTTTTGGAGGTCATAAACTCGAGAGGAGATTCGTCATGGACTCTCTCAAGTTCGACCACCACCGGCCATGATCCAAAGGAGAGCCGGTGGGTTTTCCATGATGTGATTGTTAGATTTTAATGTTTTATGTTATGATTTCTTGAAAATTTGAAAAAAAGGGGTTTTGGCTTCTTTGATAAAAATCGAGTGGGTGCTTGGTAAAATGATTTCCTTGGTTATAAAATGAATGTGTGCAAGTGATTGTTGCTTAGAAAATCAAAATTTATGATTGCATGTTGAGGTTTTGGTTCGGCTTTTATGCTAATAAAAAGGGAATTGAATTTTGTGACGTGATCTTGGTGTAAACTAAGTTTAATTAGTAAGAAATAGAGTTGCATGTTGATTTAAAAGAGGAGTTAGTGATGCATGTCATTGTTTGGTTCTTGGATTGTGAGTTTTTGAATTTTTGCCGAATAGAAAATGGGTTTAGAAGAGATTGATTTGTGATTAAGTGAATGCATGCATGTTGATTGAATAATTTGATTAAGGTTTGAGTCATTAGGTGATGTTTGGCTTTGTGCTTCGAAAATCTTGATGAAAATGAGAGCAATGACTAAGTTAAGGCTTAAAACAAGTTGAAAATGTGCTATAAGACTTTGCATGTCAAGATTGAACTTTGTATGTGTGTTTTCTTGATAAACCCGAATGGGTCTTAGGCTTAAAAAGAGAATTGAGTTGATTTTTTTTTGCTAAAAATCTTAGTGACTAATGAGAACTTGATTTCATGACCATAATTGAGTGGTGTTTATGTTCGAAATTTGTTAATAAAGAAAATGGTGCTAGTTTAAATGTTGGATCATGCTAGAACTAAAGTTGCATGGTGTGATTTTTGAGAAATTTGATTGTATATGTATGATTATGGTTCGGATTTTTATGATTAAAAGAAAGGAGAGTGGTTCTTTAAAGGTTGTTGAATGAGATACGTGTTTATGTGAATTAAAGTGAGTATTTTATTGATTTTATGGTGGGTATTTGCAATAAGGCCGAATAGGCCATAAGAAATAAAGGTCAAAACTTGATTTTGGTAATTGAAAGAATGATTGAGTGTTATATGTGAAAATCTTTGATTTTGCTTGATTGGATTGTTGTTTTGATTCGAATTAAGGAATAAAAGAAAAGGGAATTAAGTCGATTGATATAAGTGATAGTATGCACGTGAATGTTTGGTTGTAAATGGGTCTAGTACTCGTAAAAGAGTAGTGTTAGTGTGATTTGAGAAATAGCCTAGGTCAAGCGAGTACGCTTTGATTGCTAGGTATATAAGGATATGAAAACTTCGAGAAAGAATTGTGCTATGTGCTATGTGCTGTGTGCTTATTTGTATAAGCTATACTCGTATAGTTCGATTCAAGAATATAATCGAGTTATCGTATAGAGTGATCGTTCCGGGAACGAGAGTTGGGAATCTAATTAAGATTTCTGGTTTTATTGTAGATTCGGAGCATGAGGGCATTCGGGCTAGGAAAGGTAAAAGTATACTAGGTGGCAGTAGTTCAACCCTCAGGAAAGCAATTTCAGGCAAGTAACTCTGATTACTTGTATAAATGATTGTAAAGGAAATGTTGTTCATACCATGTAGAGTATTGAACTGTTAAAGTATGAAACCCTTGCTTTATGAAACCCTGATATTGTTTTGAAGTACCCTTTGTTCTTGATAACCTGTTATTGATAATCCTATTGATTTCACCCATTGATAATCTGCCTTTCTGTTTAAGTTTCCTATAATGCCATGATCATATTGAACCTTAAAATTATCTTGGATAACTCTGTTAATGATACCCTGTTTCTCTTGATCGCCCTAATGATCCCTAAGTTATTACTGATCCTTCAAATTTAGTACCTTATTATCTTTGATGCAGAATCCTTGAGAATTGTTCCTTGTGTATCTTTGATTCACTCCCTGAACTTTGTTTCTTTAAAATCTGAATTAAGAATGAGTTTCGACTTGAAAGAGTCCGAATGATTTCAAAGGCTTGGTAATGATAAAATGAATTTTAGAAAACCTATTATTTTCCAACTCAAGGTTTTCCAAATGAATTCCTGATGGATTGGATTGAGACGTAAGAGGCTAGTGGGACTAGTCCAGTCATGGTAAGAGACTAGTGGGACTAGTCCAATTTAAGGCTGAAATTATGTCGAATGGTACCTTAAAGACCGGAATGGAGGTCGATACGGGCTGATCACCCGTATATAATGAAATGGAAAGATAAGTGATCCAATCAAGGGTTCTAAATGATTATTTAAAAAGGGAACTGAAACTTTTATTCAGTAAATTGATTTTTTTGGAAATGAAAATGGTTTATACTGTTTTGAAAAGAGTTGATTATGTTATTGTGGAGCTTGAGGCTCAGAACCCTGATTCCTGAAATTGTTGATCATATGAATGATTCTATATCTTGAAATATTGTTGCTTTCTTCTACCGAAAGATCTATTTTGATCCTATAATGATTTGTGTTGAATGTCGGCTTTCATCTTATTTCGAGCCTTATTTCTTGAAAGCCCAACTATTCTTCGGATACCCTTTCCTTATCTCAAAGAAAACAAAAATAAATATATGGAAATCTGCCACCTAGATTAGCTAAAGTAGAATGCCCTAGTTTGTTCAAAGCATATTGAGAATTGTTATTGTAGAACTGCTATTTAGTTACTTGCTGAGTTTTATACTCATTGTTTTGTCTTAATCTAACCATGGCAGTTAAGCAAGAAGATGGTCAGGCTTAGGCGCACTGCTCGTAAGAGCGTACCTGGTGGTCCCTACCGTGTTGAGGGCTTCCAGTTGCCAGAGCAGGTAGTACTGGTTATGAGTGAGCTCGCGCCTAGTAAAGAGGTGTTTAAAGATACAATGGATTATCTGTCGGTTCCCAGCCGGAATCGATACTGATTATTTAATAATATTTTGGGTTTGTAAGTTATATTATGTGATTGGTAGTTGTAATCTTGCCTCATACTTTATCCTGTTGATCCTTTTAGTAGTTAATCGGGGTTTATGCATATTTAATTAGTAGATTAGAGGTGTGTGAGTCCTCATTTCCTAACCTCAAGATTGAGGTCATCACAACACCACCCCCTCCGGTTCTGTTTTGCAAGAGCCCATCTAACAACTACACCTCACACCGCCATCATTTCTGTTCAAATGGAGTTTGAGTCGAGGTAGAACAAAGAGAGGACCCTGGGATGATCTGGAATTATCAATTCCTATAAATTCCATAAGATATATATAATAGGAGAACAAGGGGATAATATTCATGAGATTAAAAATTCTCATTAAAAATACTAAACTACCCCTATTTTTAATATTTATATAAAAGATGTGGTTTGTGGGAATCGAACTCGAGATATTTCATTTACCTAGACAACCTCATACCACTACACCTATATTGTCACATGTGCTTTTTATCATACACATAATATGTATGTGTGCTAAATGAATATTTTATTTAACTTTAAATATAGTTACTTGAATTCCGCAAAAAAGGATAGTTACTTGAATATTTGTACAACTAATTTTAAAGAATTGAATTCCCGATATAAAGTTATGCATAGTACATAAATGGATTATTCTCTTATTATTAATCATTTTTTAGAATGAAAATAACTCATATATTTTTAACATATTTTTTTATTATAAAAAGTAATTAAAATGAACATATATAATTTTAAGAAAATATTGAAAATAGATACGCTTATATATAAATAATCTATATTGGTATTACATATTTAGATAAGTTCGAATTATAATGAGTCAATGCATTTTAGTTTATTTCAAATTTGAAATCAGAACTTGGCCCATTTTTCAAAAAATACTCGAAATTTGACTACATGACCCAGCCGAAAAACATCATCACATTCTACGTTTAGTAAATTTAAATTACAAGTTCGACAAGAATATCTTACCAATAATGTGAAATTTTTTAATATCTTATGTTAATATAAATTAATGTGTTTGAGATCTTTATAGGATCAAGTTAATTGATTATTTATATTAAAATTACTAAGTATTTTTGGAATTTGTCCCGATTTCAAGAATATTCGAAATTTGATATGCGAACTCACGAGATTTGTTAAAACTACGATGATATATTAAATCGATTTATTTTTCACTTTTCACTTTAAAAATACTAGCTATTTAAAAAGAATTCTTTTGGATAAACAATATTCATTTATCAAGATGATATTGTACAAATATTTTGAATTATTTTAATATTTTGAATTATCCAAATAAAAGTTATATTTATACTATATTGTAGCATTTGATTCAATGTATTTTATATTATTCAAATAAATATATATATATATATATATATATATTGTTCAATAATTTGAAGGAATTAACCAGTTCAACTGAAATTTATAAAACTTTATCTAATTGAAAAATATTTAATTTTAGGAGAATAGTATACAATGTTATCAAATTATAATATGAAGAAATATTAGAGTTGTAATGAAAGAAAATTAAAAATAGTTTAAATAACGATATAATTATTTTTTTCTTTCGAATTCTTGAAAAAAATCATGAATATCAATAATAAGTCTTAAAAATATATAATTTATTTTTATGTTACAGCCATGACTGATACTCGGCTGCGTAAAAAATAAATATAAATTATTTGTTAGTGGTAATGTGAATACCATATTTAAATTATAGCAATTTATTTATTACATAATTTTAATTTTTGAATAATTATAAATGCATGTTATTTAAGCAATCAATTTTCTCACTAGATGTTAATAATGATTATACATGTACATAAATCAGATATTTAATATATAAATAATTGAAACCATCGTAATTTACTAAGAAATGTAACATACAAAAATTTACATGTTATCACACACATACATGTTAGGTAATGAATCATACACAGAGGGGGGTGAATGTGTTTTTCTGATTTTAGGCTTTTCTTGAAAGTTAATGGTTGAACAAAGTAAATTAAATCTTGTATAGAAAAGTGTTTATGCAGAATCTAAACTTGCAGAAAATAAAGAACACGGATCTTCATAACTCACTTAATTTTATATTAAAAATTAAGACTATTTTGCTACAAATTTCTAAGCTCTTTGATGTTAAAGAGCTCAGCTTCTTCTTGAGAGTGATACAAGAGATTTGATCTAAATTGTTACTACTAACTAAAGGACCAGTGATAACTTTATAACTCAGTTAACTACTGGTTTACACAGTTGATAATAAACATGCTATTAGCTTTTCTAAACTGTCACTTGTCATTTCTATTTATAGAAAAACAAATCTTCCATTTCTGGCTTAGCATATCTTTAGCATCCCGTGTTCACTTTAATCTTCCTCTGTCAGTTAATCTTTGCCATTGATCTTGCACACTCTTCAAGCTGCTTTTTGTAGACTTGTCAATCCAGCTGTTGGATTATTTGTTGATTATTTATCTTGGATATTGATTTGATCTGCAATTCTGTACTTTGAGACTGTACCTCGAGATCTCCAGTTTGAATTAATAGAACATTTGACATCTCGATAAATACATAGGTTTATCGAGATCTCTAGCACTCCATATTGAGTTTGGCTTGTAGAGGTCTTTAGCTTGTCGAAAACTCTAGTCTTCACATCTTCACTTTGACTTATCGATAACTCAGAGTTCTCTACTGAATGTAGACTTGTCGATAACTCTAAGTTCTCTAGTGAAGAAATGACTTGTCGATATCTCCAATCTTCAGTTCTTCAATTTTGCTTGTCGATATCTTCCTGAGTTCTCTAGTAGCTTTTCTGACTTCTCCACTTTGAATTCATTCATTTCTTCTATACCGGTGGATATTGCTCATCCATCGAGTAGTGATTGTATCCCGACGGATGTGCCTAACAATAGTCATCCGTCGGCTGGCCAAACTACTATCTCGATGGATGTTGATCATCCGTTGGTACTCTCTGCAACTTGAATGACTTCTCAATAATCCATTCTGGAGTTTTCGAACAACTTCTCTATAACATTAAATTTGTGACTTGTAGAGATCTTGACTTAGAGTATTTTTCTCCAAACAAATTTATTCAACTCCAAGCTTCTTCAAAATTCTTCTGAGGCATGATCTTCTTGATCTTCTTTCAGATAGAATCCTTAGGCTTGATACTATTTTAGGAAAAAGACTACAGTCTGCTCCTTTGCATTTTAACAGACTTTAAGTGTTACAAGTACAAAATACAAATTTAGATAACAATACAACTTACTCAGGGTTGACCCCAAGCTTAACTGATTACTGAAAATAACTGTTCATTAATCTTCTACTCAGATCAGATGTCCATTTGACTTGCTTCATACTTTGATCAGAGATGCTAATGATATTGTTATCTCCAGTAATCTTTGACATCATCAATTATATATTACAATCTCCCCCAACTTGTTCATTATGAAATTATGCACAAGTTCTGATTGATGATGTCAAAACTTTAACTAAATGCAGAAACCAATCTTCCCATCTGGTCTTCTTTTGTTGAGTTGCATTTAGATTTATTCTTCCCTCCCCCTATGAATAATATAATATTTTATTATCTGGCAACATCCATCAGCTGTTTTGGTAGGCATTTAGATATATTCTCCCCCTTTTGACATTATCCCCAGGTAGAAAGATCCAGCTAGATGCACATTGTTCAAGCTACTGTTATTGTCCATTTAGAACACTATATGATGCTTCAAGCTTTAGTAAGTTTTTGGGATTAATCTAACCCACGCGTTGATTCAGTTTAATTGTTAAAAGCGGGTATAAACTTGCGTTTCAAAAATTATTTTTAAAATATAATAGAGATTTCACTTAGATCTGCAGAAAAAGTCTGTCAGTAAAAAAAATCCTAAGCTCTATGTTCCATTGAATAAGTAGTCTCACTACTTCTCACTGCACTACTCTCATGACTTTTGAGAGTCAGAGTTCCCTCACAAGGATTACTAAATCCATACACTCATCTACCTCTCTTTTTGCCAGGAAGGATCCTGCCTCTCTTATTCTCTATTTTTCTCTTATTCTCACATGAAAGGCTCAGTTGTGTTTGACTTACAGAAATAAGAGGTGGCCGAGAAGAGTTGTCTATGATCATATGATTAGGGGTAATCCATATATGTCTAATCATACTCATTTCATCAGAAAAGAGAATATTAGTTTGATGTTGTGAGGTGAATGAATCATTAAGAACACCTGTGACTAGGGTCACAGTTTGACTCACAGATTGCTCTGTGGTTTTGATAGTTTGTTGTTCCTCACTTGTAGTGGGAACCTCCAACTGAATTAGAGGGTATTTGACTAGGTTACTATCATGTACACTTGCCTCAAACCCTTGTGTGTCTTGCAACAAACTGGCACATAAATGTGCTATACTTGCCCTTCTTATGACATTGTCATAGTCAATTATACTTCTAGCTTTGACTGTTAAGGCAGCTTGTGCTAGAGTTATGAGGGGAGTTGTTTCTTTTTGAGGAACCTCCAATTGAATTGGAGAGGATTTAGATAGCTCCCCCTCAGGAGTACTACCCTCAAACCTTTCAGTCTGTGAAGACTGTTTTGCACATAAAGGTGCATTGGGAATACTCATGGGATATTCAGTAAAAACTGATAAATTTTCCATGTTTGTGGGGGTTTCTCTTCTCAAATAACAAAACAATCTGAAGAACATTATGAAATTGCTGTCCTTTTGTAAAACAAGTTTCTTTTGAGAATCACCTGAGTGGAATTGTGTTTGATTTTTTGTTTGTGTTGTTGTATCTGGGAGAACTGCAGTTTCGTTTATAGATGTTTTAGTTGCATTTTAACACAAATACATGTTGATTGAAAATTTGAATTTCCTGTTGTTGTCTGAGTGAATTATTTTGAACCTGTAATGCATTGAACATATCTGGAGTTTTTATTAGGCATAAGCATTGAGACATATAGTTGCAAGCATTATGACAGAAAAAATAATAATTAATTAATTTATAAACATAAGGCAATCATGACATGAACAATCAAGCAACAAAACAAACTGATAAAGAAGAAGAGAATTTTCATTAATATTAAACATAAAGTACATTAAAATTCAGATTACATCAAGTAAATCCTAATCCTAACTACTATAATTTGGGCTCCTTCTTCTCGACCTCCAACTTCCTTGCCCTGAGCTGGTAAGCTCTGGACATGGAGTGTGCAAGAGAGATAATCCTCTCCTGCAACTCCAGAGCAGCAAGGCGTTGCTACTCAGCTACCCTTGCACGTCTCTCCAGCTCCAGAGAGACTTCCATCTCAAAGAAAAGAATGCTGATTTGATCATCCCATGAGAGTTCGTCAAAGATCTCACGTGGAATACCAAAGGGGCTACAAACAACACCCCTGAGACGGACACAAAGTCCGAAAGGATCAAAGTAAACTTGGTCATCAGCCAGATGATGGATAGGCTGGTAAACTCCATTAATAAGTCTGTAGAAGACTGGGGCATCCATTTGAGAGAGAGAGAGAGAGAGAGATGAATAGGAGGTGAGTTTTGAAATTAGATGTTTGTTGAGAATAAGAGTAGTGATGAATGATAAAGAGTGAAGCGTTTTAATTTATAGAGGAAGTAAAGATATAAACCAAGAGACTCTTGAGTTGCCCGGATAATAAGAGTAATAATCACATAAGCATACTTGACAGTTAAAAATGACTAGTCACTATTTCCCATACAAGTACTCAAGAATCTTAGTTCACCATTTAGGATAACTATTCCCCATGCAAATAAATAAGTACTCCCTACACAAAAAGTAACTCCTCCTATCAGCATACAGTCAAATAAATTTAACCATTATCAGCTTTCTCAAAACATTAGATATAATGTACTAGTCTACTTACATTAGACCAACATATTTCCACATTAAAAAAAAGCACATAAATATGTCAATAAGTCAGAGTAATTATAGACAAAGTATGTCAAAAGTATTTTGCTGAACATAATTTATGAATTAAATTATTTCAGTTTTTCATACTTTTTGCTTCTTTTGATCTGTTATTTATTAACTTCATATAGTTAGAGTATGAATTAATAAATATTCAGTTTACTTAGAATTTTGAGAAATTCCAAGTTAAAAAATTCGAGAAGTCTGGGTATTTATAGTAAAAGTAAATGACTTGTCGAGAACTCAAATTTAGATATTTGGAGTTTGTCTATCGAGAAGTCATTTTGAGAAGTGAAGTACATGTCGAGAAGTCATTTTAAATTACTCTTATAGAGAACTCAATCTTCACTTATCGAAATGTCAAATGAATACCCAGTTTGTCCAAAAAGTGGACTGAACTGATTCTAACTTTTATTTGAATAAATTCAAAATAAAATTAGAATAAATTTTCGAAAAGTATTTTACCAAGACAATTTATAAATTTAAATTATCTCAGTTCTGAGTTATTGATAAGTCAAGAATTGTACTTGTAGAGAACTCTGTGAATGAACACTACTAGAGAACACTACAAGGACTTATCGATAAGTCATTTTAAACCTATCGAGAAGTCACTCGAGAAGTCAGTAAATTGACTTATCGAGGACTCACTCGAGAAGTCCTAAAACGACTTGTCGAGAAGTCAATTTATACTTATTGAGAACTCAATTCTCTAAATACTTTTGGTTAGTGCAATTCTGTCTTGTGTTAATTTTACATATTAAGAATGTACATTAACAACTAAGCAGTTTACTTAGAATTTGAAAAATTCCAAGTTAATTGAATTTGAAAAACAAATATGCAGAGACATCTGAAATATTTATAATTCATATTTCAGTTAATTTCTAATTTATTCAAATTAATTTTGATTTACTGGAGATTAATCTTCTACAAAACATTAGCTGAGTTCTTGCCTTAGGATGAAGAGTTAAGCATTCCAATTTCACCTACAATTCTAGTTAAAGTTGCTTCATCCAAAGGTTTAGTAAAAATGTAAGCTAATTGTTTTTCTGTTGGTACAAAAATGAGCTCAATGGTACCATTAGTAGCATGTTCTCTAATAAAGTGGTTCCTCACATCAATGTGCTTTGTCCTAGTATGATTAACTAGAATAGCTACTATAGATATAGCACTAGTATTGTCACACATGATAGGATATTTGTGTAACACTAGGCCATAATCCATTAGCTTATTTCTAATCCAAAGCACTTGAGTACAACAACTTCCCGCAGCTATGTGTCTAGCTTCAGCTGTAGAAGTTAATATATATTGTTATTTCTTGTTGTACCAGGATACAAGTCTTTGTCCAAGAAATTGACAGCTTCCACTGGTACTCTTTCTGTCAACCTTGCATCCAGCAAAATCTGCATCTGTGTAGCCAAGAGCTTCAAAACCAGTTCCCTTAGGATACCATAATCCCAAGTTTGGAGTCCCCTTCAAGTATCTGAAAATCCTCTTTACAGCCATCAAATGTGATTCTTTTGTATTGGCTTGAAATCTTGCATATAGACATGTTGCAAACATGATGTCTGGTCTACTTGCTATTTTAAGTAAAGCAATGATCCAATCATCCCTCTGTAGCTTGAGATATCTACACTCTTGCCCTTTTTATCTTCATCCAATTTTGTTGTAGTAGACATATGTGTAGATGCGGTGAACAATCAACCATTCCAAACTTTTTCAATAGATCCTTGACATATTTAGTTTGGCTGATGAAGATACCATCACTTCTTTGGCTGACTTGAAGTCCAAGGAAGTAACTCAGTTCCCCCATCATACTCATTTCATATTCATTTTGCATAAGCTTGGAGAATCTTTGGCACAGCTTCTCATTAGTAGAACCAAAAATGATATCATCCACATATATCTAAACTAGGATCATATCTTCACCATGTTTCTTGTAGAAGAGAGTCTCTTCTATGGTTCCTCTAGTAAAACCATGCTTCAATAGGAAATCTGATAGTGTCATACCAAGCTCTAGGTGCCTATTTTAGTCCATATATATCCTTGAGTAACTTATACACAAAATTTATAAATTTTGGATCCTCAAAGCCAGGAGGCTGTTGCACATAAACTTCTTCTTCTAGCTCACCATTCAGAAAGGCACTTTTGACATCCATTTGATACACTTTAAAATTTGAATGTGCAGCAAATGCTAGAAAAATTCTTATAGCTTCAAGTCTTGCAACATGAGCAAAAGTTTCATCGTAATTAATTCCTTCTTCTTAGTGAGTAGCCTTTTGCAACCAACCTTGCTTTGTTTCTGGTAACTATACCATTTTCATCCATTTTGTTCCTGAACACCCATTTTGTTCCAATAATGCTTCTATTCTTTGGTGCAGGAACTAAGTTCCAGACTTTGCTTCTTTCAAACTGATTCAGCTCTTCCTGCATGGCAGATATCCAGTCAGGATCCAGTAGAGCTTCATAAATTTTCTTAAGCTCTATTTGAGATAGAAAACATGTATGTAGGCACTCATTAGCAGTTGCACTTCTAGTCCTCATACCAGTAGTAGGATCACCAATAATTGCTTCTTTAGAGTGACTTCTATCCCACTTCCTTGTGTGAGTTTGTTGACTTGTGCCATCATCATTTTCTTCATTATTGGTATGACTAATAGATCCTTCTTCTCTTTCTCCCCCTAAGTTTGTGCTATCAAATTCAGGTGTTTGAGATGAGCTTCCATTCCCATAATTTTCCTGTTCAGTAGTATCTTCATTCATCAACTTTTGTGCATTAACTTCATCTTCTCCATCGGAATCACTATCAATGTTGAGGTTTTCAAATGCAAGGGCTTCAACATCATTCTCATCAAGGCATTCCAAGCCTGAACACTTGTCATCATCAAAGGTCATATATGTGCTTTTCATGATCTTCTTTTGATCAATCACATACACTTTGTAGGTTGTTCTTTCCAGTGAATATCCCGGAAAAATTACTTCAAAAATCTTTGAGTCAAATTTTCCCACATATTCAGAGTTGTCTTTCCAAATGTAACACTTGCTTCCAAACACATGAAGATGCTTTACAATAGGCCTTCTCTTAGACATGATTGAGTAGGGTGACTTACCATGTGCCTTGTTAATGAGATATTTGTTCTGAGTATAATATGCAGTGTTGACAGCCTTTTTCTAGAAACTTGTTGGCAAGTTGGCATCTTGCAGCATTATTCTAGCAGCTTCAACCAATGTTCTGTTCTTTCTCTCAACTACTCCATTTTGTTGAGGTGTTCTGGCAGCTGAGAATTTTTGAACAATGCCTTTGCCTTTGCAGAATTCACTTAATATAACATTTCTGAATTATGTTCCATTGTCATTTCTCAGTCTTTTCACACAATTGTAATCTTCAACCTGCTTTTCTATCTTCTTGATGTGCTCAATTATGATATGTGGAGTTTCATCTTTAGAGTACATGAACTCTACCCAAGTGTATCTTGAGAAATCATCCACCATCACAAGTGCATATCTGTTCCTTCAAATTGATAAGACATTCACTGGCCCAAACAAGTCCACGTGAATAAGCTGCAAGGGTGCACTAATAGAATTCACAGTTTTTGACTTATGACTAGATCTTTTCATCTTTCCTTTCTGACAAGCTTCATAAACTTTAACTTGAGCAAACTCCAGCTTGGGCATGTCTCTCACTAACTCCTTTTTGACTATGTTGTTAATTGCCTTGAAATTCAAGTGAGACAGCTTCTTATGCCATAACTTGCTTTGTTCTTCTGATGCCTTGGTGTAGAAGCAACAAATACCATCCTTATTTGTTGAGTCCAAGTCTGCAACAAACAAGCTTCCTTTCCTTGCTCCTTTCAGAGTAATTTCACCAGTTTTCTTGCTGATAAAGGTGCATTCTTCTTTGTTGAATAAAACTTCCAAGCCTTTGTCTGCAAATTGGCTAACACTGAGAAGATTCACCTCAAGACCAGCTACTATTGCTACATCATCAATGACAACATTTTCAGAAACAATCTTGCCATATCCCATTGTAAATCCTTTGCTGTTGTCTCCAAAGGTCACCAATGGGCCAGCTTTCTCCTCAAACTGTGATAGCAGGGACTTATCACCTGTCAAATGTCTGGAAAATCCACTGTCAATGATCCATATAACTTTCTTCACTTTGCCCTGCATACAATGAGATTCAGGTGTGTTTAGTGACCCAAGCAGTGTTGGGTACTTTCTTCTTGTTAACTGATTTAGCAGAAGTAGAGTGATTTATTTCAGATAAAATAGAATTCAATGATTGTTGTGCATTATCCCTTTCTGATGTAGACTTAATTTTTTATTCTTTAAGGTCTACTCTCAGTTTATGGCAACTCTTCATCACTTTCAAGTTACAAGGGATTCAGTCAAACTTATCACAGAATTAGTAGGGATCATTTAAATCTGCTTCATTATATTTGCAGGCTCCTTCAGTGAGCTTACTAACACCCTTTTTACAAAGGTAAGTTAGAATGATTTGCAGAGCCATATTATTCACACTTTTTTCCTAAGAACATCTGCAACATAGGTCAGATTATTGCTTTTGTTTATCCCCATTCTTCCATTTCTATTTTTCTTCTTCTTTCCTGCATCTTCAATCCTTGTTTCTTTGAAATGAATCTTGGTACTTTGATTGTCCATAAGATTTTCTTCAGCATTGGAAGATTGAATTGAATTGGTATTCCTCTTTTCATTGTCCTCATCTGTAATTTCTTGCTTGATAATCAATTCTTCTTCACTGAATTTTACCTCACAAGTCTTAAATACAGGTGACCCAACATTTTTCAGCATTGTTGGAACATTTTCACTCTTTGTTGATTTTCCTTTATCACCAGTGTTTTTCTTTTTGTTGTTTAAGGTATCATAATCAAGACCAATAGCAATATTTGCACATGGTTTGTTTTTCTCATGGTACTGACCAACCAATTCAGATGCATTCTTGAAGAACTTTAACTTTACTTCACTCTTATCCAGTTTTTCTCTTAGCACAACCTCAATCTCATTTGCATACTTGAGCTTGTTTTTCAGATAACCATTTTCTTGTTTCAAGGCTTCAAGCTCCACTGTCAACAATTCAACTTCTTGTTTTTCACTTTCAAGCTTCTTGATAAGTGACATTTTATACCACTTAGAACATCTTAAAATGGCTTAAATTGGTGTCTTGAAATCAAGTATTTTGTGTATTTGATGCGTTTTTCTAGTGTTTGTGCGTTTCAGGGTAATAGTTGCATTTCGAGGGAGTAATCATCAATAATAAGCCTTGGCATTTGTCTAGCATCACGAGAGGGAAGAAAGGAGCAGATTACAGCGAAGAAATGGAGCAAAAATCAGACATTTTCCAGTAGGGGTCTGAGCGCCCGCTCAGCTATGCTGAGCGGCCGTGTAGGGTCGGGAAATTAAAATATTTATTTTAGACTTCTACTTCTATTTGGCTTCCAACTTCTGAGTAATCTGAGTTTTATGGGACTTCTATATAAGTAGATTCAGAGACGTTTCACGTGTGTTGAATCGTGGTATTAATCGAGGAGCGGAGGAGATAAGGAAGAAGACCGTTTTAACACACCGCAACGAAGAGGAAGCATATTTTCTTGTGATTCTTTATTTCGTTGTAACATTGGATGCTAGTTTTCTTGCTTTGAACCTATTTACTCTTGTGACGTACTCTGGTTTAATATAATTAGTTTAGTTATTATTCACTTGTGTTTATTTATCATGTTTTCATATGAACCCATGATGACAATAAGTGCTAACATGGGCTAATCGTGATCGTGGGGTCGTAACGGATTTACTATGGAATTCTTTAGTTAGTTGTTTAATACCGTAGTGTGTGATGATTGTATGATATCTAGTATTGGTTGTGCGTATTCGTCTTATGTGTGTCAGCGAACATATAAGATAGGGTGTTAATCTCTTGTGAAGTGACGGTGGATCTCGAGATTTAGAACTTTCCATGCTAGCATAGGTTCATGTATGATGTTGCATGATTAGTGGGTAACTCTAACTATTTTATTCGCCCTATGTAATCAAAAGGAATAACTTGTGCTTAATTTATTATGTTGTCAATTTCTGTAGACATATAGGGACTCAACATAATTGATGCTTATTCAACTTCTATCTTAATTGTGGATGTTTGGTAGAATGGTATTAGTACAATAAAAGTTGGCTTTTATCAGTTTCGTGTTATTCGATTAACATCATCACTGTTGCATGCTAAGGGTAATAACAATGACTATTGAAGGAAGTAGTAATGAAGTTGTGATCTCATGAGTGTTTTAATATTGTTAATTCGAAGTGTTAATTAAGTGGTTAATTTTAGTAGTTAATTGTAGTTAACAATTAGTTAATATAATTCTAAGTGTTTTTGTCTTAACATTGAGAAGTAAACATACATTGGTGAGTGAGTATAATTGAACATAATTAGTTTGAGTCTCTGTGGGAACGAACTAGAAAGTATTCTATATTACTTGCGAACGCGAATACTTGTGTGAATATTAGCGCGTGTTTTCGCCCTAACAAGTTTTTGGCACCGCTGTCGGGGACTCGGCGTATTTGTTTAGTTTATGTACTTACCATCATTAGTCGTTAGGACTCAGTGATTAAGACGTATTTGTTACTTATTGTTTCTGGTTGTGTTTCAGGTACTTTAGCGAGCGTTTATGCAAACTCGTTCTCGTACTCGCAATAGGACTTTAGATACAGCTGATGAGACAGACGAAGTTCTTGATATTTCGAAGAAGATAGATTTTGAAGATTCAGATTCAGGAAGTGAGCAGAAAGAACCAGTAATCATGGGTGATCGTATTGTTCCGGCCGATCCAGCTCTTATGGACTTTTCTCGGCCTAAAATTGATGATATTCAGTCAAGCATTCTTCATCCGGCTATTCAAGCTAACACCTTTGAAATCAAGCTGGGCACTATTCAGATGGTGCAGAATTCTGTTTCTTTTGGAGGAGCTGCGACTGAAGACCCCAACATGCACATAAGGAATTTTGTCGAGATCTGCAGTACTTTCAAATATAATGGCGTGACTGATGAGGCTATCAAGCTGAGGCTTTTCCCATTCTCACTGAGGGATAAAGCTAAGGACTGGTTACATTCTGAACCAGCTGGGTCCATCACTACTTGGCAAGATCTTGCGCAAAAGTTTCTGGTGAAGTTTTATCCAATGGCAAAGACTGCTGCTATGAGTAGTGCTCTTACTCAGTTCGCGCAATAACCTATAGAATCTATGTGCGAAGCTTGGGAACGCTACAAGGAAATATTGAGAAAGTGTCCACATCGTGGAATGCCCGATTGGATGGTGATCACTGGTTTCTATAATGGTTTGGGGGCCCAATCTCGGCCCATGCTCGATGCAGCAGCTGGAGGCGCCTTGTGGGCCAAAAGCTATACTGAGGCTTATAATCTTATTGAGACTATGGCTGCAAATGAGCATCAAAACCCAACTCAGAGGATGATGCCTGGGAAGGTAGCAGGTATTCTGGAAGTCGATGTCACCACCGCTATTGCAGCGCAGCTCCAAGCGCTGTCTATGAAGGTCGATTCTCTAGCTACCTATAGGAGTCAATCAAATAGCTATGGTCTGTGAGCTTTGTGTAGGTTCTCATGCTACGGATCAGTGTTCTCTTGTCAATGAATCTGTTCAGTATGTGAACAATTATCAGCGACAACAGCAGCCTGTGTCAGCTACTTATCATCCTAATAACAGAAATCATCCAAATTTCAGCTGGGGTAATAATCAGAATGCTATTCAGCCACCATATCAGCAAGGTGTGAGTAAACAGTTCAATCCACCTGGATTCCAGCAACCACAGCAGTATGCTCAAAGGCAATCATATCCTCAACAGGGAAGTGCAGCTGCACCCACTAGTGCTGATTTTGAGGAACTTAAGCTGTTGTGCAAGAGTCAGGCAGTTTCTATCAAGACCTTGGAAAATCAAATCGGTCAAATAGCTAATGCAAGTGCTCAATCGTCAACCTGGAACACTTCCCAGTGACACGGAAGTACCAGGCAGGAAGGAAGCTAAAGAGCAAGTCAAGGCTATTACCTTAAGGTCTGGGAAAGTTGCTGATGCTGAAAGGGCAAAAGAAGGAGAAGCTGAAGTTGGAGATGAAGAAGCTAAGCAAAAGGAAAAAGCGGCGGAACCAAGGAAGACTACTGTTGAACACACTCTGCCTGAGGGTAATACAGGGGAGAAACAACTCTATCCTCCACCACCTTTCCCTAAGAGATTGTAACAACAAAAGCTGGATAAGCAGTTCGGTAAGTTTCTGGAGGTGTTCAAGAAACTTCACATCAATATAACTTTCGCTGAGGCTCTGGAGCAAATGCCTAGTTATGCGAAGTTTATGAAGAGTATTCTTTCAAGGAAGGTGAAACTGGATGACCTTGAGACCGTTGCTCTAACGGAAGAATGCAGCGCTGTGCTGCAGCAAAAGTTACCTCCAAAGCTTAAAGATCCAGGTAGCTTCACCATTCCTTGCACCATTGGTAAGTTGTCTTTTGACAAGTGCCTTTGTGATTTGGGAGCAAGCATCAATCTGATGCCGTTGTCGATCTTTAAAAAGTTGGATTTGCCTGATCCAAAACCCACCTACATGTCTCTACAATTGGCTGATCATTCTATTACTTACCCAAGAGGCATAGTGGAGGATGTGCTAGTCAAGGTGGATAAGCTCTTCTTTCCTGCAGACTTTGTTATTCTGGATTTCGAGGAAGATAAGAAGATTCCCATAATCTTGGGAAGACCTTTCTTGGCTACTGGTCGTACCTTGATAGATGTGCATAAAGGTGAACTTACTATGCGGGTGCAGGATCAGGATGTGACCTTCAATGTATTCAAAGCAATGAAATTTCCTACAGAAGATGAGGAGTGCTTAAAAGTGGATGTGATTGATTCTGCGGTTACTTCAGAACTCGATCATATTCTAATATCTGATGTATTAGAAAAGGCCTTAGTGGGGGATTTTGACAGTGATGATGAAGATGGCAACGAGCAATTATAATATCTTAATGCTTCTCCCTGGAGGCGAAAGCTTGACATGCCGTTTGAATCTCTTGGTACTTATGACCTCAAGAATGCTGAAGGAAAGCTCAAACCATCAATTGAAGAAGCACCTACCTTGGAGCTTAAGCCATTACCTGAACATTTGAGGTATGCTTTTTTAGGTGATGCATCTACTTTACCTGTTATTATTGCATCTGACCTTTCAGGTAGTGAGGAGGACAAGCTCTTAAGGATTTTGAGAGAATTCAAATAAGCTATTGGATGGACCATAGCAGACATCAAAGGGATTCAGCCCTTCATATTGCATGCATAAGATTCTACTAGAGGAGGGTAGTAAGCCAACTGTTGAGCAACAGCGCAGACTTAATCCTATCATGAAGGAGGTGGTGAAGAAAGAAATTCTGAAATGGCTGGATGCAGGCATCATTTATCCTATTTTTGACAGTTCTTGGGTGAGCCCCAGTGCAATATGTGCCTAAGAAAGGAGGTATCACTGTGGTAGCAAATGAGAAAAATGAGCTCATTCCCACTCGAACAGTTACAGGATGGAGAGTATGCATGGACTACCGAAAGTTGAACATGGCCACGAGGAAGGATCACTTCCCTCTTCCATTTATTGATCAGATTCTTGACAGGTTGGCTGCTCATGAGTATTATTGTCTTCTGGATGGTCACTCCGGGTATAATCAGATTTGTATTGCACCAGAGGATCAAGAAAAGACTACCTTCACTTGTCTATTTGGCACATTTGCTTTTCGCAGAGTCTCGTTTGGGTTATGTGGCGCACCGGCCACTTTTCAGAGATGTATGATGGCTATATTCTCTGACATGATTGGAAATAATGTTGAGGTGTTCATGGATGACTTCTCCGTCTTCGGACATTCGTATGATGAATATTTAAATAATCTTCGTGCCGTGCTCAAAAGGTGTGTGGAAACTAATTTGGTGCTCAATTGGGAAAAATGTCATTTTATGGTGCGTGAAGGCATAATTCTTGGGCATAAGGTCTCTAGCAAGGGTCTTGAGGTGCATAAAGCCAAGGTGGGAGTCATCGAAAATCTTCCACCACCTATTTCTGTGAAAGGAATCCGTAGTTTTCTTGGTCATGTGGGTTTTTATCGACGGTTCATCAAGGACTTTTCGAAAATATCTAAGCCGTTGTGCAACTTGCTTGAGAAAGATGTATCTTTCAAATTTGATGATGAATGTTTGACGGCATTCGAGACTCTTAAGAAGAGTTTAATCACTGCGCCAGTTATTACAGCACCGGATTGGACAGAGCCTTTTGAGATGATCTGTGATGCGAGTGATTATATGGTAGGCGCAGTTCTTGGGCAGCGCAAGAATAATCTCTTTTAATGTGGTCTACTATGCTAGCAAGACCTTAAATGGGGCCCAAATGAACTACACCACTACTGAGAAGGAGCTCTTGGCTATAGTCTTTGGTTTCGAGAAATTTCGATCTTATCTGCTTGGGACAAAAGTGACATGTATTCACTGATCATGCGGCCATTCGCTATTTGGTTTCCAAGAAGGATTCGAAGCCGAGACTCATTCGTTGGGTGCTTTTACTACATGAATTTGAGTTAGAGATCAAGGATCGGAAAGGTATAGGAGAATCAAGTAGCTGACCATCTCTCTAGATTGGAGAATCCCGAGTCTACTTCACAGGATAAGACATTGATCAACGAATCTTTTCCGGATGAGCAGTTGTTCGCAGTTCAGGAGGAAGAGCCATGGTTTGCAGATATTGTAAACTATCTTATCAGCAATATTTTGCCTCCTAATTTGACCTCAGCTCAAAAGAAGAAGTTTCTGCATGAGGTGAAGTGGTATATGTGGGATGAACTATACTTGTTTAGACAGGGAGCTGACCAGATCATCAGGAGATGTATCCCGTTCTGTGAGACGGAGGGGATATTACGAGACTGCCACTCCACAGTTTATGGTGGACACTATGGTGGTGAGAAGACAACAGCTCTTATTCTGCAAGCAGGTTTTTTCTGGCCTACTTTGTTTAAGGATGCTCATCAGTTTGTTTTAAGGTGTGATCGTTGCCAAAGAGTGGGAAATTTGACTGAGAAAGGATGAGATGCCGTTAAATGTGATGCTTAAAGTCGAGGTCTTTGATGTTTGGGGAATCGATTTCATGGGGTCTTTTGTCTCGTCCTGCAACAATCAGTACATCTTGCTGGCAGTCGATTATGTCTCAAAATAGGTAGAAGTCAAAGCTCTACCGACAAATGATGCAAAGGCAGTGTTGAATTTTCTTCATAAGCAGATTTTCACAAGGTTTGGAACGCCTCGGGTAATCATAAGTGATGAAGGGTCGCATTTTTGCAACCGTAAGTTCACTTCTATGATGCAGCGTCATAATGTGAATCATTGAGTTGCTAGTGCCTATCATCCGCAAACAAATGGTCAAGCGGAAGTGTCTAACAGAGAGATCAAGCGCATTCTAGAGGAGGTTGTTTGTCCGTCAAGGAAGGATTGGTCTTTAAAGCTCGATGAAGCTGTTTGGGCTTACAGAACAACATACAAAACTCCACTTGGTATGTCCCCGTTTCAACTGGTTTATGGTAAGGGATGTCATTTACCTGCAGAGCTTGAGCATAAGGCCTATTGGGCGTTGAAAAAGTTGAACCTGGATCTAGATGTAGCTGGAAAGAAGCGAATGCTTCAGCTTAATGAACTTGATGAATTTCGACTCCAAGCGTACGAGAATAACAAAATGTACAAGGAAAAGGTGAAAAGGTGGCACAATAGGAAGCTACATCCTAAGTTATTCATGTCGGGGCAACAAGTTCTCTTATTTAACTCTCGTCTCCGACTATTTCCTGGGAAGTTGAAATCAAGGTGGTCTGAACCTTTTATTGTCAAAACTGTGTTTCCACATGGAGCGGTGGAGATTTTTGAGAATGATCCGGACCAAGCATTCAAGGTTAATGGTCAGCGTTTGAAGCATTACTATAGGGGACACGGCAAACCGAGAAGTGGTTAGTGCCATTTTATTGTTAACTGGAGGAAGGTACGCAACGTCAAGCTAATGACGAAAAAGAAGCGCTGCGTGGGAGGCAACCCATGATTTGTTATTATAGGAACCCTTAGAAGTTAATAACCTATCCAAAACTACAAAAAAATGAGAAAAATCGGGCTGAAATTTTTTTTTCCAGTGACCCCCTGAGCGCCCGCTCAGGGGTCGGCTGACATAAATTTTTTTTAAGTCTATAAAAATATAAAAAAATAAGAAAAATAAAACACAAATTTTAGCCCATAAAACCCACGACCTATTCCTCATTATCCCATGATTTTTACCCATAAACCCACTCCTAATCAAATTCTACCCTAATCCATTCCCTATTTATACATATACCTATCCCATATATCTCCCACACAACTTCTACACTCAAACTCTCTCCCAAACACTAAAATACAATTCTCAAGCACTTTTATTCAGATTCAGTGGCACCCAAGAGAGCAAGGACTATTGATAGCAGCAGCACTGTGCCTACGGCTGATTCTTCGAGGGGTACTGCTGCAAGACCTCGATTGAATGATAGGGATGCGGAGGAGGAGTACACTAGGCTTTTGGGGAAGCCGATTCTGAAGGAGAGGGGATTTTTACCATCGGGGAGGGATGGTGAATTGTTACCTATGATTGTTGAGAAAGGGTGGATAGCTTTTTGTGAGTCACCTGAAGCAGTGCCGATGAGCGTGGTTCGTGAGTTCTATGCGAACGCGAAGGCCGAGAAGAATGGGTTTTCTGTGGTCCGGGGGATGATGGTTGATTATCACTCAGCGGCGATTCGCCGTGTGATTGGGCTGCGAGAGAGGAAGCCCACGGAGGAGAACTGGAATGAGAAAACTGCTGAGGATTTTGACTTGGATTTGATTTGTGCTACTCTCTGTAGGTCGGGCACAGTTTGGACCTTCAAGACTGGAACTAATGAGTATCGTCACTTTCCGGTGATCGCGATGAAGCAGGTATGCCCGTGCATGGAATGCGTTTATTTGTGCTAATATTCTGCCGTATTCGCATGCACACGAGGTCACAGTTGAGAGAGCACAGTTGTTGTGGGGAATTTTGAATGAGGAATACTATGTGGACCTTGGTGAGTTCATCTACCAAGGAATTCTGAAGTTTTTGAGGGGAGCTAAGCATATGAACATCCCAGTATTCATCCACTGTTACTAAGCTTTGCCGAGCGGTGGGAGTGAACTGGCCGTCTCATGAGCAGTTGTAGTTGCCGGCCGCTCCTATTGATTCCGGAACTCTGAATGTGATGCAGGAGTGGACCGGTGGTGAGCCCGAGGAGCATGGGCTGGGTTATAGTCTTCCAGGAGGGCATCCAGCACGAGGTGCTACTATGGCTAGGCCTAGGCGTGATGAGGCTGGTTCTTCGAGAGCTCAGGAGGGTGCTGGGATGGCTGATGCCAATATAGGAGGCTGTCACGGAGGATGGATGCTATGTATGAGACGCAGAGCAGGTTTGCTCAGGAGCTCATCCTTGCACTAGGGACTGCTTTTCGAGGCCTTGGAGCTTACATCCAGTGGTCAGTCTTTGGTGAGGACTCTGCATATCCGCCTCCTGATACACCACTCACTAAGGGTGATGATGATGATGACTCCGAGTAGGTATACCCTGTGTTCCTTTCTACTACCTTCACTGGGGACAGTGAAGATTTTAAGTTTGGGGGTAGGTAGTTAAGGAATATTTTGTGTGTGTATCATATAGCTGCATATTCATGATAGTTTGTTCATATAGTTGCATAATTTTTGCCATATAGTTTTTTTTTATATAGCTTTATTTGTTTATTATATCATGTAGCTCATGCATATACCATGAATTCCTTTTGTGATGATTTACCGACTGATTTATGATGTTGATGCGAGTGTAGTGATAGCATTAAAGTGATGTTGAGTCATGTAGGCTGATATGCATGCTAGAAGCACTTGTATTTTCACTAAGTCTTAGAGAATGCTTAAGGATTAGATTGTTGTTATGATTTGATTGTTTTCGAGATTAATCTATTTATTATGCTTAGAATTTTATAATAGGTTCTTAGTGATAAAGGCATGAAAAAGAAAAAAAATGGAGTAAAAAATGGAATTTGTTGCTAATTGTGGCTAGGCGTGAATTGGCTAGTAGCCGGCTCGTATGTTTATGCGAGTAGTCTAGGGTTGAGCAAGATGGAGCGAAACGCACTTGCTCAGAAATTTTGAAAGAAAAAAAAAAGTAAAAAAAAGGAAAAAAAATATAGAAAAAAAAGAAGAAAAAAGAAGAGTATGTGTTTATGCATAATTGATCACGAGTGAGCTCTTTGGTATTCGAGTTATTAAGTTCTTAGGGGACTTTGTGCTAGTGACCTAAGGCTTTTAGAGTCTGGGATCCGCTAACCTAACGCTCGCTACATGGATACCATTGTATAAGTCTTTTGTGGACCTCACTCATTGCACGGTCAAATAAGCATTACTGTTAGGAATAAAAAGCATGATTCCCTGATAAGCTCCAGAATTCTTGTAGTGTTATAAGTCACTTTGTGCCTAGAATTTTTATTCTTTGTATAATCATGTGATTGACTTGATGACAGTTGAGTCATAATAATTGATTTAGTTCTGGAGCATATCTGTTAAGCATTCTGCACACACCACGTTTTTGGCTTTATGTTAGTTGGCATGATTTGATTGATCTTTAGTCGCCTAATTGCATTAGTTGAGATGTTGTAAGTTGGTTGGTTTGTTCGTAGTAAGGGGGATCGTTGCATTTCATATAGATTGCATTCATGCATGTTTTTATTTGTTTTTGAGTCTGTGACGCTTGAGGACAAGCATCGATTTAAGTTTGGGGGTGTGATAAGTGGCATTTTATACCACTTAGAACGTCTTAAAATGGCTTAAATTGGTGTCTTGAAATCAAGTATTTTGTGTATTTGATGCATTTTTCTAGTGTTTGTGCGTTTCAGGGTAATAGTTGCATTTCGGGGGAGTAATCATCAATAATAAACCTTGGCATGTGTCTAGCATCGCGAGAGGGAAGAAAGGAGCAGATTACAGCGAAAAAACGGAGCAAAAATCAGATATTTTCCAGTAGGGGTCTGAGAGGCTGCTCAGCATAGCTGAGCGGCCGCGCAGGAAGCTGAGCGCCCGCTCAGCCATGCTGAGCGCCCGCTCAGCCATGCTGAGCGGCCGGGCAGGGTAGGGAAATTAAAATATTTATTTTAGACTTCTACTTCTGTTTGGCTTCCAACTTTTGAGTAATATGAGTTTTATAGGACTTCTATATAAGTAGATTCAAAGACGTTTCACGTGTGTTGAATCGTGGTATTAATCGAGGAGCGGAGGAGATAAGGAAGAAACCGTTTTAGCACACCGCAACGAAGAGGAAGCATATTTTCTTGTGATTCTTTATTTCGTTGTAACGTTGGATGCTAGTTTTCTTGCTTTGAACCTATTTACTCTTGTGACATACTCTGGTTTAATATAATTAGTTTAGTTATTATTCTTTTGTGTTTATTTATCATGTTTTCATATGAACCCATGATGACAATAAGTGCTAACATGGGCTAATCGTGATCGTGGGGTCATAACGGATTTACTATGGAATTCTTTAGTTAGTTGTTTAATACCTTAGTGTGTAATGATTGTATGATATCTAGTATTGGTTGTGCGTATTCGTCTTATGGGCGTCGCGAACATATAAGATAGGGTGTTAATCTCTTGTGAAGTGACGGTGGATCTCGAGATTTAGAACTTACCATGCTAGCATAGGTTCATGTATGATGTTGCATGATTAGTGGGTAACTCTAACCGTTTTATTCGCCCTGTGTAATCAAAAGGAATAACTTGTGCTTAATTCATTAGTGTTGTCAATTTCTGTAGACATATAGGGACTCAACATAATTGATGCATATTCAACTTCTATCTTAATTATGGATGTTTGGTAGAATGGTATTAGTACAATGAAAGTTGGCTTTTATCAGTTTCGTGTTATTCGATTAACATCATCACTGTTGCATGCTAAGGGTAATAACAATGACTATTGAAGGAAGTAGTAATGAAGTTGTGATCTCATGAGTGTATTAATATTGTTAATTCGAAGTGTTAATTAAGTGGTTAATTTTAGTAGTTAATTGTAGTTAACAATTAGTTAATATAATTCTAAGTATTTTTGTCTTAACATTGAGAAGTAAACATACATTGGTGAGTGAGTTTAATTGAACATAATTAGTCCTGAGTCTCTGTGGGAACGAACTAGAAAGTATTCTATATTACTTGCGAACGCGTATACTTGCGTGAATATTAGCGCGTGTTTTCGCCCTAACACTTCTCATTTAACTTTCTTAATCTGCTACCTTCTTTATTAGCAGCAATCATGCTTGTATGAATATGAAACATTTCTGTGCTCATCTTTTAACAGTTTCCTTATATTCATTCACATTTAAATTAGTGGAGGTAAGAGTTGGTACCTATGCTTTAGATGAGGATGACTCTCCTTGCTCCAAGGCCATGAGTGCATAGTTTCCAAGATCTTCATCTTTATCATTTTTAGAGTCATCATAACTTTTACCTTCTGTAATATAAGCTTTGCTTTGCTATTTCTTCAGAAGAGCTTCATACTTTGCTTCAAGTTTAAGATAAGTTTTATCTTTCTTTTCCTTCTTGGGTTTCCTGCATTTTGTAGCAAAGTGGCCTAGTTCATATCCAGTTTTGTAACCACTCTTGCTATCAGAATTGTACTTCCCTTTCTCTTTCCAACTGTTGTCTTTGTTGAAAGATTGTCATTTACTACTGAGGTACCTTGGATTCTTTACTCTAATGTTAGAGAATTTTCTAGCTAAATAGGCCATTGACTGATCTAGCTCATCCAGTTCTTCAAGAGTGTAGAACTCATCCTTTTCCAACTCTAGTATGACTTGCTCCTGTGAATAAATTGTTCTCTGCTCACTTGTTGAGGCAACTGGAATATGAGATCTTGGTTTATCATTAGATGTTTGACCTTCATTTACTATTAAAGCACTTGAGCCATCTACAACATGTCCTTAGCCAGATCTCAATGATTGCCTTTGAATCATCTCTAGTTCATATGTTTTAAGAATTCCATATAGAACTTCCAGAGTTATTCTGCTCAAGTCTCTCCCTTCCCTGATTGCTGAGATTTTCTGTTCCAAATGATCAGGACGAGTAAACAAGGACTTTAGGTTCACTTCTTCATCTTCATAGTATTTGTCATGAAGCTGTAAGTCATTTACCAGCTTATTGAATCTTTCAAACACATCATTAATGCTTTCCTTAGGCTTAGCCATGAAACCCTCATACTGTGAAATCAGTATCCTTCTTTGATTAGATCTAACCTCCTCAGTTCCTTCACAGAGTATTTTAATCTTCTCCTATATTTGCTTGGCAGTGTCACAGTTAACAATATTGTTGTACATCACATTGTCAAGTGACTCAATCAATATCAATTGCAAGCTGCTATCCAGGGAGACTTTCTCCTTTTCAGGGTCAGAATACCCAGCTGGATTTTTAGGAGAATAATGAGCTGGTATGACCATGTCTTCATCTGTAGATTTCTCAACTCTTACCCCATGAATGAAGGGTCCATTCTTGAGGACCTGAATGTAGAGTGGATTGGTCATCTTGATAGACAACATCATTTTCTTTTTCCAAAGAGTGTAGTTACCTTTGTCAAAGGTAGGAATTTTGATGCTACTGATTTTCTGTGTATTCATTCTTCCAAGATCTTGAATCTGTTTACTTTAAGATTTTGCTCTGATACCCCTTGTTAGGTAATGAATCACACATAGAGGGGGGGTGAATGTGATTTTCTGATTTTAGGCTTTTCTTGAAAGTTAATGGTTAAATAAAGTAAACTAAATCTTGTATAGAAAAGTGTCCATGCAGAATCTGAACTTGCAGAAAATAAAGAACACAGATCTTCATAACTCACTTAATTTTATATTAAAAATTAAGACTGTTTTGCTATAAATTTTCTAAGCCCTTTGATATTGAAGAGCTCAGCTTCTTCTTCAGAGTGATACAAGAGATTTGATATAAATTGTTACCACTAACTAAAGGACCAGTGTTAACTTTATAACTCGGTTAACTGCTGGTTTATACAGTGGATAATAAACATGCTATTAGCTTTTCTAAACTGTCACTTGTCATTTCTATTTATAGAAAAGCAAATCTTCCATTTCTGGCTTAGCATATCTTTAGCATCCCGTGTTCACTTTAATCTTCCTCTGTCAGTTAATCTTTGCCATTGATCTTGCACACTCTTCAAGCTACTTTTTGTAGACTTGTTAATCCAGATGTTGGATTGTTTGTTGATTGTTTATCTTGGATATTGAACTAATCTGCAATTCTGTACTTTCAGACTGTACCTCGATATCTCCAGTTTGAATTAATAGAACACTTGACATCTCGATAAGTACATAGGCTTATCGAGATCTCTAGCACTCCATATTGAGTTTGGCTTGTAGAGGTCTTCAGCTTGTCAAAATCTCTAGTCTTCATATCTTCACTTTGACTTATCGATAACTCAAAGTTTTCTACTGAATGTAGACTTGTCGATAACTCTAAGTTCTCTAGTGAAGGAATGACTTGTCGATATCTCCAATCTTCAGTTCTTCAATTTTTCTTGTCGATATCTTCCTGAGTTCTCTAGTAGCTTTTCTGACTTCTCCTCTCTGAATTCATTCATTTTTTCTATCCCGGTGGATATTGCTCATCCGTCGAGTAGTGATTGTATCCCGACGGATGTGCCTAACAGCAGTCATCCGTCGGCTAGCCAAACTACTATCTCGATGGATGTTCCTCATCCGTCGGTACTCTCTGCAACTTGAATGACTTCTCGATAAGCCATTCTGGAGTTCTCGAATGACTTCTCTATAACATTAAATTTGTGACTTGTAGAGATCTTGACTTAGAGTATTTTTCTCTAAACAGATTTATTCAACTCCAAGCTTCTTCAAAATTCTTCTGAGGCATGATCTTCTTGATCTTCTTCCAGATAGAATCCTTAGGCTTGATACTGTTTTAGGAAAAAGACTTCAGTCTTCTCCTTTGCATTTTAACAGACTTTAAGTGTTACAAGTATAAAATACAAATTTAGATAACAATACAACTTACTCAAGGTTGACCCAAACTTAACTGATTACTAAAATTAACTGTTCATTAATATTCTACTCAGATCAGATGTCCATTTGACTTGCTTCATACTTTGATCAGAGATGCTAATGACATTGTTGTCTCCAGTAATCTTTGACATCATCAATTATATATTAACACTAGTGTAAATAAAAAATTAACATTTTCCCATACATACATACGTTGGATTTTAAAAACTAATAATTTTCATTAAAATCAACTTTAATATTAACAGTAATGTAAATTTTACATTATTGTATATTATGATTGCAAGTCATTTTGACTTCAGTTATGCATCTTTTATCTTTTTAAATTGAGTAAGTTAATTGTAAGTTAGTAGTGAACTCAGTAATGATATAGACGGTACATATAATTTATTTAAATAAAATTCAAAATTTTTGGTCAACTATGTATTCAATATATATGTTAATTTTTAGCTTTTTATTTGTAAACATGCTTACAGAATTCTACAGATTAAGTTTAATCGTTTCGTTTTAAACGTACACTGACTACCCTGTTTATATTCATTTATTAAATACAAATTATACAACACAAAAAAGAATATATATATATATTTTTCTTAATGAGCTATATTAGAAACGTTGTGTAATTTGGTAATGTCTTGTATTAAAATAATGATAAACAATCAATTTGTATTTGATATACGTTAGACATAGTACAACATTTACAAATAAGAAAACAACTAAGAGCAACTCCAACAACCTCCCTGCATTTTCACTACAAATAATATAAATAAATGAGCTCCCAATTATTTAAAAGCCAAAATCAAACAATTTCTCCAACAATTCTCCTTAAACTCACTCTCTATCTATCTTTTTACTCATTAAAGTCATTTATGTTAAATAGACCGGTAAGAAAGATATAATATAATAATAGTTGAGGAGGGGGTATTCACTCCTAAAAGTGAGAAAGCATTCGAAGCTCCCAATGTTATAGAGGGGGAGAGAGCTTGTTTGAGAGAAATTTTATCTCAATTTCTTCAATATTTGACTTAAGAACCTATATAAGGATAGTGTTGGAGTTGCTCTAAGACCATTATCATTGCACGATGCATAAAAAAACTCTAGAAAATGACTCGTGCCTCGCACGAGTTATTATGCTAGTTCCACAAGATTCAGCGGCAATCCAACAACGTTAGTAATGTATTTCTTGGTGAAAAGGTTTGGGAAAATGCGATCTTGTGCATTTTCCCTAGCCTTTTTTCTGAAGATGGTCCTGGTGCTTTCTGGTTTCGACTTCAAGAGTTTAGATGTTATATTGTGCTGTATGAAGTTGATGAGTACAAAAAAAATGGTTGGTAGCTATGTTGTATATTTTGTATAAATTTACCATCCCGTGAGTAATTATGAATAGGAGCCTCTTTCAGCACGTGTTTCCTCCTTTTTCCCGACAAGACTAGTATTCTAGTAAACTAATGTAATAATATCCAGAAAATGAATTTTGTTTTTTTAGAAAAAATTATCATCTAATCGAAAAATAAACAAATTATTCTCAGAAATTCAAATAACAAAATTTTATCGTTAAAAAACAGAAAACTTCCTCTGAACAACAAAACCAAAAAAATTAGAAATATTAATAAAATGTAAAGAATAAAGATATTTTTGGAAATTGTAGTAGTTAACCATATTTTTAGACTTTTTCATCCAATGTTGTTGTATTTATGCCTAGACTAGGGCTGTCAAACGGATAATTCGGATCCGGATCTGCCTATATCCGGATCCGGATCCGCCTATATCCGGATCCGGATCCGAATCCGAAAATCCGTATCCGTATCTGTATTCGAATCCGGAAATATTTAAAGAATAATATCCAAATTCGGATCCGACGGATACTATCCGGATACGGATAATATCCGGATCCGAATCTGATTTTCAATCAGATTTTTTTATTTTATATTAAAAATAAAAAAAAATTGAAAAAAAATAAAAAAAATATATAGTTAAAAATAAAAGTTCATTGTTAAAAATTAAAATAAGTGATAAAGTGATTTAATTATATTTTAAATTTTCAAAAATTAATTTTATTTTTCTTTTCAATATAAACGTATTCTTTAAATTGTTGAACTCAAATGATTTTTTTCTATATGTCTATAAAATTTGTATAAACATAATATTTAATATATATATATGTGTGTGTATGTGTGTATACATAAACACACTATAAATTTAATATAATATATTTTCAAATTATTTAAATATTTAAATATAAAATATATTTATTCGGATTCGGATATTATCGGATACAAATATGCCTATATCCGTATCCGTATCCGCAATCGTCGGATTCGAATACGGATAATATCCGCTTTGTGTCGGATACGGATAATATCCGCTTTATTTCGGATACGAATGCGGATTTTTCGGACGAATATCGGATTTTTCGAATTTTTTTGACAGCCCTAGCCTAGACTTCATTCTCATTCTCGTCTAACTGTTGTATATTATGTTAGGTTAAACATAACCCAACAAAAAAATTAAACCTTAAAAAATTATATCACAACCATAATTATCACAAAGAGAATCAAGTAAAAGACTGATTCTTCGCACAAAATCCAGATGTCTACTACTGGTACCACAATTCGTTCAGTAAGAAGCAACTTCACACTTTGTTTTACCAAGAAGATGAAAAAATGCCTACTTATTTAAAACCATACTCTTAAATAAAAGTGAACTGAAATAATTTTCTTGGCCAAGGACCATAATGTCAGTAATTCAGTAATTGATAGTTTCTGCGTGAGTATTTTTGTAGGTTTCTGTAGGTTTAAGTGAGAAATGCAGTAGATATAACAGATAAACAGAGAGATATAGAATATTACAGGTGGAAACAGATAAATTTAGGTAAAATATGTAGACAAGAGAACAGTAATCAGGTAAGAACTTGCAAAGAAAGTTAAAATTTTCTAGAGAGCCAGAGAGATGCAGTAGAGAGGGAGTGTGGTAAAAATGTATCCCATTTTCATATATTCAGATCATAATGACAAGTTCCATGTATAACCCCAATATTTAGTACTCAAAACATATAATTAGCTTCCACTTCTTAAAAATGGTGGCCCCTGCATTCACAACAACTACCCCAATCAAAATGAGCCAAATTCATAGATTTTAGTGCTAAGCATGTGCCCATGAACACACACTAGACAAACCTTTCTTTCGTTATTAAAACTAACCTGCGCGTCACTATTATACTTCCTGACATCACATCCCCTTAAACCATGTAGGAAAATTACACCTACGTAAAACCTTCATCCTCCCAAGCTGCCTCATGATGAACACTAAAGCCTGTAATTTATGATAAACCATCTTATGATATTTTGAATACTCCTGCTATCCAGAGGCCTTAAAACAAAGCTACCATATTCAGATACTTGAGGTAATTGTTGATGTACCTTGTTTTTCCCAGTAGCAACAATCTCTAGTACCCTTTCTGATATATGATTTTAGTACTACAACAATCTGATTCCTGATTCCAAACTCATACCGCCTCGCGAACCAAAAGATGCCTAAGGCATTGGTGCAAACCCCGGTGGACCCTTTCAGTGTTGCATCAGACTGAGATGGTATGCTTTACTCAAATTCAGTCTGGAACCAGAAAATTAAACAGAATTTTCCTAAATTTACTAAGAAATAGGTTGTCCTTATCACTAACAATGGTTTCTACTAAGCCAATGGAATGGGGAAGAGCTATAAAATGGCTCCCATCCATCGCAACCCAAAAAATATCATTACCTTTAGATTTGGGTAATTCTTATGATAAAATCCATAGAAAAAATGGTCAAAATAAATTTTGGTGTGCTCTTGTCCCAAGATGTCCAAGGTTGCCGCTAAGCTAACCGGATAAACCTGTGAACTCTTGTTCTTGCAGTGGACAAACCTTTGGCTAGGTTGTCGGATTGAATATTTTTCTTTGTAACTACTATTCCTTTCTGGGTAGATATTGCATATCGCTTTTAGCAAATAGCGAAAGCCCCAGAAATATCAATTCCAAATTGTTACTAGAGAAAAGACCGGGATATTGCATTTAAGAATTTAGTTCAAGGGGCTCAGAATATCAAGGGTGATTTTTCCTCGTATGCAATGGATGAATGCTCTATTACTTTAGAACCAACATCCTATCCACCCAGAAAATACTTATAAAATTTCAGAAGAGAGAGAACAATACAAGACAATTTGGAATGTTCATGCCTAAGTATCATTATTATTATTAGGCAACAACATATAGAAAAAAGTTATAATCAACTGCAATATTAATAAACATTCTCTTTCAGCCAAGGCCAAAAGTAGAACCCACTTCGAGATTGCCAAGTCAGGTACTTGTGCAGTTGTGCTCACGCTCACACAAGGGCCAATAGTTGGAAATTGTGTAACAATACGCATCATCAATTAAGAAAACAATCCTTGCGGAGGTAAACCTATTCATCTCATACAAAAATTAGTGCTTGGTAAATCTTAATTCAACTGCCAGATCTCATCTAAATTAGGATCTTTATTACTGAAAGATTAGTATAAGAGAAGTTAGTAAGATACAGTTAATGAAGGAAAAGGAGCATTTTACTAGACCA
Organism: Apium graveolens; assembly: GCF_009905375.1. Taxonomy (NCBI): domain Eukaryota; kingdom Viridiplantae; phylum Streptophyta; class Magnoliopsida; order Apiales; family Apiaceae; genus Apium; species Apium graveolens. The sequence continues at coordinate 62,708,667 of NC_133652.1, forward strand.
GCCTCCGAAGGAAGGCTTACTAAGCCCTTTAAAAATCAATGTTTTTCTTTTTTCCAGATGAAAAATAATTATACTTATTGTAGCCAAGATCCTTCTAACTATGAGCAGAATATACAAGTACCACTGAATGTATGTTTACTGTAGTGAACTCAATCACGATGCAAAGAGATTATTAATCAACTATCTTCGGTAAAAATCTTCTAGGAGATATTTAGCAAGTCCAGAAGACGAAGAACAATGATGTGTAAAAGCTTGGTGAATATACCACTACAAGCTTGTTTCATATAGGAAACAAGTCATCCTTCAGCAATCTGAATATATCTCTTCAACTTATAGTCACAAGGATAGCTATTGTATTAACTGTCTCACAGTGAAACATGGATCAGAATACATATCATATCTATTGTTTGTGAATTTTATAGTTCTTTGGTGCATATATAATCACTTTAGTTCAAGATTAAAAAGAGTTTTCCATTGGTCTCAGATAGTTATCCTCTACCAAGAGGAAATCTAAATTAAGAACAGAGACTTAGACCCCCTCTTGCAGAAGCAGACTAGCATATGGAGAGAAGGTGTGATTATGATATGACAACGGGGTTCATACACTAGAGACGAGCAGCATGAGCCAGTGATTGCAGAATCATATGGAATCATATAAGAATTTATAACATCATAATATTCAAAAGTAGACCAGCTGTTAATTGATTAGGAAAAAAAATATTACCTTCCACCACATGTAACAATATCCCATTGCTCCAAGGGCCGCCACTGGCATTAAATATGAAGAATATCTTCCTGTGAGAAGAACTGAGAAGTTCAAACGCAAGTGCAAATTGCTATAAGTACATTTAAAAGCTAAGATATCATCCATGTCCATTAATAGACTCTATCAATTTGTTGAATCAATTGACGGAGTGTAGCTTAAACTTATATACAGCTGATAATCTTCCGACCTTAAATCACCAGGGAGAATAGTCCACAATTAGTGGAGGTCTATCTTTAATAAGATATGATTAAGAGAATTCTGTGCAGAAGTGATGACAAACAGATGTACAGAAGTAGAAACAGGAGAAACTTAGAAGTTTAATCAGCTACATGCCTACTTTCCAAATTTAAACCTAGGTTACTTAAACTAAACTGCATTACCTATCAGTTAATAAGAATATCAAGTTACAATGATCCCAAGCAGAACATTAGATAAGGTATGCTACAAGCACCGGACTGTCTGTTGTTAATGTTCATGGAAAGCAAGTGCTTGAAATGATTCATTTTTCATACCGCTAGAGCTTGAACTTCCGGTATAGATAGTTATAGGTATGCTAGGGTCATACATGATGTCATTCAATCCCATAATTCAATGATGTCAAACATGATTGTCCTTCCACTAAGATTCTACAAGAAGGGTTCCCTGGGTCATGTACGACAACTGAGTGCATGTATGCAGTTAACATGGTAAGCAAACAATGCTTCTACAACGATACCAATGTCAATAGACCATTCTCCCTCTTCCAAACCTTTTCTGAAGGGACCCAAAATCAGCTTTCTAATGGTTTTAAATAGTTTCTTCCAATACCAAAGTTTAGTCCTGGAATCTGTAAACCTGTGCAATATTGTGCTGACTTTGAAAATTCATGTAAGTAATTTTACAACGCTAAGTCTAAAAACATATTACAACTTTAGAGAAGATTTATCAAAATTATTTTCATTTCGTAATTAAAACTCAAAGCAAAAATTGATCAAGGTGCTTAAATTAACAACTTCCTTCAAAACAATATACCTGAGCAGCATGAGAATCTAACATGGGCTGGAATTGGCTCGAACATTGGATGGCAACCCGTCAGCAAGAGAATTGCTTAACAGAAATAACTAAGCAATATGAGCCACTTAACAGAAACCAAAAATCAGCTACAAGGAAGAGGCTGTTATTTGTTGTAGCCGGAGAAGAGGAAAGTTGTGGGTCAAACGAAGTATCTATACAACTTGATAATATTTCTGTCTCAGCATTCTCAAAAGAAAAGGAAGATTACACAAAGCCCCTGCAGGATAGGCTAAAGCCAACAAGTGTTTCAAGATGCAAAACTTTGCCAAGCTACCACTATTCAAAGGAGACTGTTAATCTAGATGCTCAAACAAATAATCCAAAGGACAAGGTTAAGGTAGATTCTCAAATAAATATATAATGCTAACTAGAAAAGTGCAGTAATTTCTGTCTGAAACAAATAATTTTCTGTTCAAGTTTCTCATGATGGAATGGACAGTACCATATCAGCATTCAGCAGCATTAACAGAACTATGTCATCTGATACAGGTCTTGAAAAAGTATTCTGCTGGGGAGGATGAAATGGACAAAAAACATAACAAGCTAAACCAGTCTTCGGAATTAAAAGAGAGAAGCAGAATGTAAAGATGCTGCCACTAAAGCATCGCCAGAGCTCTGAGATTGCACATAACTACTCCAAGTATTTTAGTAGCAGAATATGCGTCTAAGATTGGATTTGCATAATAGTGTTGTGGCTTCTTACTATATGTAACTCGAGGTTGACTTGGTGTAATAGGGTTGTGCCTTTCTAGAATATGTGTAGTATTTTGTTATCTGCCTACATGTGCAGGTTATAACTTTCAAGGGAAAATAGGTTAAGAGTGCTACATTGGATGTTTTATTTTAGCACTGGATAGAGAATTGAGATGTGTTAATCAAGCATGTCACACCAGTGTAGAATCTTAATAGAGTAGCTGTATACCAAAAGGCCTTATATCAGGAAGAAACTACAAACTGTCAAAAAAGACTCAGAATATTTCTTATAAAGTAAAATTTGGCAAGATTATAACACATTAACAATTGCAAAATAAGTCTCAAAGATTGCAATCCAAAAAATTAAATTCACTCACTATGGCTACCTACCAATGTTTCGGTATAGACATAAAATACCTAGCAACTCAACATAAAAAAGTATAACTTATTTAATAAAACTTCCTCACGGAGAGCATTTTTTGGGCTTCTCATTATCGACATCATCATCCACGAACCTTTTCCAGAATGCATGTGACTTCCAAACCATTGCCATATCTTCGATAGGAATACCTTTAGTCTCAGGCAACAAGTAGTGCACGAAAACGATCATTACTACGACGAAGAATGCAAAGAACACGAAAAGGCCAAATTTCATCCGACAGAGCATCATCAAAAAGAGTTGAGCAATAACAAATGTGAAAAACATGTTCACTGAAACTGTGATACTTTGTGCAGCCGATCGAATTTCGAGTGGAAAAATCTCACTTTGTACTAACCAGCCTAGAGGGCCCCAAGACCAGGCAAATCCAGCCACATATATGCATATGAAAGCCACAATAGCAATAGCATACCCCTTGGATAAATTATCACTGTCGCCGGATGTTCCAAATTCTTTTCCAATAAGAATTGCAACAATAATCTGTCAAAAAAATTACATGCACAACAAAGTAAGAGGTTGCATCTCAAAATACATAGGGCTAAGTCCATGACATATAAAAAATAGCATCGTTTATTGAATTGAATATGTATACCTGACATATAATCATCTGAATACCTCCTTCATAGAAAAGAGCTTTCCGGCCGAACTTATCAACAGCATATATAGCCACAAAAGTTGCAATCACGTTTACTAAACCAGTGATCACAGCAGATGTAAGAGAGGCGCTACTCCCAAAACCAATAGTTCTAAACAGAACCGGGGCATAGAACATGATAACATTAATGCCAGTAATCTGCTGAAAGAATGGAATAAGTATAGCCATTACAAGCTGTGGCCTATACTTTCGTTGCAAGAGGTTTCTCCAAGGATGCTCCACTTTCTTAGATGCTTCACTCGCTGCAACAAGATCTTCAAACTCCTCATCAACATTATCGACACCACGAATTTTCAGTAATTCTGCTTTAGCCTGATCTTGCTTCCCCATTTCAATCAATGAGTTAGGAGTTTCAGGGAGAAATAATGATCCAACAATCATGAACAGAGCAGGAACAATCGCTCCTCCTAAACTCAAACGCCATCCCCAACCTCCTTCAATCTGTGCAAACCAATAGTTCACAAGATTTGCTATGAGGATACCTAGAGTGATTGATAATTGAAAGCAAAAATTGAGGGCTCCTCTGTACTTGGACGGTGCCATTTCGGAGAGGTAGAGTGGCACTGCCTGTAGTTACAAAACAACATAATAACATTATAAAAAACTTGAATAATTAACATGACTGATGTAAAGCAAATAGCAGAGAACAAGACAAACAAACAATGTTATACCAGACTTGTTAATAACTATAATGTACACTGATTAACAATACTCAGGATTTCGATAAATCATTCACACAAATACTAATACACATCAACACCTCAAAACTTGTAGCAAACTTGTTAGCAGAATAATGACAGCAAATGTAAAAGCAACAGCCGCTATGAACGGCTTGTACTAGACTTATAACAAATTATCGATTTAAGTAGTAATTCAATAGATAAACTAACAAGTTAATCAATACAAAATCAGAGACAAGAATAATATATATTTATCAGTTGAATATAAAGATTCAGAGAGTGGTCGGGTGAAGCGTGTGTCCTTAGGAAAAGCGGGTACCTGATTTCCAAATCCAATACCGAAACCAAGTAAAATCCTGCCAACAATGAGCATGGCAATATTCTGAGCAAGACCATTAATGAGAGCACCTGCACAGAACAGAGCACCACCCACAAGCATAGACAGCTTTCGACCTAGCCTTCGTGTGACCCAAGAAGCCGCAAAAAGAGAAGAAAACAAAGCTGCTACGTACAATGATGAAGTGAACGTCGTCAGTATCTGACTATCAAATTTGCAATACTGATTGGTGGAATCGTCAGCCTTCTGTTTTTGATATACGGATGGAAAGAACTGTTCCAAGAACGAATCCATTGACGTCACCCCGCCTAAAGAGTGGAACAAAAAGAAGATATGATGAGCAGTTGAACATGCGCCAAAAATATAAACATAGCAAAGTATTTGACAAATTTAATTGTGGATTTATCATGTATATTACCAGATACACCAAGATCATAACCGAAGATCATGCCGCCCATAGCAGCAACAATGCATGCTACCACAACACGTGTGGTGAGCTTTCCCGGATAAACTTTCCCGTTGCTAGAGCTTACAGCACCACCGCCAGCCATGTTCACCGTAATGTATATATGTAGACTGAAATTTTTCCTTTTCTTTATATTTATTAAAGCTGAAAATCAAAGTTAGATTTAAGATTTTAGATGAGTTCGTTAAACATTCGTGATAGCAGAGAGTGTATAAGAGTATGAATGAATATTAGATGTTGACATGGGTATTATATATAGAGATTTTTTTATGTTAGATCTTCTATTCCTATTCCCTGTGGAACATTGTTTGTGTATTAACGGTAGAAGTCAAATTCAGTATATTTATTTAGGATAATAATATTTATCTTATGTCCTATCTGGAGGAGGAGATGCTTGTTGTCTGTATGTCTTCTTTTTCTATTCGGAGTATAAGTTGATTACAATTGTAATCAATTGCCTATTGCCCAGTAGTAGTACTACTATGTACCGTTTATTAGTTTGATTATTATTACTATCTTTTGGCATTTGAAGTTTAACTTATAATACAAGCGAAAAAACGCTTGATGCTCTAGAGTCCCGGAGTCTCCACCAGTAAGCCTTCTAGCTGTTTCTTGGTTCTTTTGGCGAGCAAGCTCTGCTTGATGCTGCCTCCGAAGCTCCTCCTTTGTGCTTTCTTGATTTAAAGACCTTAGTGAGGTCTTAAAGGAATTAGGGTCGGCACCATTTGCTTCCGATTTAGCCTTCAGCCGTTCCTTCTCTTCTTCTTCATTCCTTGGCTGCTTTAGAGCTCATACAAGTCAAAAACTTCAGGACCACTTTCACCAATAACTACGGTTTTATAAAGAAAACATTTATTCTAATTTGTTTTGCGCAACGGTTTCCAAGCACCATTATCAAACAACGATTTATAAAATTCTTAAAGTTTTGTTGTAATCCTCCTTAAACAACAGTTTCTTTATTGAAGTATTGTGTGAACGGTTGTTCAACAATACTTTCACCAAAAATCTTTATCCCAAATTATCATACCTAATAGTTTGTTTATAAATTATATCAATTACTAATTTATAAATAAAATGATGTTATAATCCTATTATAGTTTCACAACTGAAATTATAATTTCATATTCAAATTTTTTAATAAAATTTACAACTATAACTACAACTCTATTTGAACAATTCTTTGACAAAGTAAGATTACAATCCCAAACTCTCATTTTTCCCTTTAATCTTCAAACTTGACACGGTCGCTCCAAACAATGGCGGACGCAGAACAAAAAATTAGGGGTGTCCGGAAAAAAAATTACGGAATTTTTTTTGCATATTTTTTTCTATAAATATGAAGACAAAAATGTTTTAAAAAACACTATGTTTATCATTGGATTACATGAACAAAATAAAAAAGAAAAAATTTAGTTGAATTTTTAAGTTTAATTGTGTGTATATTATTTTAATCAACCATTCAAAATCTTAAAGAGATAAATTGTAATTTTTTACATACACAAGAATGAGTGACAATGAGTGACAACTTCACAAAAGAGAGGAATGGAACCCTCGTGCTAGGTTCTAAAGACAACAACTCCGACAGCTGAGCTACAATTAGAAATCGATAATGATACATACTACTAGCTATTTATCCAAATTTCAGGGGGGCACGGACCCCAGATCCGCCTCTGGCTCCAAATATAGGTTTTGAGGATCCCAACCTAAATATTCATAAATGAACAATGAGAATATTTATTTATTTAGCTTATACAGATCCTAATATTTAGGTTAATCATAAAGGGGCTTTGGTCCACAACCCTGAGTGATTGTAGTAACCACCTTCCGCATTGAAACATTGCGGCAGATACTGCCGCAATGTTTCATTGCAAAGGCTGCAATGAAATATTGCTGCAGATGTTGCCGCATTGTTTTAATGCAACAATACCCCCGCGTTGTTTCATTGCAACAACGCAATGAAACAATGAAGCAGTTATTTAATTTCTTAAATAACAAAAAATTATATTTTAATGATTTAATTTGTTTCCGATAATAACGGAGTTAAAAAGTATATAACTAATTTGAACAACAACTTGTTTCTATATTTACTAATTTTATTACTACTTCCCATTTATATTATCAATTGTATAATGAGTTAAGAATTTAAAATTTAATTAGATATATAATCGGAAAAATAATTAAAATATTAGTTCTAATGAAAAAAAAAACGCAGATGATAACTGAAATATTCAATATTATGATTGTTTATTGATCTAAAGGTGTCGTCTTCCGAAGACGACACTTTTCGATCAATAAACAATCATACTTGTTTGCCTTAAACTTTTTCGAGTGAATTCTAATTAAACTATTTTAATTTAAATTTTAAATATTTCAAATTTATGTATAATAACACATTTGTACTGTATAATGAAGTTATACTGAATTAAAAAAAAATCTATACAATTTTCCCATTTTAAATAAATAAGAACAAAATAATAAAAAAATCCCCCCCTCCCGCAATGTGTCAATGCGGGAGGTGTAAATCACAGTCACAACATATTTAAAACACGTGGGCGGGTGGTTGAAGAGCCACTTGCCGCATTGTTTCATTGAGGGAGTCGCAATGACACCATGCGGTAGGTGGCCGAGTTATTCTAAGTTATTTTATATTTTTTATAGGCAAAGAAAATTCGATAAAATTTCATTTTTTTAGTTTTTCACATTTTTAATATGTGCATGATAACATAACAAGAAATTTTATATAGTTTGTTACCAATAAATTTTTAACATTTTAGAGGCTAAGTTATTTTATATTTTTTATAGGCAAAGAAAATTCGATAAAAAATCATTTTTTTAGTTTTTCACATTTTTAATTTTTAACATTATATTTGTTTATTATAAATTAAAAATTGATAAATTAAATTCGATAAATACTAGAAAGATAAATATTAAATAATTTATTTCATTCAAATAGAAAAGGAGTACATTCAAATATTTTCTTAAACAAAATACATAATAACTTAAACATTTTATTCCGACGGGAATGATCAAGTTTTAACGGTGTTGGAAGAACCGCCTTTATCACCCTTATCGTCGTCCTTCTTCCTCTTCAACTTTTCCGCCTTCGCCTTCGCCTCATTTTCCTTTCTTTTCTTGCGCTCAAGGGCCATTTGAATACAGCGGAGAGCTATTGTCATGTCTTCATCTCCTTTCGGCCCGTCATAAGCCACGCCATCGATAATTACCTTGTTATTGTCCCAATCATAATAGAAAACCATTTTTCGGAAAATAGAGAAGAGAATATTGAAGAGAAAATATAGAATGAAAAAAAATGAGATTACAAAAGCACTATTTATAGGCTGAAAACCGGAATTTTAAAAACCAAAAATTTAATTTAGGCACAAAAAAAATATTGCGGAAGCTGAGGGGTAAAGCTGTTGACTAATCTGCCGCAATGACCCAATGCGGCAAGAACTACTGCAGCAATGGGTCAATGCGGAAAGAGATTCTATAGCAATGAGCCAATGCGGTATGTCGGTCCAACCTTTGACCAGTCAACTTATAATAATAATGGCACAAAAATTAAGTATGAATTCACAAAAAATTATAAAATTATTAATATAAATTTTAAAAACAAAAATTAGGTATGAATTCACAAAAAATTGATATTGATTTAATATTTGCACAAAAATTAAGTATGAATTCACAAAAAAGTATAAAATTAATAATATAAATTTTATTATTAAAATTGATAATTTGATTTTTTTTAACTAAAATAACATATATGACAATTTTTAAAAACATAAAACTCACAAAATATTGTAATCATAAAAATTCAGAAATACTATTTGAAAACCAAAACTTTAATTTAGGCACAAAAAAAAATATTGCGGAAGCTGAGGGGTAAGACTGTTGACTAATCTGCCGCAATGACCCAATACGGCAGGAACTACTGCAGCAATGGGTCAATGCCAGAGTACTCCCGCATTGATTCATTGCGTCAGGAACTCGGCTATAATGGCTCCAAAATCTGGTTGGTGGTTATATTTAATGGGTCACTCCAGCAATGTTTCATTGCTGGAATGTTTCATTGCTGAAGACAGTTTTATTTGATTCAACATTTACTTCTTATTACTCATTTTAAAATTTACAATATACTTTCAACAATTTCAAATTTACTTTCAATTTACTCATTCTTGAAGGTGATCTCAAAAGGTTAGTTTTCAATTGTTGATGGCTTCTTTTTTATTTAAAGCTTGTAGTTCCTCTTCTAGTGAAAATGATAATTACGATTATTATACCCCCGTTAGAAGAAACCCCGTAGCTCGTCGTAAGTTATTTGTTGATGAAGATACTGTAAATCTTGATAGTGTTGATAATATAAATAATGTTGGTGGTGATAATATTGATGTTGATAATGTTAGTGTTCATAATGTTGATAATAACGTTGGTGGTAATAATGTTGGCGGTCGTAATGTTGATGATAACGTTGGTGGTGATAATATTGGCGGTCATAATGTTGATGATAACGTTGGTGGTGATAATTTTGACGGTGAAAATGTTGATGACGTAAAAGATGAGAAAAATGTTGAGAAAAAGAATCATGGATTTAAGAATAGTAACGATATTGTGCCTTATGTCGGCAAGATTTTCGATACATTGGATGATGCGGAAGCATTTTATATGAATTATGGTCAAAAAGAGGGATTCGAGATAATAATTAGGAATACTCATAAGTGAACAAACATAAATGAACCATCATACCGTTTGTTTATTTGTCGAAAAGGTGGAAGGGTAGGAGCGACGCCGTTGGATTTTGGTAAAGGAAAACGAGTTAGAGAGGTAATTCCACGAACGAATTGTGGTGCTCGAATGTCTGTCGTTCACAAAGTGAAGATGGACAAATGGCAAATTAGTTCGGTGGATTTAGAACACAATCATAAATTGGTGTCGCCGGAAAAAGTTCAATTTTTTCAAAGATCACTCAACATAGATCTTATGACGCGATCATTGATTGAGTTGTTTAACAAATCAGGAATTGAGACGGGCAAAGTAATGAAGTTTCTTAGCGAGACAAAGGGGGGTGTTGAAAATCTTGGTTTTTCTAATCAAGACGTACGTAATGTCATACGTAATATTCGGCGCCGAGTGTTTGATTCGGGTGATGCGGAGTGTGGATTACTTTTATTACGAGAACTACAAGAAAATAGTTTTGGTAATTTCTTTTATCGGGTGGATGTAGATGATGAGAATCGTGTACGGGGTTTGGTGTGGGTTGATCCTCGGTCCATGAACGCGTACAAGAATTTTGGTGATGTGGTTATGTTTGATTCAACTTACCGGACGAATAGGTATTGTATGCCTTTCATACCTATTACGGGCGTAAACCACCATTATCAAAATATATTATTTGGATTTGCACTTGTAAGGGATGAGACTGAGGCATCGTATAAGTGGGTTTTGAGGACATGGTTGGAAGCCGTCGACAATAAACCGCCTCGAACAATTATTACTGATCAAGACATTGCATTAGGAAATGCCATTGCCGAGGTCATGCCTATGCCACAAACAAAGCATACGTATTGTACATGGCATATAAGTAGTAAGTTTCCCGAGAATTTGTTTTATTTATACACAAATTATTTGGAGTTCAAGACAGAGTTTAATGCATGTGTGTACAAGTCGTTGACACCTACAGAATTTGAAGGTAAATGGGAGCAATTAGTCGAGAAGTACGATCTTGAGGATCATGTTTGGTTAAATGACATGTATGCTATTAGAACTCAATGGATTGGTGCTTACACGAAGCAACATTTTTCCGCTGACATGACTACAACTTCAAGAAGCGAGTCTACAAATTCTTTTTTTGATGAATATGTGCAATCATCTACCGGTTTGAAGGAATTCATTGAGAACTCCCAAAAGGCTTTGGAGACACAATATCTGAAGGAGGTTAAAGCCGATTATGATAGCGAACAATTGGAAAGGAGATTAGTTTTGCACTCATCCTTGGAAATGCATGCATCCGAAATCTACACGAAAGAAATGTTCAAACGGTGTCAAAAGGAGCTTATAAAAAGTACATGTTACATCGTGAACAGTGTCAAAAACAATGGAACTTATATGTCGAAACTGTATTTGGTTGAGAAGGCTACCCTGCCGGAGAATTGCAGAAGAAAATATCGAGTGACGGTTTTCATGTATGAAAAAATTGAATGCTCGTGTAAGAAGTTTGAACATTCCGGGATGATTTGCAAACACATAATCCGTTATCTTGACAAAAAACAAAAAATCAAGATACCGGAAAGTCTCATCATGGGTAGGTGGACAATGAACGGCAATAAAATTGCGGGGCCTCTTCCATATGCTCCTCCCGGTATTGGTAATGATGGTGCATCACAGCCATTAAGGTATGGTGCATTGTGCAAATCTTTTCAAGATTTAGCTGCTTCCGGTAGTTGTTCTGTTTCACGGTATAAATACTTAATGGGTGTGATTGATAGAGAGAAGAGATACTTAAAAGATGCTTTTGCGGATGAAGAGCGTAGAGAAAGAACCCATGAGGCGAAAAATCAAGAGGACTGCCAACATGATCCAATATTTGATCCTCCAACGTCGAAAACTAAAGGAAGGAAGAAAACAAAAAGATATAAAAGTGGAATTGAGACGGCAACTTCAAAGATCAAGATCAAGCCTCGAAAGTGCAATTATTGTTGGGCGATCGGAGGAGAACATGATGCAAGAAACTGTCCCCTAAGGGA